>NC_141615.1:9470986-9791486 GCF_047967505.1 Dipteris shenzhenensis
AGGTAGCGGTGCTATGTCAACTAGGTAGTGATGATTGAGCATTATATGAAGTGACTTTTTTCTCTAATAAAGTTGCAATATATGGTCATGATTCTAGTGGTTGTGTTGTGTGTCTTTAGTCATCATTATTATGTCTTGTACGCTACAACAAGCTTGATGAGGATGATTAGCAATCTGATCTTTTTATGAGTCTTTGAGCATATTGATACTAGAGGCTTTTAGTGTCTATATTTGCATCAATGACTTTTGAGTGTCTTCATATTATATAACATTTTAATGAGGTCTTTCTATGAGGTGTTTTATATGAAACACGATTGATATCCAACAAGTAGGACAAGTTGTTTGTAAATGGGGTGGGTACTACCCACCACGAATGTTGACTTAACTCTTGTATATTAGGCTCTAAAGTTCTAGGAGTTAGGGTCATTCCTATAGCATAGGTATACTTGAGTGTATGGATCACACCACAGAGTTGTTTATAAAGTAAGAGGTTTGGCTAAGTAATAATAGTGCAATCATTGCAAGCTTTCCTTCCATCTCTCTTTAAGAATTTGCTTGCTTTGAGTTATGCATTCCCCCTTTCCCTGATGTTGTGCATAAGTTTACTGAGTCATATTCACTCAATGCTCCACTATCCATTTGGAAAAGAAAGTTGCAAAAACAATCCCAGATAGACATAGGGCCACAAGACAAAGAGTTGAACTAGTAGCCACAATAGATATTCAACATTAGCACATTACAATGGAGAAGTCCTTCTAGGTAAGATTTATATAATATTTTATGTATTTGCAACAATCTTAAAAGGAAAATCAATTATTGTTTGTTTATATTGGTGTGGTGATGACTATGTTAGAATCGTTCTTTGTAAGAAAAGTTTTGTACTAAAATATGTTATGATTATGCCTAGGTTTGATGGTATCCATCTCTTCCTTCTATGGAAAAGTTACACACTTTTGTATGCATGATGATAAATTTGAAATTAGAAATCAAAAGCATTGAGATACATCTTAAACACATATCTTTTATCCAAGCTTAGATACAGTAAGGATGAAAAAGAAATTACACAATTTTGTATGCAAGATGATAAATGTATAACTTATAAATCAAGAGCATCGAACTTAGAAATCAAGAGCATTGAGATACATCTTAAACACATATCTTTTATCCAATCTTAGATACAGTAAGGATGAAAAAGAAATTACACACTTTTGTATGCAAGATGATAAATGTATAGCTTAGAAATCAAGAGCTTTGAGATACATCTTAAACCCATACCTTTTATTCAAGCTTAGATACAATATGGATGAATTATCACTTAAAAAACAATGAAGTGTCATAATGATAGTTTAGACAAGGAAAACATCCTTTTTGTATAGGCTTGTCCTACGAAGAAGAAATAAAACTAATTTGAACTATTTCATGAATATAACAAAAGGTGTGAATGAACATTATGAGTATGTGTTGATATACAACACTTGTTAATTCATCGAGCTAATAATCTTTATCATTTTGCAAGACTAGTGAGTGCATACTCCTTTGTAGAGGTCTAACTAATGATGAGCTACAAGGCCATCTATTGTCACTAGATGGTTAGGCTTTAATGCAAAGTAGCACCCTTATCCTTTCCAGAGTTCTTCATGGATCCTCAACCTTTACAGTTAGGGAGTAAGACAATGTCTCCACAATAGTAGTACACATATACCTCATGATTTGTTGTGAGTACTCCACAGTAGTAGCAACTCACTTAGCATAAAAAATAGATACAAAATAATGGAGAGATTTAAACTCCTTCCTCATATACATTGACTAATATGGTAACTTCTAGGGTGCACAAACATGTTAAGAGATGCTATATATTCTCTAGCCTACTATCATAGCATCCCCTCAAGTAGACATGAGTAAAAAAACAAAAGAGAGCAAGCAAAAGGCATATATAATTGCACACATGAGTAAATGTAGTGCACATATGAGTAGGTGTAGTGCACTTGAACCAAAATGAGAGTCAAAATATCATTGAATTCTTATTCATTACAAAAATGAAGTATACACATAGGCCTTTGGGGCTCACCCCCAACCCTAATAAGAAATTCCATTCCACACCTCTAAAGCTCCAAAAACTAAGTCGAGCCAATGAATGCTTAAAACTATGGAGGAGAATGAGGTAGCAAGATTTCTAAGAAATTATTTTTCCCCATTTTATTGGATTTAAATCCAAGTACAACTTTTATACACCACATTTTATATTTGTCTAAGGTGCTAGTAGTATTTGGAGAGATTGGATTGATATGTATCTATGTTTATTATTTGAAAATATATAAGTATAGAGACAAGAAATAGACATGTACATACCGGACATGCAATAAGAGAGCCATCGGTGGCTAAAAGAAGCATTGCATAAGGAATGGAACAAGCTTCAAGTAGGGGGGAACTTATACATGTAGAGAGCCTGTTGTTGGAAACATAGAAGCCTCATTCATTCATACTATAGACAATGTGGTTGATGAGCCTATGATTGAAGGTGTTAATGCTAATGCAAATAAAAATGAATCTCCTAGCCATCGTAGTATCCTCTAAATTCTCCCCATGAAATCTTACTCTTTGATCCATGGACTCTTGCCATAGGTGTGATTTCATGTCATTCAAGGTTATTGACTATGCATGTAGAGCCATGATTGAAAATGTTTTGTGTGTCTTTGTCTATCATTGCACTTTGCAAGAATTGGATATCCTCAAAATAAGCTACATTTTCATCTCTACCTTCTTGATTTGCTCCTACAATGTCTCTCGTGCTCCCACCAATGCATCCATGGGCATATCTTGTATCACTACAAAGTCTACCCAAGTCTTAATGCATTTTTTGCTATGTGCTACTCAAAGTCCTTTCATAAAGAGAAGAAAAAGTGTTAAAACAACATCTTTGCAAAATGTAGGGGCACGTCTCCATGGTGGGAGCTCTTTGCCATATACATCAATGCATATACCCTGCATATATCATAGTGCCCAAGCTTAGATCTTTAGTTGCCAATAGGTGATGATCTTTAGTTGCCAATAGGTGATGATCTTACATCTCTCATGCTTTTCTTTTATCTATGAACCTAAGGTAGAGCACCTTCATCTTCTTTGGATTCCCTCTGTGACAGATAAAACCTCATCCTCAAACACCACGTTCTTGATCTCCTTCCAATGCATGCTAGCAAGTTTTGCCCTTATGAGGTGCATTGGATAGTGTTTGGCAAATATTATGGAGGCATTGTGACAACTCATAGAGGTCACAAGTTGCATGATTATGGTACTCTTATTTTTAATCCTCCTCTAATATAAGTGGTCTCTTGATTTCTCTTTTGGCTCTTCCACACGTGGTGGCTTGTTGCCTTCTGACATTTTGTCAAGCAAAGGTATAGGCCCCGGTTGGCACATGTATATGTGGTCATTGGTTGCATCACATGTGAAGTGAATATGTAGGCAAGGCATTCTACATGTATAAATTCAAGCACATGGACAAATTTAATATAACATTTCAAATTTCAACTATTAACGCATGTATGTTTCAAATTATATTCACAAATTTTGAAATGTACAACCATGATGCAACATTGTTAACACACCATGATTAAGAATTGATGCAACATGGCATGCTACATGATGAGGCAACATGATGATGCTACATGATGAGTCAATACAATGATGCTACCTAATATGATGGAGCATGGTGATGCAACATGATGAATCTACATGATATGATGCATCATAGGATGGAATAAGAATGACACCTAAGAGCATGGATCAAATGGTACAAATTGTCACAAAAAAAGTCAATTCTATGTATCGCCTCCTATGATTGCATCTTCTAGTTTTCCTTCTATCTTTTCCCTCATCTTTACACCTCTTGTCCAATGAAGCCTAAAGGACTCTTCATCAAATCGAAGCATGAGGAAAATTGTAGGCTCCCATGACTAAAGAATGATGTAATGATCCAAATCGGTGAATCTTCTTGGGTCATAGGAATAACTCCAATGAGGATAGGGTGTGCTATCTGCACGACACCTTTCTTTTTATTTCTCATCTATGAGTACTAATGCTTTCCTTTCTCTACTTACCAACAAAGTGTCTATGTTGTAATAGGCTAGGCCAACCTATTTCTTGGACCTAATGGGTAGTCTCGGATCTTCTAGATCTAATCTTTTCAATGATACGGATCTCCTTCTTCATATGAAAATCATGAAAGTCACATTCCTTAGGTCACTCTAAGCTCACTGTTTGCATCTTTTTCTATTCACCTCCATGCCATCTTCCCTTGGCAATTCTTTCTACCTCATATTTCTTGGCTTTCTCCTCTACCATCCCAAACATTAACACTAAATTTTTTACCCATCTCTTAATCATGAGCATTTTCTTGACAAATTGTAGGACTCTACTTTTATGCAAATTCCATATTGAATCCCATTGCTCCATCTGCAAGGCACTAACATCATTGGTAAATGATGGTCCTGCAACACATGCTTTATGAAAACATGTCATGAGATTTTCAAGATGAATTCTAAACCAGGTCATGAGATTGTCAAGATGAATCAAATTCCCATTCTATGATGCTAACAAGCTCATCATGTTGCTCGCAACTTTTGCCCCTGTAGTGCTTTGCCTACATATGCTGAAGGAATGGCTAGAGCCATGGCGAAGGATCCTTGTGTTCTCTACAACCTTGTTCTTTAACTTTTGCAAACCATGTGTGCTATCTATTGTGGCACCCATCTTTGTCTAAGATATGCTATTTATCTACCCTAACACTTGTTCTCTAAGAAACTAGTTGAAAACCTTGTGTTATGCCTTTGTTAACACAACACCGAGCTTGCGTTTAGGGACAAATTCTGACTTGATTCCATCTTGCAAAAAAAAGTGCACGCAAAAATTTCTAAATTGCGTGCAATGTTTGCACGTGGAAAGCCACCACAAGATCCACATTTTAGTACAATTGTGTTGTATATATGCTTATAAATGTACAACAATATATCACCAAGATGGTTCATGTCAGACACCATCTACGTGTTTATGCTAAACCAACCAGGTGGTTGAAATTGTTTTGTTTCCTAGTAGTTAAAATTTTTACTTTCCTAGTAGCTTGACTAGTTTAATTAGCTTGATTAGACTAGGATTTTGCACGTATTGTGTTTGTTTTCCTCATAGTAGTGCAAAAAGCGGGAATACAACAATGTTGCATGTTGCATTTATTCTTTGCATGGTTGATATGGAGTTGTTCTTTGCATGACCAGAATTTTATTTCTCGCATGTTGGGTGAGTAGATGGAGTTGTATCTAAAGTTTATGGCTCAGAATCATGACCTTTGATTGGGAAAAGGAGCTTTGAGAATTGTAAGCCCTGGTACGTCAGGAAACTCAAAGAAAGTTATGTTGTTACAAAACCCACATAGACTTTGACATGGCCCAACAAGCTTTGAATTACTTGAGATCTAGTCGTGTTGGAGCATTGCTCCATGGAGATAGATGCTTATGGCTCACATATGAATGCACAGTCTGTAGGCCACCAAGATCCTCATCATGTGTTTTGCAAGGGAGGCCAGGTTTGGTAGCACAAGGTCTCTATGCAATCCAGTGGTCTATCCAAAGGGAGACTCTAAACGGCACCACATTGAATACATTCATGGCATATGCACGCATTGTAGTTTGAAGAAGAGGCAATTTGATGTTTGTCCAAATGAAATGAGGAAAGACAACCCTATTGCTCTAAAATGAGGGAAGACAACCCTGTTGCTCAAAAATAGAGGAGATTTGAACATATTAATGTTGAAGGATTGGAGAAAAAGAGATCATGATGGATACAGTGGTGTTGTTATTAAGCATTCTTTACTTAGACATCAATTAACATGCCCTCAAGAAAGGCTCAATGATGCCCATCTTGCTGTAACATGGCTTACAGTCAACCTACCCATAAGGGCACAATCAACATGTAGTAAACAAAGCCTCAAGAATAGAGTAGTGTGTAGAGCATTCCATGAAGTGAAACTGAATGAAGTGCAAAGGAGAAGTAGACACAATTGTGAGGCCATTAAAGGAACTTGTAGTTTGTAGAGCATATGAGGCTTTTCAAACAACCATTAAGAAAACTTGCTTGTTTTTACAGTGCGTGCATCATAGGGGATCATAACAATTGTGAGGACATTGTAGTAGTGAGGAGATGGGAGCCACTTCAATTTCTTCCTCTATGTGAAGATGGAGTGACAAATAATGGAGAGACAATTGATAACTCACTACAGTGTGGGGAGTGTTTTGATGACCTCATTGTCTGTCTTGAAGCACCATAATTTGTGTTGGCAATGTACAAAACCTGAGCACAAGGTTCAAGGAAGCATTTAAGGATCATTGGGGAACAACTTACGAGAAGTGGGATGTAGTAGTTGGACAAAAAAAAATCCAAGAGAAGCCAAAATTACATTTTGTTACATAAGAGTCTGCAAACAGTTGTGTACTCTCATCTAGTAAGAGCTATTAAGTTCCAATTGCAAGTTGTACCTATACAAAAGAAGGAAAAGAGTGTCTTCAAAATGGATTTTGATATGCATTAGCACATCATGGGGTGTCTTGGAGTAGCGAACGACTAATATAGTACACAAAATTGTATTCTCAATGCGTGGGTATAGTTAACCAAGGAAAATGCATTCCACGTATCTTGAAAAGATGGAAATATATTTACAATCAACTTGTACAACCACTATGCTTGTCTTTAGTAAATCCCAAACAACCACCGTGCTTGTTTTAGTAAATCCTAAACAATAAATCCCAAATCCACACTTGTTGTAGTGATCCAAAATGAGAGAAAATGTATGCTACTTATCTTGTACAACCATTGGTCTAGTGACCACAAATCTTGAACAAATTAATTGTATGTCACTCATCTTGTAATAATCAAAGAAGACCACCGCATTCATGGCAATTAATCCTAGACGAGTTATCATGTGCAAGCAACCACCACACTGATTGTGATCCTAAAACACCTTGTATAAATGCAATTGTTGATATGGCTCTTGAGGGGTCCCCTTTAGGGGAAAGGGCCATATCAACATGCCACTGGACATATATGGCATGTTCATATGTCCCTTACTCCTAAGGGGGACCCATCAAGGCCCATTTCATGTGCAACCAACCACCACACTGGTGACCAATTATGTTGTACTACTACCATGCTGGTTGCAATCCTAAAACAACTTGTATCGAGGAAACTTGTGAGGCCACTTATCATGTACTACCACCATGCTGGTGACCACTTATATTGTACTACCACCGTGCTAGTTGCAATTCCAAAATAGCTTGTATAAAGAAAACTTGTGAGACCACTTATCAGTACTACCACCATGCTAGTTGCGATCCTAAAACAGCTTGTATAAAGGAAACTTGTATTCGAATGGCTGAAAATTTTTGAAAAATCTGGCAATAAGTGAAGAGTGGTTTCATTAATAATTGAACAGATACATCTCATACATTGAGGTCTTTTTGCTACACCTGGTCGCTTTGAGGTCTTTTAGCTCCCTAATGGGAGGATCGGCCCTTCTCGCTCGTTTCCTTCAAGAGGTTGGTTCCACATTTTACTTTCTACTTTGATATCCCTTCATCAAGTAGCTTTGAACTCTTTGAGCTACATCGTCTCCCTAATGGGAGAATCGACCCTTCTTCCTGAGGCTAGAACTTGGGCTGCTTCCCTTCAGCCTCCTTTCTTTCAAGGGTTCGTTCTTGAGCTTTTCCCCTTCAGACTATCTTCTTTCATGGGCCTGATTCTTCCCTTCAAGTCCCTTTCTTTTTGCATGTCTAGCCCAAATGGAATATGGTCTTGTAGCATCTAGTTTCTCACTGTGGATAGCTGCAAACAACAGGCAGGCACAATTGATCTTTCCACGACTTGCGCAATGGCAAATCACAATCCCTACATTTTGAGGTCGCATTCACAAACACCCCAAACCAAAACACATGCAGAGGGTGGCCTCACTTGGGACATAAAAGCATGCACTCATCTATGATGAGCCCATGGCAGAACAAGCATGTATGACCTTGCCGCATTTCAAGAGGATAGTTAGCCAATTTAACTATTGCGGCTGTCAGTACCACACTTTGACCCTGTACATCAGTAAACTATTTCTTGATTCCTTCCTGTCTCAACCTGAGGATGCAGAAATTCTAATTTATCACCTCCACTTGCTGCTCATTCTTTGCAATGGCTTTATCTGATTCCATCAATTGCTCTTGAAGCTGGTGAAATTGTTTAGTAGCATCTATGTAGGCATTTTCCAAGACACCCACTCTATGTTGGGTTTTAGTCAAGGTGGAGGACTACATTTTAAAACTTTCAAGAACCATGGAAAGCTCATGCATAGCCCTAGTGTAATTCAACTTCACGGAATTGTACTTATCTTGCCAATATTGCATATTCTCATTGTGTTCTACACCGTGGTTGCTCTCTTCCCGCTCTGCAATATTCCTAGCCTTGAATCTTTCTTGCAGCTCCCGCATCAATGCTTTGGTTTGTGCATTCTCTCTTTTCAATTGCTCTAGCATTCCTTCTTTATCAATGTTCAATATGTTATGCATGTTGCAGAGCCCTTTGTAAAGAGCATCCTTTTCCACACTCTGCTCTTCAAGAAATTTTCTCATCGCTGCTAGCTCCTGCTCCCCATCCATTCTAACTTCATCAACTTGTTGATATTGCGGCTTGATGCGCTTCTCTGCTTCTTTTCCTCTATGCCTTTCCACCTGGGCCATTTTTTACGGCGTTAGCTTGCTCTTGTGCCTTTGCTTCTGTCTCCTCTACCTTGGCTTCTGCAACCTCCCTGAGAATTCTCTCATGTGGAGTTGTCGTTGCTACATCAATGGCTTTCACATGTAGGAAATTCATCTTCTTATCATTTTGTCTCAAAAACTGATGATGGAAGTCCCCATCAAGTGCATACAAACTCCAATTAACTGAGATGATAATTTGGATTTGCCATCTGTGCAATTCTTCATGTTAGTCATCACGCTCCTGGAGATCGCCCTTGAGAAAGACCGTATGTCCGCTCAATTTCTCTACTTCTACTTGAACATACCAAAACTTTGTGGTTCCTCTCGTATCAGGAAAGTACTGCCTTGTCTGTTTCAATAGATCTTGAACATCTATTAGCAAGCTTAAAACTTTGACTCCACCATCTACACTAATCTAAGCGTTTGGGGTATAAAGCTGAAATATCCTTTCTCTTCCATGGCTTCTCTAAGAATTGTGCTTTGCAAATCACCTCTAGGAATGTCTAGTGCCTTTTCAATCATGCTTTCACTGATCTGAATCCTCTGAATTTGACAGACAATGTATCCCTCCTTCATGTTCACTTCAGATTTATCAACTTAGTGAAGTTGGAGAGAGAATCCAAATCGGTCTTTTGAAGATTATGTGAGGATCTTTCGTATGTCGCAATTTCAAGATTAGGGGAGGAAATATTCTGTGAGGAGCTCTCGTATGTCACAATTTCAAGACTGGGGGAGGAAAGATTGTGTGAGAATCTCTCGGACTGTGCAGAGATGGAGGAGAAGGATGGCACATATTGGAGCTTGGTGTGTCTAGTGGAATCCATTGTGAGAGGGGATAGAAGTTGCAGGAAGAGTGAAAGGGAGAAAGTCTAAGAGCAAACGGTGAATGGAGTCAAAAATGGCAAAGTTAGAAATGGCAAATGAAATGAAATAGTGGAGGCCGAAGTAGAGTGAGGGCCACCGCGGTGGTTGGTTGAGTCCTATTCTTAGTAGTATGGCCAGGCGTGTGTGATTAATTGGCGGGGCTAAGCCAGTGAACGGTAGGACAACTTTGTTGCACAAGCATCAAAGGCTTGAATTGAGCCTTGTATGCTAACCATAAGTATTTCCCACAATAAAAAATTAAATGTTGAAATTTTGATTGATTGAATGTGGCTCATGATTATTTGGACTTCACCATCGGGCTTGCATGTGATTAAGTAGAGTGCACTTAATTACTAGCCATCGTAAAGTTACATCGTGATTGCCCGTGATGCCAGGCATGGCGGCTCCTTCATGATTATTTGGACGAGTAGCATGTGATTTATTGGCAGCTCAAATTTTGATTAATTCAATGTGGATCATGATTCTTTAGATGGAACCACCGACCTTGCATGCGATTAATTAATAGTTAACTACAAGTCATCAGCATGACGGATCCTTCATGATTATTTAGACAGGCTTGCATGTAATTTTATGTCCCCATTAGAAGTGATATTTTTCTATTAGTTTTAGTGTAGTTAATTACCTGTCACCACCACTGGTGGCATGTCATTAAATAGCAGCTCATGATTTATAATTGGATGGGCTTGCATGCAATTATTTTGATGCAAAACAAGCAGTCTAGTGCAGTTAATTTGCTAGTCACAGCATGCGCTCATCTTTAATGAGAAGGCCAAATTTTACTCTAGATTTTTTAAATTTTAGAAATGGCGGTCTTATTTCAAAGCATAAATTTTTTTAAGGCCTTCTAATGAAGCTTTGCATGGCAAAGAAGGGCGCCCCTACAGGCTACAAAATACAGCACTGCTCGGATGACCAGGCATGTGATCATTTGGAGGCTCGAATTTTGATTAATTGAAGATGGCTCATAATTATTTGGATGGCAGCATCAGGCTTGCATACGTGCAGTTAACCCTCAGGGCGGGTCACTCAATAATATATGTGACTATCACGTGAGTTCAACATAAGGATATATCTAATTTCATTTTTTCTCACATTTTCACTGAAGGAAGGGTGCCATAAAAAGGATTTGGAAAAATATTTATAGATTGAATAGAAAAAGGGTACATTTTATTAATGAAAAATTCACAGCACATAAGGGGTTTTATAAATAGGCCTTGAACGCACATGATATATGGGATTTATACATAGTGACCCCCTTGAGAGTTAACCTTCCAATGACCACGGTGGCCCATGAGTGATTAATTGGCGGCTCAAATTTTGATTAATTGAAGGTGGCTCATTAAGTAGAGTGCCACTATTACTATTTTGGCCCCTCCTTTGCTCTACGCTCTCGACTTCGAGCTCTCATCCACTCATCTTCTCCCTACTCTGCTGTTAGGCCACTTTGCTCCACGCTCCCTCTTTTCAGCTCTCATTCTCTCATCCTCTCCCCGACTATCCAACACCCTCATTTCACCTCTTCATCATTGCCATGCCTCCTACCAAACACAATTTTAGCCCCCCCGCCCCCCCCCCCCTCCCCTAGATTCAACATGATCCCCATATTGTTTGCTTTCTCATTCAAGGCCATCATGTTGCACTCGATAGGAATTGAGTTGCCTACATTGTGCATAGTCTTTGTATTCTCCATCGGCTCCCCGAACATCTCCACGTTGTCACCTTGGATGGCATGCACACAGTTGGCCTCTTTTTAGAGGTGAACATTCTATGGATACCCTAGAGACATTGATGAAGGGCTTTAAGGATTTTGATAACAGAGTTTTCCAATATTGTTGTTGGCCCCAGGATTTTGATGCCTGCAATTGTGTGTGGTCTTCGGCCTCTCCATCAACTCCCCAAAAATCTCCATGTTGCCTCCATTGGATCCCCAAAAATTTGGAGTCTGGATGCAACAAGATGGCCTCTATGCATATGATAATGTATTGCTATGTATCAGCAAGCCTAAATGAGGCTCTCAGCAATGACTGAGTTGTACAATATCTTCTTTGGATGTAATCTCTTTTGTTGAACATTTGCTCAATGAGTCTCCTACCTCACCGGATGTAATCTCTTTTGTTTCAACTTTAATATAATACTATTATGACAAAATTTGTCTTAGGATGACATAATCTCTTTTGTTCAACTTTTTGCTCAAGAGTTGCTCAATGAGGCTCTTAGCAATTGCTAAGTTATTAGAAAAAATATTTGCATGCAATCTCTTTTGTTCACCTTTTTCTCAATGACGCTCTCAACAATGGAGCTGAGTTGTTAACCTCACTGTATCTAATCTAGATTTTGTTTCAACTTTAATCTAAATAATACTATTATCACAAAAACTGCTACCGTGTGAAAATAGTTTTAAAGAAGCACAAATGGCATACATTTGCCTTCATTTAGGATTTGCAACAACTAGTGTGGTCATTGTTGCAACTAGTGTGGTCATTGTTGCACAAGGAAATACATTTTCCTTGGTTTTAGGATAAATTGCAAGCAGCACTAAAATAGCTCCAAGAACCAACGTGACCTGGTTGCAAGGAAATACATTTTCCTTGGTTTAGGATTAATTGCAACTAGCACTAAAATAGTTCCAAGAACCAGCGCAGTGGTTACGCAAGCAAATACATTTTCCTTGGTTTAGGATTAACTATTAACCGCACTCTCATTACACTATATAAACATGATGTTCCAACCACCGGCTTGGTTTCAAATCTACCCGATGGCACACTAAGAACATAAATTAAGCTATTTAAAAATGTAGTTGTCGATGTGGTCCTTGAGGAATCCCTTTAGGGGCCCCTAAAGGAGACCCCTCAAGAGCCATATCGACATAAAAGGGGATCCCTCTAGGGAAAATGATGCAAAACATATGAAAGGGGAACCCTAAAAGGAAAATGATGCAAAATATATGAACTAAAAAACTCTATCATTGTGGGACTCTAATGTGCGTACAATGTGACCCAACCAATTAAGGTCTAGGTGGTTGCATAAGGAAATATAGTTTCCTTCATTTAGGAGTAACTACAACTAGCACTAAAATAACTCCAAGAACCGTCATGGTGGTCGCTCCAAGCCAACGTCACTACCTTGTCAGCGTAGTGGTCTTGAATCTAGATCTTCATGAATTTTTGCGAGTCTAGTCCAATGCGATGGTCACAAATCTAGATCTCCATGGATTTTTGCGAGTCTAGATCTGCATGCTCAGATTTTCACAGTCTAGACCAGCGCAAAAAAGCAGATGAATTCTTTTTTTTTGTAATCACACACCCATGGCCCACCACAAGGGGCACATCTGCTCGTAGCCTATGCTAGCAGGCAATAGGATGCCACAAGATTTGAACACGGGCGACCAGCTAAGGTGGGCAAATGCCGTACTGCTTAAGCTAACGCTACTTTGCTATCTATCGAACTTGACTTAGTTATTTAAATTCTTTGTGGGGTATTCATCTAGAAATATGTAAGTAAAGCATGTGTGCTCAAATGAAAAGGTTTTTTAATTCAAAAATTAAAGGCAATTATACAAAAATATATTTACATGTGGGGTTTTTTAATTGAATATTGGAAAAATTTTGAAATTTTTGTATAGAGAGAGCGGCCTTTTTATTCATGCAAAATTTACAAATAAGGAGTTTTTTAAATACCCCTTAATGCACATCATATCTAGGGTTTCTTAACAGTACACCCCTATGTGTGTTGGAATGCACTTTCCAAAGCCAACTTAGAACTGACCTCCAACGTGCTCAAGTTGAGTGCTATGCTTCAAGAACGTTGTGATTGAGACCAGGACAATTGATAGTAGAGGAAGCAAGGTGCCACTTAAGTAAAGTGGTATTGTACTAGAGATGGAGCGTGCGTTGTGCTGGGGAAACTGGCATTAGGCAATTGTTCGGATGACTATATTGTAAAAAGTCATTCGGGCAGAGGCAAGTCATCACACATGCTTACCTGATATACAACAAGCTATATGGGCCCTACTGGTCGGAGCATGCTCTCCGTAATTCTTATTGGATTATCCAGAGTTTGATTCTTGCAAGGCCCATCGAGTTCAAGTTGTCCAGGTCTTGGGCATGTCGAGGTTGGATGAAAATATTGTGGGCGGACAAACCACATGCGCCTATCATTGTGCACCACTTCCTTCCCATGTTCTTATTTCTTCTACCCGTTCGGACTTCTATGGATGTAGAGGAGTTGAGAATCCAACCGCATGAAGGGTTTGGGCGGGGGATGTTTACATCATCAAAAATAAATTGTTGCCAAGAGGACCATCCGCCAAGTGTGTATAAGAAGACTGGGTCTTGGCGGTTGCATGCATGCAGCCTGCCACTTGGCTCGCCTCCCTCTCTCCTTTCCACTTGGCCTCCTCAGCGTGTCCAAAATTTTGACCACCATCGCTTCCTCTTCAAAAGTCTCGCACTCGCAGCATCGCCAACTTCCTACAACCATCTCTAAACATATCACGAGCATCTTTCACCGCTCTCAATCATCTCTTCAGTAGTCCCAACTCCAGCACTGCAATCCCTTCGCCACCCTCCGTAGCAATTTCCGTAGCAATCACACCACCCTGTAGCAATTTCAGTAGCACCCAATTACCTCTCATCCTACTAATCTTTCTAGAATTCATTGAACAATCTCGCAATCTCGGGAGCTTTTCTCAGCTCGATAGCAGCGGCGATTTCAGTCTTGAGTAGCAACCTCGAGACCAATTATATTCTCAGCGGGCAGCCTCCGTGAACAACCAATCTCTGTATCAATCTCAGTAGCAACCTAGATTGGCAAGCTCTCTCAGTAGCTCAGTACGGGCTTACACGTATCTCACAGATAATCATAACAGCAAATCTAACAAGCAACAGCAATATCCGCACACGCAATGGCAGCTGCAATCTTCACCAATGCGGCTCTTCCGATCAGCTGTCAGATCTCCTCCCAATACGTCGGCGGGAGCAGCTGCAGCCCCCCAGAATCATCCTGCTCCGTTGTGCGAATTCGAACTGCCGTTCCATGAATTTTTTGGGTTCTTTTCATTTGGGTTTCCCGCTTAGTTGCAATGACTAGCGAGAGTAGTGGTTGCTAACTCGCTGCTCCTGCTGCAGGGCCGGAGACTCGCGTTCCACGGTGCGAAATCTGCTTACGGAGGTTCGCCTCTCGTGCAGCAATGGAGTCAATCGTCTCCGAGAAATGGGTATGGAGGGTTTCTAAAGTTTTTTACATGACCAGATCTCCTTCTTAACTTCCATCGCTTACGTTTGGAACTTATAAACAGTCAATGATAGCAATGTGTCTTGACGTGACGCGTTCAATGTGTACCAGATACTCCGTACTTTCTGTCAGGAATGTTGCCACAAAGACACCAGATCCGTTGATGGGTACGTATTTCTCAAATCTCTCATAAGTTAGAACGGACTTTCCACCTGTTATGCAGATTCCGTGAAGTCCCAGGTCGAAAATAATCAAGAGGCGAAGCAACTTTCGAGGCATAGTATTGACTAAGAATCTTTGGTAATTTGTTCCTCAGGTACAAAAGAAATCAAGCGCGGCGAAGCAATCAAAATTGGCATCAACGGTACTCTTAACACTGCTCGTGCGATTTATGACTGGAAACTATTATAGGTTCCTTAATTGTCTCTTTTGTTCGCTAGGTTTTGGCAGGATCGGGCGTCTGGTTCTCCGTGCAGCGCTAGCTAACAAAAAAGCAAGCATCGTGGCTGTTAATGATCCGTTTCTTGACGCAGCTCAGGCAGTACGTAGCTCGAGAGCAAATGAGCCTGTTTAGAATTTAAATAATCCACGTATCCACTGGAGAAATTCGGGTCAGTGTCTTCATCAAGTGTTCCTGAATGCAGGCGTACCTCTTGAAGTACGATTCTACTTTTGGGCAGCTGAAGGGTCATGTCCGAGCTGTAGATGAACACACAATCGAAGTGGATGGGTTAAAAATTGCAAAGACGTCTATCAAGTATAAGCCTCTATTTGATTCGCCGTGCACAATGTGAAATGCACCGCCCAATGTACACCTTTCAACCTGAAAGTTTTGACAGTAATTATATTTATTTATTTGCATGATGATAAATACATTCTGAACAGAGATCCGGAAAGTATTCCATGGTCTGACCATAGAGTTCAGTACGTTGTTGAATCAACAGGAGTGTTCACGTCTAGTGAGAAAGCAAACGGTCATCTTCAGGTAATGCCAATGGTATATCGCAATGTTTACTGCAATGGCTAACCTTAAATTGCCTTGTACTGGTATTTTTCTCCGACTGAAAACCCAGCCAATACATTTTGCACATCACGTTGCATGTGTAAGACTAAATCCATTTGCTTATTTTGGGCTACCTGCTCTCAATAAAGAGTTGAAAGAGAATGAAAACATGTCTGATTTTACCATGAACTTGCTGTTTCTACAGGGAAAGTCTGTAAATGGTGTGGTGATTTCTGCTCCAGCAAAAGATGATGTAACTCCTACTTTTGTGGTCGGAGTGAACCACCACCAGTACAGTCCTGACATGCAAGTGGTATCATGTGCATCATGTACAACAAATTGCCTTGCTCCTTTAGCAAAGGTTTGTATATCTGATCGCCCACATATCATGTACTCTATAATTTTCGCCATTTGTTTGGCAAGTCTCGACGCCCTCCATAAAGACACAAACAGGAAACGGTTTCATATATTCAGGTTATACACGACAAGTATGGCATCGAAGAGGGATTAATGTCGACAATCCATGCGGTCACAGGTTGAAACAGTTTTCTCCTTGATCCATATTTGTTGCAACTTCCTTGTCTCTTCCTAGTTTTTTTGTGACAGTTTTGTCCTTGAAGAAGTTGCAGCCGTGGGTACTGTCATAATGCTTGGAATGCTGAACCTCTGATGTATATGTAACGCCCACTTTAGGTGAGATATAATGGCGTTAACAAATTGAATTTTCTGGGACACAGCAACTCAGAAGACTGTTGATAGTCCTGCAAAAAGTTGGAGATCAGGGCGGGGAGCCTTCCAAAACATCATTCCTGCTAGTACAGGCGCTGCAAAGGTTACTGTCATTTCTGGTCCAGCTAGTTCTACATTGTTTTAAAAGCTTTTTTGAGGGTTTCGAATAGCTTGTTATACCTTCAGCCTTCAATGTTTGGTGCAACCAGTAGGACACAAGAAGCGTGACCTTTGATTTTTGGTACCTTGAAAACAAGAATTCTTCTCTTAATGTGGTCTAAACTATCAGGCATTGGCTCAGGCCATTTTGAAACTCAAAATGCTGTATTCTGAGAATTTAGAAAAAGTGGCGAACATCAAAAGCCTTATCTTGTGACATGATGTTTTTGGATTTCATGACCCGTGTTGTAAGGGCTGTTCTTAAAATATTAGTCATCAAAGGCACTTTGGAAACATCAAAGCTGATTGTATGACAGCCTGTGCTTTTCCATACTTATTGAAGCAATGATCAGAAAGCTGCAGATGACAACTGGTGTTTGTATGTCAGTTCCTTTCTATGCTAGGGCCAATCCTTCATGTTCTAGTGTAACTTGTTTCAGTTTTAAAAATGAATATGTTCATTTGATGCAGGCAGTTGCTAAGGTCATACCGGAGTTAAAGGGAAAACTGACAGGCATGGCTTTCCGCGTACCTGTGGCTGATGTTTCAGTTGTAGACTTGACAGTGAGATTAATGAAGGATGCAACTTATGAAGAGATATGCAACACCCTCAGGTGATAGTTTTTACTTTTACTTTCTAGCCTAGGGCAGAGTTTCATTTTATGTATTCACCAACATCATGTGTCCTAATGCTTTCTTGCACTATGATTTCTTCAAAATCTGTAGAAAAAGGTTCTCAAAAAACAAGATATTGCAGGGAAGCCTCGTATAATGGACCTTTGAAGGGGATCCTTGGAGTGACAGAGGATGAGGTGGTTTCAAGTGATTTTATTGGAGAACAGAGGTTTGTATCGTGGTTATCAGCATCCGTTTCTGAACTTTAAAAAAGCTGACCATCATCGAGAAATGGCAAGGCTCCAAATTCAATGACAAGAGCAAGATTCACTTGAGGCTCAAAACATTTGCTTTCATTTGCTCGCACCTTTGCTTCTAACATTTTGGAAATTCGCTATTTAGTATCAGGCCCAAGAATAATTAGTTCAGTTGTTCATAATTTTATACAATGTGCTCCAGGTCGAGTGTTGTGGATTTGAAAGCTGGCATAGCGTTGAACGAAAGATTTGTCAAGTTGGTCTCTTGGTATGATAACGAGTATGGATACAGGTATTTTTACTATCGTATGATGACAAGCTTGGATACAGATATTTGAAGTCAATTCCTATTACCGTAGAGAACACATAAGCTGCATGTATGCAGTTGTATGTCATGACTCTCTCTCTCTCTCTCTCTCTCACATATGTGTCTATGTCTGTGTGTGTGTGTGCATTTCTTGTGACTGTAAACATTTCAGCATGCACTCGCTCTCTCATGAGAGTACACATGTGCAAAAGTGAGTTTGGATGACCATGCACATGAGTGTGCATGAGAGGGGGTGAGGGTATGTCTACAAAGCTGCACTAGGTGGGCGGTTCGGTGGGTGTGCACGTATGAGCTTGGGGGGTATGAGTGATTATGATTGTGAGGTTGGGTTGAAAAGGGGAGAGAGGGAGAGAGAATGAGACACTGCGGACGTTGGAACAGGGGGAGGAAGAGAGAGAGACTTGGTGGGGTGGGGGGGCTGAGTGAGAGGGAGGGAGAAGATGGAGAAGGGGAAGGGGAGTGAGTGTGAGTGTACGAGTGAGCAAGCGAGTGGGAGTGCATGACACACTGAGTGAAGGTAAGAGTGAGTGACAGTCAAGTGAGAGAGAGAGAGAGATGGGGCAGGGGAGGGGATGTTAATTTTCCCTTTTGGGTGTTAACTGTATTTTTTATTTAGAAACTCTGGTATTACTCTGTGTGTGTGTGTGTGTGTGTGTGTGTGAGAGAGAGAGAGAGAGAGAGAGGGTATCAAACTATGCTTCAAGAGAGTAAGAGAGTAGAAACAGTGAACATATGTTGTCCCAAAGGTGGACTTTGGTATTACTCTCCATATGTATGTGTGTGTGTGTGTGTGTGTGTGTGTGTGTGTGTGTTTTTTTTTTTGTGTGTAGGTGTATGTGTGTGTGTGAGAGAGAGAGAGAGAAGGTTCGTGATGGAGCTCGTTGCTCCATCATAGGCTGTGTCGTCTTCGTCTCAGCCTTCGTCGTTTCAACCTTGCAGTTTCGTCTGCAATTCCGTCTCAGCAGCAGTTTCGTCTGCAGTTCCGTCTCAGCTTTTGTCTTTGTCGTTTCCTTCTACAGTTCCGTCTTCTGCAGGTCCGTCTCAGTTCCGTCTCAGCCGTAGTTCTGTCTCAGCCTTCATTCCAGATTTCGGTTCAGCCTTCGTCTATTTTGCCATCCCCTGCAAGCTCTTTGCTCCAGCCATCATCATTCCAAGATGCCCCTGTTTCTCCTTTTGCTAGCAAATCCGTAGGTCCTGCCGAAGTCCAAGCACGCAACGAAACCGGATTCATGATTCGTCCCATGAAATAGAGGCAAACACCAAGCTGTTGCTCTTGAGAAATAGTGTGAAGGAGAGACTATGCAGGAAGAGAGCGACTGAGAAAAAACCAGGATCCTGGGCTTCCAAAACCGAATCATAACACAAACGTCGAAGCAGATCCTGTTGCAACGTGGAGGCGGTGAAATTTCCAGAATCCAACTTGACGGCCTTATCTAGCTGAGAGGAAACGAAAATGGAGGCCCTTTTCTTTTTACAACTATCAGTTGACTGGAAGACAAAAGTTGGTGTTGAACGAATTGGCTCCTTTGTTTTTCTGGGAAAAGGCTTTTACTATGCTACTTGTGCTGATGTAGACACGGTGTATAAGCTCGTAAACATGGGAGGGGTCCCTGGTGCAGGATTTTTTGCCTATGTTATGCCTTGGGATCCTCTTTTTGACCCAGCCAAGAATCTTATCAAATTTTGCCCAATGTGGGTCACTCTCAAGGCCTTGCTGGTACCTCTCCTTTCGCATCTTTCGGTTATTGCACCTTTGTTGGGGAAAGTGCTACATCTTCCCAAGTGAGATTTTTTAGTTTGTAGCAGGGATATTTGATTCTGCATCCTATGGGATATGGATCAACCCATACCTTCATGTTTGGATGTCGATTATGGTTTGGCGCATCCTTTTCGCATTCTTTTACAGTTTGCTTCTTTCCCAAATGCCTCTTACAAGTGTAAGAAAATTGGACATTTTGCTCATTGCTGCCCTTCATACCCTACTCAAGATCATAATGTCAAGGGCACTATGCCTCTCCCTCGGGTTCCCCCTCATTTCCAATCTGATAAGATAGTGCAGCCCAAGCAGCAAAAAGAATGGAGACGAGTGCGGCCTAAGTTAAATGCTTCAGTCATTGTGTCTCCTTTGACTTCTTTGTCATCCCCAGAGGCTCCTCTTGATGATTCTTCTTCCTCGACCACCTTTACATTTTCTAGTGCTGATGTTTCTGTAACCGGCCTTCAGTTTCCTAAAGGGCAGTAGACTATAACTTGCATTGCATTTTCATTACTCACAGCCACATTGCATCATTTCCAACCACTTAACTTTAAACAATACCACTTAGAAACAACTGGAGAAATAAGTGGATGGAGGCTAGATTGCCCCTGCTCAATGAAAATAGTACACAGTGCACCCACTTGCCCCAAATGCCTTGGCGCCCGTTACGGTATTTATTTAATGCTTCTGAATGGAAATGCTTTACAACAAAGGTTCAACCTTGCACTGTTCCTTTTTGCAAATCCTCTACTTGTCTTCAAGGCATCTAATCCCAGTGCACCACTAAAATTCCCACTGGCACGGCATACTGAGGCATTGACTTCTGATCTGACACAACTTAGAGGCATTCAGGCATCCAAACCACTGACAAACTCAGCTCAAGGCAGCCTTAAGGCTACCACATGCATCCACACTGTCCTTAGGCCTTCCACAGAATGACCCTTGCCTTTGGGTGCTTCCTAGAACCTGTTGGAGTCCTGAAAGGACTGCACACAACACGCATGCACTGCAAAAAGCTGCAAAGCAAGAAAGAACAAGGAAAAAACCGAACTTGGAACCAACTCCTGCTGACTGTGGCAGAGGGGCGAGCTCCTTCCTCGCACCTATCCTCTATCCAAGCTCCCGGCAGGGTGCAGGTGTCTTCCAGCAATCAGGAGAAGAGAGAAATGAAGGTAGAGAGCGGAGGGTGAACAAGAAAGAGCTGTAGAGGAAAGATGGTTCACAGATCTGCCTCGAAATGAATGCCTCGGGATCTGTGCCTGAGTTCTCCTAAGAGAAGGTGCCAAAAGCAACAGGGAAAGTTCCTCCTGCAGCCTGCATTGGTCCAAAACAGCTCCAGAACAGCTCCTGAAGCCACCACGCAGCCAAAAACATGTGCACAAAGGTCCAGCACAGCAAAAGACAACCCCAGGCACCTGCTGGAGGCAGCTGAACACGCCTGTACGGATTCCGTACAACCGTACGGACGTCCGTACGGAAATTTTATGAAAGTCCAAAAATGAGTTCTTGCACTTCCTAGAAGTGTGTACTAGCCTTGGAACAGTCAAAACAGTGTTAAAACGGCTGAAAACAGGCTTGAAACAGTTCAAATAGCTCAAAAACTGCACCAGAACAACTGAAAACGTCCTACACCTCTGGGAGAGTGAGGGGAGAGAGATGGAAGGTGGGGGAAGGGCATGCATACACATGCTTGACAAATGGCACCTCCTCTTTGCCATTTGCCTCTTCATTAAAGTCCTAACCCCCATACCAAGGACAACGTTGGTTGTCCTTGGGCCCAACTTTTAGACCCCTCTTTTAAAGCCTTTGCTTTGCTCCTAGGACCTAGTGGTGCACCTAGACTTTGCCCTTAGGAACTTCTAGGAAGTGTGTACTTCCTCTAGCCAGTCCCTCACGGCCAAACCATTACAACACTTAACCATGGTTAACCCTGGGTTAAGCGTAGCTTGAGTTACGAAGATACTTTACATCACTTTTCACGTCCTCTTTTCACATCCTCTTTTCACGTCCTCGTGACAGTTTCTAACTCTCGAGAGCCCTCTTCGGTTCACCAGTCTCATTCTATTGATGCATCATGCGGCATCTCGTATGGCACTTCCAGTAATTGAATCACAGTCTTTTGAGCTACAAGTGGATCTCTCTCCTTTGGTTATAGTTACTGCTGGTAATGAGGATCTACATGTGGATTTTACAGAACAAGCTACGCATGTGGATATTTCTTCTTCCGATATAGTAAATGATGATACAGTGGAACAGACTGTGGATTTGAGAGTGCAAGAAGCTCAAGATGCTTCTCCTCAACCACAAAGCTCTTTTACACTTCACAATATGCATCCTATGTTGCATCAGGTTTTTGACCCAGTGATTCAAAAATTTCGGGTACCTGCTTATCTCAAGAAGAATCACAAGGGTAAGAAACACCTTCATTGTATTGATGGTGATGTGGTTTCTTTACAACAGTTTTTGCATGCAAACAATCTCACTATGGAGGATATCCTGCTAGATACCCCCCCCTAGTGACTTGTAAACATTTTCATTTTTCTAGTTTTCAGTTAGCCTCCTGGCTTTACCCAGGAATCTACTTGTAATCTTTTACTTTTGTACTTCATGGTGGGTTTTTACCTCTTCTGAGGTTTCCCACAGAGAAATATAAGATTTCACTTATTTTTTTGTGTTTGTGTGTGTGTACTACTGCTCTTGACCCCTCGATGATCTACAGGCTGGACTGCCTGTAATGTGGCCTTCTTTGTTGCTCTTCCAGACTGATGCACAATCTCTGGCCCACCAACAGTAGATGTCGGCATCCCTGCTGCTCTCCAAGACAGCCTAATGTGGGGCACAAGTGATGGATACAAATTCCCAAGGCTTGGGCCCTTTATATAGGGCTGGAGACCCATGAAAACCAACTGACCAGTCTGCGGACTGGCCCAACCCATCTCTGCACACACGTCTGTCCAAATGTTGCGCCCTGCTGCCATGGCAGCGCACCTGTCTGCTGCAGGTTTTCTTCTTGCCCCAACCAGTTTTTAAACTCCAATCTGCTCCTGGATTCTGTCTGCAGCCCTCTGATTTGGTCATGACAGCCCTGTTTGGCTGTCCTTGCAAGGTCTCCGCTGCTCCAGGCTGCTGCTGCACTGTCGCAGCTTTCTGACAGCTTTCCTTGCTGTCCATGTTGCCCACGTGGCCACCTTGCACATTTCCCCGTGCTCTGCCCACATGGCATCTCCTACATGCTGCTGGTACACCTCCCCCATGTCCTCCTCATTTGGCTTACAGGCTGGGAGGTGACCCAGATAAAACCCAACTGCATGTGCATGCTTGTGTGCGCGTGCGTGTGTGCGTGTGTATTGTGTGCGTGCTTGTGTGTGCGTGTGTGCGCGTGTGTGCGTGTGCGTGCGTGTGTGCATGTGCGTGCGTGTGCGTGAGTGCGTGCATGTGTGTGTGTGTGTGGGGGGGGGGGGGGGGTGGGGGTTGGGGGTGGCAGTCCTCTCTCTGAATCAGAAAATGTTTCCCTTTCACATGCTCAGATCAAACTGACTGATAATGATCAGAGGAAATTGCACAAATGGCAGATTGGAGCAAGAATGAAGCCCCTCATGGATAAGGGCTGCTCATCAAAATCCTTCTTTCAGGGCCTGCATGCTACTCGAAATAAAAACTCATGTCTAAGGGTAAGGGAGCTAGATGGCTCTTGGACGCACTCTTTCTCTGATCTCCAAGATGAATGCCAAATTTATTTCCAGAAATTGTTCTCTCTGCTCCTGGTTCCCCATCAAATCAAATGATTGATGCGAGGACTGAATTTCTTTAATATGTTTCTGAGATAGTGGAAATGGATGATGCTCTTACATTGGAGAGACCTTTTACTGACACAGAACTTGATAATGCATTATCCCACCTCAGCAAATACAAGTCCCCTGGCTGGGATGGCCTTACGGTGGAATTTTATATTTCTTTTTGGGATGATTTGAAAGATGTCCTTTTGCAAATGATCAATGTTGCCTGGCAAGAAAATCACTTGCCGCACCTTTGGAAGCATGGCATAATCAAACTTGTGCCCAAAAAACATTTGTGTGACCATATGTCAAATTGGAGGCCTATTACTTTGATGCCTGTAGTTTACAAACTCATTGCCAAAATGATTGTGTATAGGCTTCATGGGATACTGAATGCGGGCCTTCATCCTCATCAGTATGGCTTTGTGGGGGTCATCTATCTCGGTCATGGACATTGGGTAGATCAGTTAGACAGGGCTGTCCTCTTAGTGCTCTCTTCTATGCCATTGCGACCCATCCCCTCTTGATGTATCTTGATCATCTTACAAACACAGGACAGATGACTGGTCTTAAAATCCCTGGGGCTGCATCTTTTTTGGCACAAACCTATGCTGATGATTCCTTCTTCATGCCACAGAACTCTCCCCGGGAAGTTCGCATGCTTATGACCACACTATCATTGTATGGATTAGCAGCGGGATTGCATGTCAATTTTGACAAATCTAAATTGCTTCCCCTGAAACAATGTGACTAGCATTCTATTCTCTGGCCAGGTCAGGTAGTGCATTCCAAAGATGTAGTCAGGCATTTGGGATATCCTATAGGATGGCATATCACCAAGAAGCAGCAGTTAAAATGGATCTTCCAAAGACTTCAACATAAACTGGAATATTGGAAAATTTCCACTTGGCCACTTCATGTCAGGCTCAGAATAGTACAGTCCATTGTAATGTCTTATGTTCAGTTTGCTACATTGGTCCTCCAGAGATATTTCAGCCTTTATGTCTTAAGCTATGGAGCTGTTATGGAGGACAAAAACTGCTGTGAAAGCATTGAGACTGATGAAGATGGAAATGGTGTGCTCTCCTAGGATGCATGGTGGACTTAATGTTCTCAATATCAGATATCATGTACTTGCAAGGAAGGCGACTATGCTCCATACTTTTATCTGTCAACAACAGCCATGGACTTGTATGATAGCATCCATGTGTGTCAACATGAGGACATCTGCTTATGGCCATTGGACTACTGATCATTGGGAGGTTGTCATTGGGAGATTTGTAGGAAAGATACCCGGCTGCCCTTTCTCTACTGCTCTGATACTTGACTGGAAACAAGTACTTTCTACGGTCAAATGGGCTCTCGATAATTGCTCGGGGACAAACTCAATGAGGAAAGAAAGTATTCATTGGAATGCCATCTTTGACATTCCACTTGCTTTACAGAAACCTGTTCAGGCATATAATCTCATGAAATTGGGAATTAGATACATCAATGATGGGTAGATGATCAGGGCTATGTCTTATCTTTTCCTCAGGCCACTGCTTCATATGCATTGGGAATGCATCATAGGTCAATATGGAAGAAAATTGCTGATTTGTTACATCCTCTTCTACCTGTTCCTCTGTGGCTGGCACAGACAGGCTTATGGATTGGCAATTGCAACCCTCTGCTACATGCTCTCATCCTGTTCCTCTGCCTGCCTTGACCTCCATCAAAGTCTACAGGCTTCTTCAGCCTGCTCCATGGATTCAGCAATACGCTAATACTCTGTGGCATATCAGGAAGCCTCTCTCTTGGTGGAGGAAGAATCTCCGGATATTATGGAAGTGTAAAATGCCTTTGGAACAAAGACTTTTTCTTTGGAGATGCATGACCGGCACATTGTCAGTGGAAATCACACTTGCCAAACGTCACATTGCACCATCCACATGTTTACGATGTCAGGCTCCTTCAGAGACTGTCCCTCATTTGCTTTGGCACTGCCCGTGTTCTAGGAATCTCCTTGGGAGAATTTCACATCATCTTTGGCTCCGTTTCCCGAGTCACAGATTTGGGAAACAATTTTGGCTATTTGGCAGATTTATGAGGTCTCTGTCTCAATACTCACTATTTCTCTCATGGGTGAGATATTGGGCTCTTTGGACAAACTGGAGTGAGCATAATTTGGCATACTTGGGTTGGCAGATTCGCAAGTCATGAATCTTTTCGAGCCTCATTGCGGCAATCCTTATATGCCTGCCATGAGGGTGATATACATGCTTCTTGCATAGAGCTTTTCTTTTTATGTTTATGATCTTTGGGATACTCTCCATTTTGGAGACTTCTCATCTTGTAAATTTATGAGAATATAAATACACTGCACTGGATTTTACTAAAAAAAAGTGTGTGTGTGGCAGGCCAAAAACTCACGTCCGGCAAGTTCACCTCAACGGGCAGAAGAGTGTGGAGAGTAGAGAGTACCTTCTTCTTGGGTTCCATCTTCTTCAGAAGATATGGCTGAATACTCTTATGAAAAAACTTTTCAAAAGAATCGATCGGTTCAATGCAAAAAGCAAAAGCAGGTTGAGGGTCAGCATGACCCCATGCATGATTCTGTTGAAGCACAACTGGTTTATGATGTCATGCACGAAAGATTTGCAGACATAAGGAAAGAGTGGAAAGACTCTTGTCCATGAAAAGTTAGTGGTAGGTATTCGGAGAGAATATGGTCCATGCAGTGCAGGCTCTTAACTACTTGGCAAACCATTGGATCCCTTCCCAAGTACTGAAGCATAATTTATTCTTACAAGCCAAGTACAGGCAGGAGGTGACCAATTCTTTAAAGTTGGTCTCATGGTTGAAGTGGATGAAATTGTAGATCCAGTTAGAGAATATGCAGTTATTTTATTTTTCCCAGGTCGGATGTCACTTGCTGCAGAGGTAGGCAACTGGTTGACCCGCACACTGGCTGGCTCGTTTGTTCGTAAGGTACACCATGCAACCAGAGGCTTTTTTGAGGTCATTATGGTAGATGAGATTCACAGGCAAATGCTTTTGGAACATTCGCCACTCTTTTTTGGACAGCAAATGGTGCACGTTTTGCCATGGTCCCCCACAATGGATTATCATGCTCTGATTCGACACTGATGTCCGGTCTAGGTTGAAGTTGTAGACTTCTCGCAATGCATGGCTTCACTCTTGCCTAAAATTGCAGCGACTTTAGGCAAAGTGGTTTGCTCACCGCAGCCTAATGGCAGCTCTAATCGATTTTGCATTCTCTGGGATACTGATAATCCCACATCGGAGTCTTATTCAGTCACGGTGAATAATGTTGACATGGGAAGTGCATATGGGAAGTGCATTCTATAAATTGAAATGGGGACTATTTGCAGGGGCTTGCTTTGAATGTAAAAAATTTGGGCACATGGCTTCGCAGTGTCCAATGAATCAGCGCAAAATGCCTCCTGCTACTCATTAGACGGAGGTCGAGATGGAAGAATTAGCCATGAAAGGTCAAATGCAAAGGGAAAGAAGAGAGTCCGATCTTCGAGATGAGCTATTGAGCTTGTCCACTGGATCTACGAGGCAGGCGTGGTGATGCTCCGAACAGGGCTGTTTTCATGCCTTAGGGGGGGGGAAAAAAAAAAAAGAGAGAAAAAGAGACACGTCGAGATTCCGTACGCGTTTGCTATCAAAAGCGCACGCTAAAGATGGTGAAAAGCACACGCACGCTTTTCAAGGAAAGCTGGTTTTGGCTGTTTTGGGGGGCTTTTGGCCGCTCTTTTTGGAGTCGTGAAAGGCTATAAAAGAAGAGGAGATCGTGAGGAGGAGGACACACAATCCAATGCATGCATATCGAGGTTGTACGAAAGCGAAGAGAAGCACGTCTCGAGGTTGCTCGAGCGAAGAGAAGGCACGCATATCGAGGCGCTGCGAAAGTGACAATAGCGCACACGAATCGAGGCAGCGCAAAGAAGAAGATAAGATCAAGATATTTCGAGAGTGAGAGTGTGAATGAGATTTGATCATTTGATCATCTGCTTTGAACATTTTCATGCGAGTGAGAGTGAGAGTGAGAGTGAGAGTGAGATAGCTCGGGGGTGGACGGGTGGTATCGAGCTCCTTCACGGAGTGATTCTTCTCCAAAATTATTGTAAAGACTCATCAGTTTGATTCATATTGCAATCTCTCTTCTTGTTCATTCGTGATTATTATCTTGCTACAATTTTGATCGTCATTGTGAAAGAACGGTGCGTGACAATTTTCAGAAATACAAGCTATTGCCGTTGCATGCTAAAGACTGGCATAGTCTTTTATGGCCTGGGGAAATTGTTCCACCTTCTCAATTAATTCGACATCTTGGCTATCCTCTAGGTTGGGACTCACTCATTCTCAACAAACTGATTGGGTGCTCACAAAGCTGAGGAAAAAACTTGAATATTGGCAGCTTGCAACTTGGCCATTACATGTTCGTTTGCAAATAACGCAATCCATTTTGATAGCATACATACAATTCTATCTGCCCCTCATCATGTTTACTAAGGCAGATCTGGTTTCCTTTATGTCTGCTATCATGGAAATTTTCTGGCGTTCAAAAAATGGCAAGAAAAGTCTCAGATTACTCTCTATGCATCGCCTCTGTTCTCCAAAGATGCACGGGGGTTTGAACATACTCAATATTCAAATGCATATAATTGCTCATAGGGAAAAATGGATATTGCAGTTTATGCAAGGGGATCAGCCCTGGGCTTATATGATCCACTCTCTTTTGTTGCATATTGATACTTCTGCTTTTGGGCATTGGCAGCCTATACAGTGGGATTTTCTATTTGGCTCTATTCAAGGCAAGATCAGAGGCTGCTGCTCTTTTGTCTCTCGTTTGCTTCTTGATTGGAAGCATATCTTATCCTACTTGGAATGGAATGGTAGGGATTCTCTGTTGGGAAATTCCTTGAGGGTTGAGAGTATTGCTTCTGTGGCGGATGTACTTCAGGATGATGGCACTCTTTGTTTATTTGCACGTTAGACCTGAGAAAATACGGGCCCGTCTAACATCCCGTCTATTAGCGCGTCTATTTGCGCATGCCGTTGACATGTACATCATTAGCATGAGGTCCTAGATCCTCGCTTGGTCCTTGATTTATGCCATTGATTTCTTTTTCTTATAGCATCCTAATCTCTTATAGTATTTAACTCCTACTTTCCATAGGAGTGTTGTAATGTAATTATGCACTAGAAGTGTTGTTCTCCCTGCATTTATGTTCTCATGTGTCGAGGTCAAAGCTATTACATGCACCTACCAAAGCAAGTATGGTTTGGGAGCTCATTACCGTCCTTTATGGCACAAAATTTCAGAAATACTTCAACCTTTCTTGCTGGTACCTCGCTTGGAACTTCAGGATAGGATTGAGGATTGGACTCTTCATTCTTCCTCTTCGTCAACCCGTCCTTTGAAGCTGTCACATATCACAGTGCTCTGTATAAAGTGTTGTTACCTCCGTCTTGGGTTTCTGACAGAGCCAATTCTGTTTGGCATATGGATCGCCCATCAAAGTGGTGGAAAAAGCGCCCGTGTCTCCTTTGGCATTATAAAGTCCCTCTTCGGCAACAACTTTTCCTCTGGCGAGTCCTACTTGGCATTTTTCCATCTGGGCAGTTACTCGCGCATAGACATATTGCCCCGGCTTTTTGCCACAGATGTCTACATCCTGCTGAATCTGTGCCTCACATTTTCTGACACTATCCACACACTTGTGATTTCCTCGCTCTCATTCGTCAAGGGCTTCAAGTGAAATTTCCTACTGTTACTTTTAGCAAGTTCTTCTGGTTATTTGGTTTTCATCCCGCTAGACAGGGTTTGATTTATTTTTTGTTTGGGTGCGCTACTGGGCACTTTGGACTCTATGGATGGACAGAAATCATAGAGTCTTTCGTGATCCTACTTTTTCATCTTTAGTTTTTTTCAAACGATCTCTACGGCAATCATTTTATGATTGCTTTCAGACTCATTTTATTGATCATGATGTATATATGGCTTATACTGAGATTTTCGGCTAAGTAGTAGTTACTCCGCTTTTGGAGTAACTATGAATGTAATTATTTCACAGCAATAAAATATTTCATCTCACAAAAAAAATGTGTGTGTGTGTGTGTGTGTGTGTGTGAGTGAGAGAGAGATTTATGAGGTCTCTGTCTCAATACTCACTATTTCTCTCATGGGTGAGATATTGGGCTCTTTGGACAATCTGGAGTGAGCATAATTTGGCATACTTGGGTCGGCAGATTCACAAGTCATATGAATCTTTCCGAGCCTCATTGCGGCAATCCTTATATGATGCCTGCCATGAGGGTGGTATACATGCTTCTTGCATAGAGCTTTTCTTTTTATGTTTCTGATCTTTGGGATACTCTCCATTTTGGAGACTTCTCATCTTGTAAATTTATGAGAATATAAATACACTGCACTGGATTTTACTTTAAAAAAAAATAAAAATAAAATAAAGTGTGTGAGAGAAAGAGAGAGAGAGAGTGTGTGTGTGTGTGTGTGTGAGAGAGAGAGAGAGAGAGAGAGGGGGGGGGGAAGGGGGGGGGGGCTTTTTGTGGCAACTTCAGTGAAGGAAATTTGCCTACCTTTGAAACTGACAGCCTGGCTAATGCAGCTGTCGAGTGGTAGATCTTGTCACACACATGGCAGCTGTTGCTTCAAAGAATGTAAATTGAGACGAAGGTAACTGGGATCTAGTGTCCCAATGGGAGAGTACAAATGTTTTTTAGTTCTCTTATTGTAGTAGGTAGCCGTGATAATAATTGAGTGGTTGAATCACTATTCCAAAAGTTCTCCTTGACGTATATATTGACTCATGGCAAGATGTAAATATCTTGTATTGCACTTTCACCAATTTTGAAATATTGCAAAAGTTCTCCCTAGGATAGATATTGTCTCAATGTAAAATGTATCGACCAATTTTCTGTTCCATGCTCCCTTGTGGATGATGGGTTGGCGTAATTACTTATAGATATTTATGTGCCTTATGTTGCTTTCTGCTACTCTGGATTTAGTGTTTCTGTCTTTTTATTTGTCTCACTGCTTTATGTAGTGGGAGGAGAGTGTGGGAAGGTGGTGACAAGAGAGGGTGCCAAGGCCAACAAGCGAGGGAGAGAGAGTACTTAGAGAGGAAGGAAGAAAGAAAGAAAGAAACAAAGTCTATTAACATCCATAGAAGACCAAAAGGTCTATGGAACAATCAGGCAGGCCGTCGCCAGGCAATTGAGGGAGAAGTCGCAACTAATTCTCTCCTGCCAACTCATATCATATCTCCCCACTCCTGCTCAAATAACTAATTAATTTTGGGATTTGTCCCCAAGTGGGAGGAAGATGCTGGACATCTTTTGTTTGATTCTATTGTGAAACTATGTTTCCCTCGCATATTCTTTTTACAGTTATTTAACCTCTTTTGCTTTGAAACTGATGTATGGTTGAGTTGTGAGGCAATGGTTCTGAAACGCCATATATTATCTTTGGGAATGTCTTGTGAGTAGTGACCAGAGTTTGAACAAAGTAAACAGAATTTGGGGCTGAATGGTTTAGTTTAGAAGGCTATGTGGAACATTGCTTTCTTTTAAAGTAATATATCAAACTTGATTTAGTTAATTCACTGGGAGTACTATAGACCTGTCTTGGAATGACCCAGAAGAAAGTCTTTATTTAGTTTCCAGCAGTAATTTTATCCCTTTACTAAGTTTTCCGCTGTAATTTATTAAATATCTGTCTGGGCACACCTGTATCCCAGACGCCGTAGAAAGGACAAAAGACTCCATTTAGTTGCCACCCTTCCCCTAAACATGCACGAACATAGCCTTAGATATCGTTTTATAAATGGCAAGAAAACAAGTGATGGTTGCCAAAAGAGTGAACGTTTTAAGGAACACGTGTAAGTCTAAAAGTCCGAATTGACTGTAGAGGCCAAAGCAAAGGGCAAACGTTTAAAGGAACGCATTGGAGTCTGAATCGACTGTAGAGTCTAAAGCAAGGGGCAAAAGAAAAATACGGCTTGCTTTCAGAGACAAGGCCAAAAGACAACAGGCTCAGACTGCAGCTTGACAGGGATAAGGACTCAAACCATCCAACCCACGATTAGCCCCTAGCCCAAGCTGTTTTACATCAGAAACACGCGGCAGGAAAATATAATCTAACATGTTCCAGCTCGAACAAGCGAATCAACCTGCGATGAGCAGCAACTGTCGCCTTCCAAGAATGGTCATATTACTTCTGTTTTCCCATTTATAGCACTAAATCCGGGCCAAGTGATCTTAGAAGATAAAAATCTGGTCACCTGTGCTGTCTTCCAACTAATGCATTGCGATAATCTGATCTCCAAGGGACCTTATGAGAATGGCGTGATAGGTTGTTGCCAATGGGTATTACTCCCCTTTCAGTTAGAAACCTTTGAGCAGAGTAAGGAACATACTGCCCAGTATGTTCTGTAGAGCATAAAATTGAACAGAGCTATCTCAATAGCCAACTTATCTGACTACTTTCAAGCCAGGGTAATTTCATAAATGATGCAGCATGGGGCTGATAAGGGGCCATCCTTCGGTTTTCCCTCCAGCAAACAGGGTTATTGTTCAACCCTAATCTTCCTTTCATCTACCTTTTAAAAATCTGGGATGAGAGCCATCACACCTGCACAGTGAAAGTAGCTCCGTAAGCTCTGCTCAGAGTACCATTATCCTTGCTTCTCCTTCCACGCTTCAGAGTATAACAGCCACACGCATATGCTTACATATTATTTATTGGCTATGTAGTTCAACGTATGAGTCCTTAGAAGGCATCATACTAAAGACCCACCTAGTTGCATGTGTGAACCAAGAGGTCTGGTCTACTAATAATCATTAGTGAGAGAAATATTTGCTTCACCCTAAATTAGCCATCTGTGCTCAGGGTTTTCGTTAACTTCAAATGCTTGAATCATGAGAAGGTATACTTCAAGAATTTAAGATCCCAGTCTAGTTCAGCAATGAGGCTTTATCAAAATTCCATAGGCCTTTGCCCTTCGATCTTGGAGGAAGTGACAACATCAATTGTTTTTGAGCATTGAACAAGGTCTGTCTTTGCTGTTTTTAGTGTCACAGACGATTTAACTAGGTGTCCAATTTGGATTTGTCCACCGTTTCAGCAAGAAGATGACATCTTGTTCAATTTACAATAGTGTTTAGGAATGATGCTCGAAAAGATGGTTGGTAAGTGACTTGCAGAGATGTTCTTCTCCAGGAATTGATGGGAAAAAATAGTGACAGAAAAACAGCTCTTCCACAGCTGTGGAGGAGGAGATGTGTGAGTTTTGATAGCATTACATTGTCAAAAAAACTAGATCATCTCAATTATGACCCGTGTTAGCAGAAACACATTAGATAGTGAATTACATGTTGTAGCTCATAAAGTTCATGCCATTTCTTTCTCAAGTGTTCCCTTCCTATGAACGCATTCTGCAAGCTCAAAATCCAAATATAAAGCAAGCTTCATCTTTACGGTAGGCAGCCTAGAAGGAAGTTTTCCTTTTCTAAGCCCTCGTTAAGCCATGTGTCGTGATTATAGGCGTTGATCTTTATGAAGATCCAAGGGTTTGAAAAGTGCTTTCTAGAAAAGCAAACTTTTGTAAGTTCTCCTTAAGCCACGTGTACAATATTAGGCCCTGGATTTTAGATTGATCTAAGGGACTAAAACACTCCTTCCAAATTTGACCCAAAAGCATACTTTTTTATTCACTCTTCCCGAAAATCTATTATATAAGGAGGGAGATAATTGCATGTTTTCTTTCTTGCCATCACTTGATTGAGTAATTGTTGGACAAAGCTCACTACCTTGCTATTGAAACCCGAATCGGATAATCGTGAGGATTCAGGTTCAATTTGGAATTAGAAAGGTTGCCTACCGCAACCTAGTTACATGCCTTTTAGGTCTCTGAGAACCAAGGGTCATCCCCGAATCTATGATGGCCAATTGAATCCAATAGAAGGTCATCAAGACGCAAGTTTATGCACATCCAACACCCCATGTGTACTTCATAACCTCACCAAGCAATGATGCATATTCAAGAAAAAGTACACCCAACCAATGTATGGATAACATGATGCACATTCAAGCAGAATACATTGCTTGTAACCCTTGCTTTGTAATGATATCATGTAGTCCGAAGCTTGTATAATGGACATGAGATCTTTGACTCCCCTCCCCTCAAAAGTTGCTTGATGTTTTCATGAAAAAAAAAAAGGGTTGCTCAATGTAATATGTAAACCTTCCCTCAACCATAGGATGGGTATGACCTTTCCAATGCAAGGTCTTCTACATTTTCTTTTACAAAAATGTTCTTTTAGCAGCTTTGGTTAGGTATTTGTTCGCTCATCATGGACACTTTTTTGTTATTTGCCTACTCATTGAGCCTATGAATTCCTTTATACTTATTTTTGTCTAGGAGGAAGGGATCTTCTTTTGCATGAGTGTCCTTTCCTTTACCCTTGTCTAGTTTTTCTTGTCCACTGTCTTCAAATGTTTTAGCCTACTCAATGCTTGTGTTGTATTTACCTTTAAGGATTTAGGGACCACAACACTCAATCAACTTTATATGGCTCCCTTTAGAATGTAAAATCCTAGTCCTTCAAGTATATTGAATTATAACAAGATGTCCTCGGTTTCCCAGTAATTCCACCTTTGAGAAGTATTGATTCCTTTAATAAATAAAATGTTGTCGAGGCATCTATTCATTCAATATCTCACATTGGCACTGTCCTTCTTTTGATAGTAATTGCACCTTCTCAAGGGTACACATTTTAAGGACTTACAGCCATTAGAGCTACCCTAAGGGAATAGTTGGTGGAGTCGAAGGGCTTTCTTCACCTTCGTCCTCTTCCCTATTATTTTCTTTCCTCGAGTGCTATACTCATGTGTGGTGGACATATTGCTAGCTTTCTCTAACTTGTCATATTTAATAAAATCATCCATATGATTCTTTTTATACTAACTTTCCTCCTTTTCTAATGCTTTGGCACTCACTAATTTGAAGCTCCTCTTGGGGAGTCTTCATCCTTTTCCTAGGAGTTGAGTTTGACCCACCTTTGTTGGTAACAATTGACTTTGAGATGCAACAAGAAGGCACAAATGAATCCCCGCATCATGAACCTCAATAACAAGTTATTTTTCTTTAGCAAAAATGTAATTATTGTTGTCCATGTTCCTCTCTAGTGACCCAATCATCTTACACTCATGCACACATAGTTTATGACATCCCTCAGTGGTGGCTGACCTTAGACTGCTAGAAGTTTGAAGATAGACCAAGAGTTTTTCTATGGCAAATGACGAAAAAGGAAATAATTTGAGAGTGCTCTCAATGGAAGCGGAACAAAAGAGGGAGGAAGAGCCAAAAGAGAGCCACAAGTTTTTGGTAGGTGCATAACACCCTAATCTTCTATGTCATCCATATATATATGTGTGTTTGAGTATTGTACATAACCAGGGTTAAGGCACAGTGGCCTTTAACCCCCACAGTGTTGATGCCAGATAGGAGAGTGAGTAGAGGAAATGTAAATAAAAGTGCTTGTTGCAGGAAGCAAGATGGCCTACATTATGAAAATTTTGGACTAAAAAAGGGAGCCTTTAGAGAATTATTAAAATATTAGAGGCATGGATAAGGAAATATGGAATCCATTAAGGAGATTATGCCATGTGGACTTCTCTACAATAGAGGCTCTTCAAATCTAGGAAAAATTATACTTTTTTTTCAAAATACCTATAAAAATGTCATTGGTGCTTCACATTTGGCCTGACTATATCAGGCGTCCTTGATTTTCTCCCATCCATTTGTCCCCCAACTAGATCTATAATCAAGTTTTCCTTCTGGTTCAACTATTTGGCTCAGAACGTTGACTTCCAAACCAACTCTCTCACTTCTCTCTCTCTTCGAAAACGTTTTACCTCCTCTATGTACTCCAAAAATGCATTCCTACCAATTTCTAGCAGCTTGTTTTTTAAACTATCTTCATTCCACTCTTGGTTATCATTTTCCCTCTTCCCTATTCACATTTTTCATCCACCCGCGAAAATCTCTGAGAGAGAACTTCTATCCAAGATCTGCTTGTCCCTCTTCTCTCTTATTCCATTCTCTCTTCCAAATTCCTTCGCCACTTGCTCCTCTCTCTGTTAGAAATCAAAGATTCGAGGTGACTTTGCTTGGAAGGAGGAAGAAAGGGGGCGTTTTATCATTTTTGACTCTTTCTATGTCTTATTGGAGCATAAAGAATTAACTTTAGAAGAAAGGACACATATTTTCAAGGTAATTAAGTGATTTTGCTTTCAAAAATGTCCTAAGTACATAAGATTTTACTTGACAATCTAGCTATATGTTTGTTGTAAATGATAGGCAGGAGGGAGAGATAAAGGTAGATGATATTCGAAGCTATGACACTATTTTTGAAGTTGTCTCTTCTCTGGTATAGGATAAACAAAGAGAAAGAAAGAGGAGCAGGGGGAGAGAAAGAGAGAGAGAGATTGTATTTCAAACTATTGTGTGTTCTTTTCTTCGAGGGGGATAAGAGGAAGAGGAGGAGAGAGAGAGAGAGAGAGATTATATTTTGAACTGCTATGTCTTTGAATTGTTTGAGAGAGAGAGAGAGAGAGAGAGAGGGAGGGAGGGTATCTTGATATTGGTGTTTTGTTTGTGTGAGGATAGAGAAAAGAGAGTAAGCATTAGATTTCATATTTTGAAAGTATTTTGAAATAATTTCTCGTTTTTTTGTGTGAGTGAGTACCTTGAAGGAAAGAGGGAAGGAATGAGGGGGGGTTGGGGGGAGGGAGAGAGAGAGAGAGAGAGAGAGAGATCATGTTGAAGTATTTTGAAATATTATTTAGTTTGTTTGTGTCAGGGGCTAGGTTAAAGGAGAGAGGTAAAGAGGCAAATAAAGAGAGGGACAGAGGAAGACAACTGTAGAGAGAGAGAGAGAGAGAGAGAGAGAGAGAGAGAGAGAGAGAGAGTTTGGAGAAGAAATACATAAAGGGAGATAGACATTGTGAATTCTGTGAATTCTGGATGAGAAGACAGAGGATGAGAGCTATTGTTATACAAGATATTGAGGTTTAAACTGAAAAACAACATCAGGATAAACACGAGGAATGGATTTCTGATCTCTATAGGAAATATTTTTGGATCACAATGCTACCCACTAATCGTGGGTGTCATAAAGTGGCTCGAAAGGATACAAAGGGCATCTCCAAACATTGGAAAGGTAGAATTATAGATTTCAAAATGTCTCCTGGTAACAAGACAATCTCTCGCATATATATTCAACATGTCTTTAGCCATGCAGGACATATACGTGCATCCGGACATAGGCCTTTCATATCATAGGCCCAATTGTAAGTACTTCATAATGTATTAGGGTTATGCTTTAAAGTATTCATAGACATTGACAATCCTTGCATTTGTTTGATGGATGTGTATCCATCCAATTATAAGGAGTGGGATCCTATAACATGCATAAATGCGGTGTTGCATGTCCTTCATTCTGAGATTGGTAGGTCTTCATTATGAAAGTCACGCCCTATTAGAGATGAAGAAGGATGGCACCTTCTTTTATGACTCGATATTCATCATCCCAAATCAAGAAACTCAATATGAAAGATTAGAATCTCTTCCCATGTCTTCTTATCACAATCCAAAGTGGCCACTTTCAAGCACAAAAATCAACAAATCATATAAAAGTAGAATGTTCAATGATGTAAGAAATGCTATGAATCCAACTACTGGCGGAAGATATGTTAGACTGAGTTGGTTTCTCCCATTTCCATGCTTTGTTGATTTCTATGCTAATTGTAATAAGCAATTGAGAAAAAACAAAGATAATATCTACTTGCAAGAGCTAGTTGTGTGAATTATTTGATAATGTATGGGCAATAAGAGCATGCCATAGTGACAATGTCGATTGAACACTTCAGATGTGACATCTCAGTAACAATTCTTGTTTGTGTAAGAAAGAAAAACGTTACAAGATACTATTATTGACAGATTTTAATTTTTGCAAGTTTTTCATTGAAAGGCTCTTTTCATGTCTTTCACATATAGAAGGGTTGGAGCAAGAGAAACTCGAAATTGCACTCAAAAATGAGGGTGAAGGAAGAGAAATGAGAGAGAATGAGAGGAGTGTGATAGTTGGAAGGGTGGCTTTGGTTTCATGACAAATGAGCAAGTTTGGTTGAGAAACTAGCTTTTGTAGTTTGGTTACTATTCAAAAACGTGATAAGAGAGTGGAGGCAGCAAGTAGGAGGCCTATATTAAACTTCGGGCCATTGAATAAAGAAATAGGAAAGTCAAGCCATTTCCAATATTCTATTGCCCTCCACTATTCAATATTTTACACAATTTTATTCACCTTATCCTCCCACGTCACTAGCCCAAGGGCTCTCTTACAGGTCCCCTTTTTTAGTCCAAATTTTTTGTAATGTGGGTGATGTTGGAAGCTAATGATGTTGGAAGAAGTGAGAGGACACCCAAGAGACACCCAAGGGCTCTCTTACAGGGGTCCTTTTTTAGTCCAAAATTTTTGTAAATGTTGGAAGCTGATGATGTTATGGAAGAAGCGAGAGGACACCCAAGAGACATGGAAAAAAGTAAGGCCTGAGATAAAATAAGAAATAAAAACATGGATAGCAAGTTCAATCTCATAAAATAAGGAATAAAAACATGGATAGCAAGTTCATTTAGCATGGACGTAGTCTCAAAACGTCTTGCCTTATTGCATGGTCCTATCGACCGCAAAAGTATGCCTCCAATGGTACCCTTATGCAGAATCCTCAACCACCTTAAAAAACTTTTTCAAGAAAATAGAGGATGCATCTTTGAATGTGAAGAGTCATTTGTGCTATCAATTGTGGGGACCACTACATGGTTGGGTTTAGCCATAAGTTTAAGGAATGTATTGCATATGGCTAACTTGCTCCATTCATTACTTATGCATTTCTCAATGGAATTTGACAAACTAATCTACACATTCTGAACTTGAATTTGATATAAAAAATGTACACAATTGGCATCTTAAATGAACTCATCAAACTATTGCAAATGTTTAAATCCCTTTGAAGCATGTATCTTGGACTGTATAGAAGGATATCCCAAAAAAAATTTAATACATTTGAAGCATGCATCTTGGACTGTATAGGATAACCAAAAAATTTTAAAACATCAGATAATTGTTCTACACATATATGGAAGCAATTGTTTATTTGAAAGCGGAATACTTGAGCTTCTCACAAGCCAAAGGAGAAACCAATTGAGAACCTTTGCTATGGTTTTGGATGTCTCCAATACTATGCTGCAATTGTGTGCATACATTTGAGGGCAAGCTCAATAACTTTCTCATTTAGTCACAAAAGGCAAACTTTTAAAAAAAAAATACTTCGGACTTATGGAGCTAGTGTATGATGGTCTTAAAACTTTGATATTTGGTGAAATTTGTAGCTTAGTTCACCCATAAATGGATGCACTATAAAAAACTAAATTCATACATGTGCAATTCTCTTTGAATAATCCCACATTATTTATCATTTTTCATTGGTTCCTTTTACAGTCACTACCTTGCAATAGGCCCACAAGCATGTCAAAGGTGGTTCCTTTCCTTAATTCATAACATTGAACCCGCTAGTGAGCCAATTTCCCATTTTCTTTTTCCAACAAATTTGGCACTCGTTTAAGGGGGCACAAGTTGGTGACATGTATAGCTAGAGATGGAAAAACACGATCAGTTTTTCTAAAATTTGACACCTCTTGCTATTGCATTCAAAATTTTCACTAAATTTACTTCTCCCCTGCATGTAATGTATGTCTTACCTTGTGAAACATTCTCCCAGAATTAAAATTCCCCAAGAATCCAGTTCACTTGCATCCCTAACCTCTACTTCTTCCCCTTGTTGGCTGCTTTTCTTTTAAAAAATTATCATGCTCCTTAGGTCCCACATTTGTGCCCATGGTTCTCTGTGCTTTTCCAGCTCTCGTGGAAGTTGGAACGTGCACAATTTTTATTCCTATTTCAAGCGAGTCCACTTTCTTTATTCAAAATAAGAAACATATGGTGCAATGCAATTTGTCATGGGTTGTAAGGGAACTACACAAAGACTGCGAGATCGAAAAGTTGATATACCCAATCAAGGTACAAGGAGGTTGAAGGCCATGGAAACCGATGATACAATATTCAAATGGAAATAGAAGACACATTTGCAAACAAATATGGAGGGAGAGACAATGCCAAGAAAAATGCCTCATTGCTGAACAGCTAGACTTAGAGGCAGTAGATTCCATATTTGAGCAATGCCATCAAAACGAAGAGCACGAGCTTTTGTTTCAAGGAAACAACATCAGTTTATTTCAAGAACTAATAGGCTCATGTCCTTAGAAACTAGTAGCAAGACATGAGCTCTAATGAGTGGATTTCGTTGGCTAAAAGTTGCGTGAATTGTGGATTCAATGCATTCAATTGAACAACTCCAGTTTCTTATATAATCTGATAAAGAAAGTGCTACTTTGATGGTAGCTCAAAGGAAAGCCTTATGCTTCAATGTAAGCATGGAGAGTTTGCACTAACAAATGAGCCTGTTCAGTTGTTCCCAATGGAACAGTGTCTCCTCTAGTAGTAGCATTTTTTTTTGCTATAGACTTCCTGCAAAATTGGCCATTGCTTTCCAAATTTTCTTCAGCTTCCATGCAAATTGAAGCATCCTCTTTGTCTGCTTCATGAATTTTTCCCCAAGTCAAATGGATCATTAGGCTCCTACCTCCGGGTGCCGCAGCAGCTCCGCAATCGCCCATTCCACCGTTACGCTCGTCGTATCGAACCCCCACCCACGAACACCTCCTGATATGACGATGAAAATTAGGTGTCCGTATCGCAAGAAAAAATTAACAAAGAATCCCCAACGACGCACTCACTCACACGTAGCATGCAACACGTATAATTAATTACCCAGAAACTAGCTGTCTAATAATAGAAATTATTCTTTTTTCTTTGTTGTCTAATAATAGAAATTATTCTTGTTTACCTTGATCATCATTTAGCTGCACTTTCTATTGAAGCATTGGCTATTTCAGATTCACAACGTGCTGACAATTGGTTACGTAACGTGAGGATCCTCTTCCTCCTAGAGGTGGCAACAACAACAACCTCTCCTAGGTGTTCTTGCTCCTTGACATTGCAAACCAAATTTGAATAAGCATGAAGGCAAGAGAGTGCACAAGTGGACAAGGTAGTCATGATGGTGGAAACACGAAACAGAGTGAGGAAGCCCAACTTTGTGCCATTGTACCTATGGATAGGGACAAAGATCCACTGGCAACGTGCTTGCTAGTTTACAAATGGAGAGGTGGTCTCCAATGTGATAGTCGTTAAGATCAGGGTCAGGTCCTAGAGTTAGCAGCTCATCTTGTGAGGGGTGTTGTTGAAGTAGATGATCAATGATAGGGAGTAGAGCTTATGAAAATCCATCATTCTTTCCATAGACAAGAGTGTGGAGGTGCTCTCTTGAGTGCTTCATGCCAAGCTTACCTCTCTGTCACACACATTGATCACAGAGTTAGACCCCTTGCTGTAGAGGGATGAGATTTTGCAATAGTGTTTGGCTAGGTCTTAGGGCACGCTATTGTGCATGACAATTCTCCTATCTTGTACCTACACAATGGAGACTTTCTACCATAGACTATGGATCACCATTGTAGCCTCTCCATATAGCTTATGCGATTAGCTAATGATGAGTGGGAAATCCATAGGATTTAAACCTTTGCTATAGGAACAGGGTGGATGATGTCTGACAAACTGCTTGTAGGAATATTGTTGCAAAATTACAAAGCCCCTTTTTTTGTGAACTATTCTTACGTGAGCTGAGCAGCTATGTATTATTGTAATTGTTTCAGAATAGAGAACACAGAGTAATGATTCTACTATGATCTTTGACAAAAGATTCTCCTTCTTACTAAGCCTTTCTCCAAGCACTCACATGTTTTTGAGTCTCAAATCTTGATCGATGTAACTAGAGAGTGGGTATATAGCTTTCTTCCAGTGAGTCATGATTTATTGCAGATCTTTGTCCCTCAAGGAGTGTACCAATGCTCTGATACCACTGTTATGAAAATTAGAGATTAACCATACCATAAATTTATGAGCCACTAAAATCATGATTCAAAGAACAAAGGAAACCATTGAACAAAGGGATCATGGGAGAGACAAAAGAGAGAGTGATGCAACATGGGGTGAAATCTGCCCCCTCTAGAGCGTGTCTCTTGCTTCCCATCTAGAGTATTTATAATTATTTATTCCAAAAGCAAGGAGCCAAGTAATAGTACATCCAAAAGTACCCCTTTTTTTCCAACGTAAGTATTACTTATTACAAAGCCAATTTTGTCTTGTTTTATCAAAATTGGTTTATGTCTTCTACCATAAACATTGCCCAAGTTTTAGAATATCAATGAAATACAAATTGGCACATGGCCATGTAATATGCATCATGGGACACCTCAATCAGTACCCTCGCACTATCTCCAGTCCTCATCATTAGTTCCATCACCTATACTCAAGCTGCCAATTACATTATTTGTTACTATCAATTGAATGAATGAATCACTAAATCAATCGATCCCAATATAATTATGCGCAAAGAAGAATAATCAAACACAACACCAACCACACTAGTGACATCAGTATTAACATGAAATCACCCATAATACCAACCATCTAGTGTGGCAAAACAAATGTTAGTTAGATGTTTCCAATAAACCACACAAAGCACCTATCGCCTCCAGGGCACTCTTATGAATACTTTGCCATGGTCAACATGACTATAAATAAAGTAGCAAGAAATATCAAAAATATAATTACATAACAATTTGAATCAAATTAGTCAATTGCAAGTAAGGCTACAATATAAGCCAATTCGAAGTCAACATATGGCCAGCTATAATTCATAGCAAATTATTGGTATAGTGAATGATTGCCATATTGTAGCTAATGTGTTGGTAGCTACAATTGATAGGCATCTGTTAGTGCATTGATTCTCAAACTTTCCTCTCGTCCTTTTCTTCTCATGATATGCAATTTAACACTTTATGTTCTTATTAATAATGGTTTTGAGCAAACTCATGGAGAAAAGTGGAATGGAGGATACTAGAAGTGGTAGCAAGTGTTCATTATTCACTGCCTATAGGTCCATAGTATTTGATATATGGAGTTCATTTGAGATCCTCTATAATACTAGAAACTCACCCTATGATATATTATGGTTGGGAGTATCAATGCCATATGGGAGACCAAGTAGAGGAAATATATTAAGAAGTGCTTGCATGGAGCAAGATGGCCTAGATGATGCTATTTTTGGAAGCTAGAAATGCTAAGGAAGAAGCAAGTGGACCCACAAGAGATAGAAAATGAGATAAAATAATAAATCAAAAGATGGAAAACAAGGAAGTCGAATACATCATTTAGCATGAGATATTCCCATTAATCACATGGTCCAATGTAAAAGTGTGTCTCCAATGTTCTCCTTGTGTAGGATCCTCACCCACGAGAGTATTTAGCAAATGCCCACCTTAAAAAACTTCCTCAATAAATTATTAATAGAAGATGGATACTTCAATATGAAAGGGTACAATTTTTATGATAGAGGAAATGAGACCCAGATGGAACCCAATATGGATCCAAAAATGAGATCAATGTGGAACCAAATATGGATGAAATGAGACCCACATGGTACTTAGCATGGATCCAAAATTTTGATGTTGTTGAGGAATTATTAAAGTCAACACCCCACTAGATGCACTTATCTCGAAGAATGTTTGTTGGAATGGTAACAATAGGACTATAGCATGGATGGAAGAAATTTTCGGTATGATCCAAAATAATGTCAACATCTACGCTACCTTTATTACGATATCATCTTTGAATTTGATGCCATTGATCACAAACCTGAATAGAATCAACAAGTAGGTGGAAACTTAGCACTTTTTTTTTCTTCCTTTATTTTCATCATTGCACCATGCATTGATATACTTTTGTTGATTTGCAAATTGAATGAAGAGGGTGTCATTAAAACGGAGTTGAAGGACCATACTCTACTCAATTTGTAAGCTTTCTAAGAGTGGTATTGCATTTTTTGAGAAGAAATCACACAACATGAGTTGGACCATGTTCAAATAAGGAGGAAAAAGGAAACAAAGAACACAAATACACAACCCCCTAGTACTCAATACCCATGAGAAGAAGTTCACACAAAGAAAGTTGGATCATGTTCAGATATGGAGGAAAACGAAAACGAAGAACACAAATACACAAACCCCCTGGTACCCATACCCAATGACATGATACTTGTTAGCATGAGTTATGCTCAAGCTTAGTTGTTGGCATGGGTTATGTTCAAGGTTAGTTGTTGGCATGGGTTATGTGGAAGGTAAGTTGATTGGCTTCATGAGAAGTAGAGACATGGCTTCTCATTTTGCTATGTGGTTCTTGAATCAACAATTTGGATATTGTGCCAAGTTCACATTAATCATGAGATGGAGACCGTTGAGAGGACGGCAAGTACATTAGATCCAAAAGATTCCTTACTAGAGATGCAAAATAGAGTCAGGAGAAACTGGGGCAATTTAATGCTAAGACCTAGACATTAAAGGCAATCCTAGTTTTTAATATTGTGTTGGCATGGTCTTGTATGCGTAGTATTCAAAATATCGATGGACAATTGTATCCAAAGTGCTTGAACTCTAGAACTTTGGAACACACCATTCTCAAATCTCCATTCAGTGTTGGAGCTATTAGAAAACCATCAAACAAAAGAAGAGATCAAGTTTGCTACAAAGCAACTACTATGGAGGTACTTTGTTTTTGCTTTGCTTTTTTTTTCTCAAACATCTTGACTTCTTTGCTTAACGTGCATCATTTGCTACTACATAAATCATTATAAAACCTGCCATTTTCTACTATATAAAATCATTATTTGGTCTTCACTATGTTTATTGTCGATTTCTCAACATTTGCTTTTGTTGGGTTAATTCAAAAGCTGCCTCTTGAGGTTGCACTCACCTTTGTATTAGTCCAACTTCAACAAGGAGACTTCCCCACCATAATAAGTGAAAATCAATATTATTTCCAACATGAAAGTGGTGTCTTATTTCCTTATCTTGATAATGACTCCATTGAATGGCATTGCATAAGATTATACCATCAGCAATGATTTAGTTAGGTATACCACAACAAGAGGAGATCACAAGTATAAAGAGATAAAGAGATTCACCTAGTAACCACCCATTGTCACAAACATTGGAAGATTATAGTGGGTTTTTGCCATATTTTATTGATTATTTTTTGTTCTCCATCTAGAATCCATGTATGAGCACATACAACACATGTCCACCAATATGTTCAAGCATACAATCAATGAAAGATACATGGATATACTTGGATTTGATACGTGCATTCACCTTCCTATAGCCAATATAGATGAACAATTTCTTGGGAGCATTAATAATGAAAAATAGCCAATGGATTTTGTCCATAGAATATCTAAATCCAATTGTAACAAACTAATCCAATGACTCTTTCTCTTCTTAACTTCTTACCATTGATAAGGTTCATTCAATATCATTGTTTCCTTAGGGGGGACTTGCTATCAATGGTATTTTGTGTTTATATATCTTGTCTTTGAGCCTAGTGTAGTCTAATATGAATACATCTTATTAGCTTAGGAAAGGTGATTTCAAATTTTGATTCTTGTATTGACTTTGGCACAACATCCTCGTGTATTTTGTGTTTATATATCTTGCCTTTATGCCTAGTGTAGTCTATTATGAATACATCTTACCAACTTAGGAAAGGTGATTTCAAAGTTTAATTCTTGTATTGACTTTGGCACAACATCCTTGATAACTTTGAGTTGATGCACTTTACAATAAAGGCCATTAGGGGAGATTTGGGGTCTCAAAAGGGCCTCCAATTAGTGTTTCCTAATTTCAAGGGATTAGAGAGCAATTTGAGGTGTACCAATGAGAGTGCTCTGAGGTGTGGGGCAATGCCATGTTGAAGTTGAAAAAAGAATTTATTTGTGTGGAGAGCTCTAACCCATATTTTGGACCCATGATCTTCACTCCCAGCCCTTGATCTAATCTTCAATCCAAGGGATACATTCAAATTTGAGGTAAAGCACTCCCAGCCATTAGATCAAGGGGTAGATCTAAGGGACACCATCAAAGGATAGAAGGATCAAATCTCCACCCTTGATCAACACAAAGATCTAATGGACAAGATGAGAGGAAAATGCGCTTCAATATGGGCCATAGATTTGCTAGTAGATCCAAGGGAGGAGATGAGTGCAAATGGCGCTTCAACTTGGGCCCTAGATTTGGAAGTAGATCAAGGGATGAGAGGAGAGGAAAAGGTGCTTGAATCTGGGCCCTTGATTTGCAAGTGGGCAATCCAAGCCATCCAAAATGCGTTTCAATCCTAGCTCTCCAAAATGCGCTTCAATCTCCACCCTCCATTAGGTGCCTCCATCTCATCCATTAATCTTAGACTTGAATCAAGGACCCATATTCAAACCCACCTTTCCCCTCTTAATGAGGCGCCTCCAAAGTCAAATTTCACCTTTTGGAGCCCACTAAAGTGCATCCACCATCCACTAAAGGCATCCTAGACCTTTGATCTATCCACCATCACCTCCATCCAAAGGCCAAGGTTGCCCAATTTCAAAATAAAGGTACCCATGTTAGTTGAGCCAACGCTACGGGTCCCTTAGCCCATGGGTTACCATAGTGGGTTCATTTCTAATTAACTTAATCCATTCCTTATGAGGCCCTTTTGAGACCCCAAATCTCCCCTAATGATTCCTAGATCATTAATTCTCTTTCCTAGTCCTTAGTCATCTTTTGAGAACATTCCTTGGGCTGTTTTTTGGCGTTTCAAGGTTCCTTCGTCTTAATTGTCACCTAGAACACAATGATCTTGCCATTTGGGATGATTTTCATCTCCATAAATCGAGTTACAATTCCTTGTGGAAATCAATCCTCAACCTCAACCTCCTTCGATGTATGCTTTTTCAATAATCACAAGTATTATTGGATATATTTACTTCATTTTCCTCCATTGAGATGTTCATCATTATAGCAATTTGATCATGTAGCACCTTAGCTCTTTTAGACAAGGCCTCCCACTAATAGAGGGTAATGCCTTTTCTTCCATTACTATTGTAATCAAGCTCATGATGTAAATTAAATGATCAACATTGCACCACACAACTTTTAACATTCCCTTGTGTGTAATTAAATGATCAATGTTGCTACACGTCTTTCAACATTGAATTCCCTTATGTGTAATTGAGCACCGATTTACCAATATAAAAATTGGAATGACGATTGTTTTTGTTCATCCTTTTCTTAGTGTATACTCTTTCTACAAACCTTGCATTGTTATTATGTACCCTAGGTTGGTATCCTTGGAGAGGGTAGGAAAGAAATATCCAAGAATTGGCCTTTTGGGTAAAAAGATATACTTCAACCAAAAGTGAAGCCAAGGGTTTTATAGGGTTGAGAGGTGGTTCAAGGTTAGGGGAAGGGTTAGGGTTGAGAGGTGTAGGAATGAAATGGAGTAAAGCATTTAATAGGAGGTTCAAGGTTTAAATAGAGGCTGAGTTCTAGGGATAATAAACTAGGTTTAGGATAAGAGGGTTTTAGGTGAGAAATGGTTGCTAGGTTTAGGAAGGGAGTTTAGGGTTGAGTACGTGTAGACAAAGTTGGTGTAGGATTGAGGGAGTGGGGTAGATATTGGACCACTTTCATAAGTGCAAGGGTATAGGGTGAAATAAAAAATGTTTAGTTGTTTACCACCACATCAGTGCCCTCTTTGGCACCTTTATCATCTCCAATGTAATTAGTCCCCTCCATATCCTGTGTTGTGTGAGAGGTCAATGCTTCTTCAGTCCATGCTCCAATGTAAATAGGCCTCTCCACTAAATCTTGCATTGTGCAAGAGGTCAAAGATTATTTGATCCCTGCTACATTTGGTAGCAAGTCGTAGAGCGAGGGGTTTTCATTCTTCAAACTTGCTAGTGTTGTGATAAGAACTTGATCCATGTCATTGTCTCATCCCAAAAATCCGAGATATCTTTGATGCTATTGTCAACATCAAAACATAACAAAGCTCCACATGCCTCATCCTCTTCAAGCCAAAAGGAGTGTCAATGTGGAATAGGTATTCCTCTCCATTGATAAGGAGTAAGTGGGTAAATGAAAGTTTGAAAAATGGTTACACCAATAGACTTTATGCACTCAATATTGGTGCAAAGGTATGTGAATGGTGAGCAAGATATCCCCATGGAAAGGATGCAAAGAATGTGAGAAGTGCAACTAATGTATTGGAAGTGAGAGAGCATAAAACACGTGAGAAGAGAGCAAAAGTTGGCATTGAGGGCATAGGAAACAATCTTTGTAACTGGATCAAATCCTCTCTCATGCATGGAGTGCCTATTTATTAATATTGCAATTAGCAACCTTCTTTTGTTTTGCAAATATTAACTACACAAACTTAGTAGAAGTTATGTAGATGATTGTCTTTTACTCTTTGGACCTCCTAAAACTTGAATTTGATTTTTGATGGTGATGACAACTTGATGGCTTTCCCAATACCTTGGCTTGGGTAGATTCTTGGATTGTGCCCTTTAATATTAGGTCCTTCTAATTAACGACACCATAGTCTATTCGACAATTCTCTTAGACTTTCTTGTGCTCCTTTTTTTGTTCCTTCACCCTTTTTGGTTTTTGGCCCTTGTAGCCAAGGTGTGGTTCTTTCTTCTGGGGGTCATTGCCCTCTATGTTGCTTCTGGCCTCTTCCTTCACTACTCTTAAAGCCTCTTAGGCTACTCCATATCTATGGGAGTACCTCTAAGTCCATCTACCCAAGGCTTCCTGGTCCCTAACAAGCTTGTTTCTCTTATGACCCTATTAGACATAGAGTCAAAATAGGAGTTATTTGATCATTACACCACGTTTTAGGATCAGCTTAGGCCTTCTCTTACCTTGTTCTTGGGTGTGTTGGATTTTTCTTTTGGTTCTATGATTGTCCTTGCTAGTCTTGTTACTCTAATATCCTAGGTTCATACTATAAACATCGGCTCTTATTCATTCTTCTTGATCTATCTCGATCATAGATTGGCCACTCTATAGATGTGGCCCTTCTAGTTGCGTATATTCGTGCTTGACTTTGATCATTTACCAAGTGCTTTGTAAAAGCCAATTGCTTGAGTGTAATCTATGATCCATCTTGTTTTTGTTTGAAGATAAGCCATCAAGAGGTTGGAAGCACAAGATATTCCTATGTTGATTGACAAATTTGTGTGTTCGTTGGTGGATTATTATTTTTTGCGAAGGCGATTCCTAGAATGTCTTATCACCCCCAAGATTGCAACAAACTAATCCCCAAACCTTGACAAGACTTTCTTGCCTTTCAAAGTTACTCTTACTGCTCCTTGTCTTAGCATGCTTCAGAAACCTAAGGAGAGAGGTGTCTGTTAGCAAAGTTGCAAACTAATGGGATTCATCATTGGGTAGAGTACATAATGGCTCTTGAATGCATATTGAGGTGCAATTAAACATTCTCCTACAAAACTCAACATGTGTATTAGACTTAGCCTATGTGTGTGCACACACATGAACTCTGCATGTGCACATGTGTACATGTACAAATGAATGTATGTGGACACCCATGCACACATGCAAACACGGACCACAGATACGTGTGCGGATGCTTGTACATGTGCATGTGCACATGTGTACATGTGCATGTGCACATGTGTACATGTGCACACGCATGCACACAAATGTGCATGTACATAAGTGCACAGATGTGCTTACACACCAACACCCACACCCACACCCACCCATTCATTCACCCAAGCACCAACACATGAGCACATCCACATGTACACTATTCCCACACACAGAGACATTACTTTCAACACATAAGCACATCCCCATGCACACTTTCCCACACCCCCACACCCACCCATTCATGCACCCAAGCACCAACACATGAGCACATCCACATGCACACTATTCCCACACATAGAGACTTTACTTTCAACTAGTGAAAAAGTTTTTATCTTTGACATATTAGAATTTGGAATCAAAAGAGAGAAATTTTGGGATGCTCTCATTTTGATGGAAACACTTTTCAAATATTTGTTTTTCATTTTCTAATGCTACTCTTTACGTGCCCCCCCCATGCTCTTTTATAGCGCACATTCTTCATATATGATTCTCAATCTTATTAATGTGGTTGGTAATCATATAATTTTCCCACGAGTCATATGATGGGTCGAGTTTCCACTTAGTTTTAGTAGTCTTCTAATTCAAAACTTTCCTTTTGGATTTTAAGGAATATAACCCAATTGGTTTGCAATTGTATAAATAAGGGGTGGAGACTTTGTTTTTAAGACAAATTTTCATCATGCTAATATTTTCATGGTGTACAAAAACCTCTTTTGGCTTTGATAAAAAGATAATGTTTAAATCCATAAAAATAAGTCATTTCCTATGAAAATTACTTAGTGGTTAAGATAAGTTATTTAGTAATTTTGCTCTTTTTCCAATCCTTTTTAAAGAAAGAGTAATTATAGAAGAAAATGTTATTTACTAATTTGATGCTTAAAATTTAGCACATTTTGGTTGACAAAACGTTTTTTCAATGGCAAGGTTGGGCTATGGTACTTTAAGATCCTTTTCTTGGTCGTTAAAAAGACAATTCACCAAGTTACTAAGATTGGTGATTTCGGAACCTTTAGGGTTGTACTATTTTTTGTTTGGGTAAGCATGAATGACTTAACATTAATTCACATTAATTACCTTCTTACTTTGCATTTTTAAAGCAAGTTTTTTCACTATTCTTTGCTATCTCTTGTGGAAATGCTTCATTGACAAGCCAATGAGTAACTAACTGCTTAGTCAGCTTTATTCTCTCCACTTAAAAAAGAAGAATGATGTTTTAAATCACCCTCACCTACTTCTAGTCCCTCTAAGTAACCCTTCAAGAAGTAGTTCCTCTCATATTTGAGATTTACCTTGCACCTATTATCGAAGGGATTGATGGCAACTTCAATGCCTACTTGGTCTTTTATGCTTATCTTTTTCTCTTTCAGATTTACAAGCAACAATAGCCTTTAGAATGTATTAGTCCACTCTTTACTACTTTTGTAGATGTTGAGACCTTCATTTGTTTGCCAAACAAAGTCACCTCCAACCTCCAAGTTGTCATCATTTTGCAAGGTAAGCCTAAGCTTCTTGATCCTTGTTTTAAAAAAACTTTTTATGCTTGTCTTCCTACTCATTGCATAGAGCACAAGATTAGGTTGTTAGTACTTTACCTTGTTTTTTGAACAAGACTATTTATGACCCTTAAGTCCACATTCAACATATTGATAACTAACATGATTCCACCTCCTATAATATATGTTACCACAAAGCTGCAAGCTACAATTGACCACAATACGAAATGCTAGCTTCAACATCTCCTACAAATCCCTTAGTTGTGAGTCTAGCACTGTCTCATAGCTCATTTGTCCTTTCATGTGCTTTTGAAAACCTCTGTGTGCTAGTTTGTAAAACCAGGTGTGTTTTTCAAGAGATCATAAAAATAGTATTTCTTTAGGAAACATGGTTTTTGCACTTTTATTTTCACTAGAACTAGATCCCTTTATCATAAAAATATATAGAATAGTCACTCATTCATTTTCACATAAATAAATTTTCTTACTCATAGACCTCCCTTGTACCCCTATAATTATCTAACGAGTGTCGAAATAAAATTTTCTTTAAGAAGAATCCCTTACAATCACTCTCAATGTATACATATAAGACTACTTATTAAGCACATTTCTATCAACATGACGAGCTTCCTACTCAAAAATCCTTTGCACCCCTATAATTATCTAATACGAGTGTTGAAATAGAATTTCTTTAAGAAACATCCCTCACAATCTCTCAATGTAATATTCTATACATATAAAACTAGTGAATTTATAGCGTAATATCAAGATATTTATGGATTATTTATAAAGATTAGCTTTGGCTTATATATCTAGTCTCATAAAAATAAAGTGCTCAAATGGCATTTTCTCATCAACTTGAGTGGTTGAATGGGATGTGAAGATGATGTTACTTCTAAAAGTGTTGTCCAAGGTAATTTCACCAATGAAACTACATCAAAGGGTTTCATTGGCAAAACTATCTTGGATGGCTTGCTTCAATGAAGTTTCTTTAGAGAAACCCTTTCGTGAAGATAGGTTGAGAGGGTCTTCAACGCTACCTCTTATTAAGTAAAGTTGTAATAAGAATTATAAGAGAATATTCACAGTGGGTTTTTCAACAACCATGCCATTATGTTACCATCCCCAAATGATTATGTAAAAAGTTATGTTAAAAAATAGGCATTCCTATAGTGCTTTCCATAATTCTAAGGAAAGCTATGTTCCATTTTTGCCAAATTGTTTACATAGTTGAAAGCTTTTTTTTCCCTTCGCTCAGACGCTCGAAAGATTGAGCTCGAAAAATGGCCATTCCCCAAGTGTCAATATCTCAAGTAAATGTAAACAAGGCAAAGTGCAAATCTCAAGTATCCATTGTGGTGGCCATGGAACTTTCTCATGCCTTGAGGCTTGCTCTCCAAAAAAACCATGAAGCGAGACATTCTTTTTGGGGTGTGAGAAATTGTCAAATGGTTCCCTGGGTTCTCCATTGAGATACACAAGAACTGCCGCTTTTGATGCCTCCCCATGATTAGGAGCATCAAAACTAGAAATTCATGTGTACATCAAATGCCCACTTGAAGATTTATACCTTTGTAAGACCAGAATAAGTCCAATCATACAAATTTAGATTTGAAGATTTGCATATCTTCTCCCTTTGTAAGACTTGAAGATTTGCATATCTTCTCCCTCAAAGTCGAGGCATTCTAGGAGCATGCCAACATGTCAACCATCGAAAATCATTTGTCATGTACATACTCCTCAAGTTCTAGTTGAGTACAAATCCATTCAAGCTCAACTTGGCGACGTATGATTTTCAAAAAAGATTTAGTTGCTATGACTATTCAACCTATAATTTACCTAGGAAAAACAAGCAAATATAAAATCTAGCACACAAAAAAGTACAAAGACCTCACAGGTGGAGCACCACCAAGGTTAGAAGTGTCATTAAACCCAAACGCTTAGTCCATTCATCCTACTCGTATCCTTCACCAATTCAGCGAAATTGAGCTTCTTTTTTGGGGGCATGGAGCAAGCACTAAAATGCCTTTTGAAACATGAATCCAGCTTTAAGACCTATAAGGTCTTAGCAATTTAGCAAGCTGAGATTTTTGTCACTCTGGTATTAAATCATAAGTGCCCTAGGAGCTTCTCTTCACAAAATATATATCCACTTGCTTGGTAATTTCATCATTACCTATCTTTATTATTTGAAATCTTAAGTAAATTACGATGTTTTCCAAGAAAATGCATATATTTTCCTACTGTTCAGTTAGCTACTAGTTGGCTAAAATCTAACATTTGAGGGTGGACACCAATTGAAGGAATTATGGGCATTTGTGTCCCACAAGTTGAGATGTATCTCTTTATGAGAAACAAAAAGACCACACTCCACCCAATTACACAAACATGGGAGCAATCAAATGCATAGAATGCATATTGATCCAGCAACTATTAAAGAGCATATTTACAGTAGCGTTGGCTGTAGGCCTGTGAACATGAAAGAGTCAAAGAGATACAAGACGACAAACAAATAGGCCTAATAGGTTATGTGAGAAGGTAACCAGACTAGCCTTTTGAACAGAGCTAACTGCCAAAAACCGAAGGGTGGAAACAAAAGTGAAATCGTAGTACTATTCATCACCCAAACCTGAATTTTTTAAATAAAGAGTGGTTAAAATAACCTTAGTCCACATTTCAACATGTGAAACGTGGCATGCCGGTGCAGCATGTTGATACGGCATAAGGCACATGACAGACTGGGGGCATCAAAACTATGGTACCACGTATATACGCATGAACTATGGCACCACGTGTCATGCATGGACTCCAGCCCCCATGCAGCCCACCAAATTCCAAGGAGGCCAGCCAACCTTGCCAAAATGGGTCCAATTCCAACGTTGGAAGCTGGCCCTCCCCAAATCTATAAATGGAACACTCTCCCCCCTTCATTTGTAGACATTTTCTGATCCCCTTTCTGGTTGGTGCATACTCTCCTCCAGCATCCTGCAACAGTCCTCCACGTAGCTCTGCAACAGCCAATTCTCAACGCAGCTCGGCAGCAAACCTTCTCTGCAGCCCATTCCCCATGGCATCACTTGTCACTGCACAAACTCCAGCTCCCATGCAGCTCACCAAATTCCAAGGGGGCCAGCCCACCTTGCCAAAATGGGCACAAATCCAACGTTGGAAGCTGGCCCCTCCCTAAAACTATAAAAGAAACACTCTCCCCCCTTCATTTGGAGACATTTTCTCATCCCTTTGCTGGTGCATACTCTCCTCCAGCCTCTTGCAACAGTCCTCCACACAGCTCTGTAACAGCCCATTCTCCATGCAGCTCTGCAGCAGTCCCTCTTTGGAGCGGCCCTTTCCCTAAGCAGCTCTGCAGCAAACCCTCCTTGGAGCAGTCATTTCCCCACGCAATCCTGCAGCAGCGTTTCAGCCCTTTCCCCACGCAGTCCCGCAGCAGCACCTCCTCTGAGCAGCTCTTTCTCCACACAGTTCTGCAGCGGGCACTGCCCCTACAGCAGCACCTCCACAACAACAACTTCTCTTCTTGCAGCACTATCTTCTTCTACATTAGCTCCTCCTGCTGCAGCCTTTTTCTCTCAGAAACTTCTCCTACAGTAGCTTTTCCCAACAGCAGTTCCTCCTGCAAGCTGTTACAAAACACTCCCTATGCAATGCTAGTCTCTCCCAGCTACACCCAAATCTTCGAGGCAGATCTTGGCCCCTTAATCATGTGTTCATATTTTTCTCAAGGAATAATGCACATTTCAGTTCTGTCCTTCAAATCTATGAAGTAAAGCAATATTCCGCAATCTTATATACAAAGCAATCTTTTCCCTTCTCCTTTAAGAGAGCACTGACAGGTTTCATTGGTATCAGAGCCTAGGATAGTGATCCTTAAATCTCTATGCTCCCTTATTGAGATCAACGCTCTCATTGAGTCAACCAAACATCATGGCTAGTCATGGTTCCCATCTGCCTCCTAGTCTCAATAGAGCAACCTTCTGACTAGTGTAGCCTAATTCATGAAGGTAACCGTGTTGATTCCCATGAACCAAGGCCTCCAACTGAAGGAAGATGCCGTGCAGACATTCAAGATACAATAAGGAAGGGTAAGTCACCCTTTGCCTCTCCTTCAAGAGTAAGAAACGACATCGCACCCCGTCCCCTTTGAGGCATCAGAGAAGGAGAAGACAAAGATCAAGCTTGGAGACAAGCTGTTCAAACTTCAAGTTCAACAAATACAAAAGCGAAGATCAACCCGAAGTTCTGTTGGCATGGGTACGAGACCTTGACTACTTCTTTAATGGAGGTAAGTATGAAGAAAAGGGAAGATCTGATTTGAAGCTTTACATTTTCAAGACGGTGCTTCTGTCACGAGGACATGAAATTATGGGTCTTTTGATTTGCGACTCCCGTAATTTGCGCGTGACTGCCTTGAGCCTCTGGGGCACGAGGGTCCGACCATGGGGCGGGACTTGGGGAATTAAAATTCCTAGTGGGCCCTTGGAAATAGTGAATGTGCGCTTAGTTACTAGGCAATTAATTCCTAGGGCCAAAGTGTGCAACAGGGGGGCAAAAGAGTGGTGCAATTAAAAAATTGCTTTTAGGGGCCAAAAAGAGTGGTGCAATCAAAAAACACTGCTTTTGGGAGCATAGGGCTTTAAAAGGGGGGGGGGGGGGGCCCTTCTTTTAGGTGGAGTTGGCCAAAATCAGTTCCAGAGGAGCCAAATCATCAGTTTGGAGGTGCCATGTGCTGCTAGAGTCAAATCGCTTTTTACCAGGAGGTTCCAGAGCCTGCCAGAGAAATTCGTTTTTAGCCAAGGGCTAGTTCCGGGTGATCCAGAGCCTGCCAAGGAAATTCGTTTTTTACCCAGGGGCCAATTTCAGCTGATTGAGAGCCTGCGAGGGAAATTTGTTTTTACTCAAGGGCCAGTTCCAGGTGATCCAGGGCCTACCAGAGCAAATCGCAATTGATCCAGGAGCCTGTTGCAGGTGGCGATTTCTGCTAGGGTGTCTGTTCCAATTTACGATTTGATTTTGGGCTCTTCCAAGATGTTCTAGGTGCCTGCGATTGGTTCTAGGGCTGTTCCAGGAATTCTGGACTTGACCAAGCTGCTCCGGGTGAACTGCGACTTGCTTTTTCAGGCTTTCAGGCTCTGCAGGAGATTTCGACCTGATTTCTGGAGCTTTCTGGGTGTTGTGGCTGGTTTTGGTAACTTTCCAGGCTTGGGTGTTTGCTTCTAAGCTACTTTTGGGACTGTGCCAGAGCAGAATCAACTTATCTCCGCAGGATCTAGGGTTTTCCAGCCAGGGTGACCTTTCTGCTGTGGATTCCGGGTAGAAAAAGGCTTGTCTTTGCCTACTTTTGCCATTCCCTGATTGGTTGTTGGCTAGTTATTGCGTTTGGGTTTCTTTCCTCGTGAAGAAGGGTTGATTTATGCTGTTGGGCAGTGGCCCGGGAGGCTATAGATTGAGGTAACCCGCTGGCAAGTGTTTTGGTTGTTTGATTGCACCAGAGTTCAGCTGTTGAGGGCTTTGTCTTGCAATTGTTCAGCCGTGTTTGGCTGGTTGGGCACTTGGTTGTGCGATTGCAGGTGTGGCTCAGACAGTGGATGCTATTGGGGTCTTTGTTGCATACTTTGGGTGGCTACTGAGAATACAGGATTGTCTAGTGATTGTATGCCATTCACCGTTTGAAGTTGAGCAGGGAATTACAGGGTGGGCTGGACGAGGAGTCTGTGGGCGTTGGTTTGCCTGTGGTACAGCTTCCCAGAAACCTTTGTAATCAGCCGCTGATGGGCTTTTTTTGTGCGACTGATATCTGTTTGTATCAGATAAGAAATACTATGTAAAACATGAATAATAGCACTCACGTGCAGGAGGCAGTAGCACTAATAGGCGCACATGTAGCTAGCATGGATAGAATAGAAGATAGTAGCTAGAGAATATCATTACATTGGCCCTCCTTTTTTTTTAAAAAAATGTTTTTTTTGTATTAAACATATATTTTGAAAATAACTACAAGCTTGTATGAGAATCCTGGTTGCAGGAGATGATGACAGGAACTTTGAGACCAAACTGATGATTGGATGACCCATGGAGCTTGGATGAGGGCTTTGGATCTTGCACTAACACATGGAATGGATGATTGAGGGAGTGGTCACTAAGGCACTAAAGAAGGATCAGTGCTTTCCAAAAATACTACAGGTAAGGACTACTTTGCATGGCCACAACAAAAAATAGAGGACCATAAAGAAGGGTGGAAAGTGAGATAAAAGGTTAAGCTCTCAATGGTTGATGGAAAGAGCCAATCAATGGCCAAGGATTTGCATGAAAAAGGAAGGATGTGGATTAGTGGAACTACTAGTTGGATCTCTATAAGGAGGGTGGATGGCCTTGGTTCAAGGGAATCCTCTGGCTCATCTCAAGGTGAAGAGGGCAGCTGATCATGGATTTCATAAGCTTTGGGCTCATTCTCAGTTGTTGTCAAGGGCATCGTAAAAGTGTGTGAATGGTTTTATGAGCTTATGCTCATTGTAAAGGAATTTGGCTTGAATCTTCGTGTTGCGCCATTATTCAGTAAGGGTGGCTCAGCGTCAGTTGCAGTCTTTTTGCCTTCTTCCAAAGGTTTTTCGTCATTTACGGGAGTTTGTGGGCGTTCGCAAGAGGCTAATACTATTGTAGTTGATAGTGGAAGCCCCATCCAAGTGCTCGCACGTAATCTAAAGGCAGATGTCAGTTCACCGGCGATTTCTCTTTGAAGGAAGACGTAGGAATTCATGAATTTTAAAAGGGCCCGTGGTTGTTCACAACAGCTCATTTGGCGCTGCAGTTGGTCATGAAAGCTTTTTGGTTGCACAGTAGGAGACGATCGCTTAGTTGCATCATCATCTACGGAGAACTAAATTTGTGATAAGCTCTGCTAGCAGCTTGATTGTGTTCTCCTTGACCTTATTTATTTCTGCGATCGGGAATTTGCACACGGTTCTGGCTAAGCAAAGGGTAAATACTTTGAGGTGCAACTACATATACTCAAACAAACGGTAGATGGAAGCTCTTTGGACGAGCTTGTGCATGAGATTGCATGATTCTGAATTAATGGAAGGTGACAGCACTGTTATTGATCGTGATTGATGACAGAGAAGTTCTAAGGATTCAAGGTGTTATGGTTGTCCCAGTAGACGCTGCTGGTGATCAAGGAAGCCGGGTGCTGAGTTTGGCCGTAATAAGGATAGAAAGTCATGGAAGGTAACTATGAAAGAGGGAAGGAACTCCTTCACGTTTGAGATCATGGTGGATGCATGTAGTGATAGTTTTGGTCGATTATAGAAGCCCAGATTGTGTACCGGTTCAAAGCAACAAGTAGAGCGCATATCTGTGTTGATTTTCGTGGAGGCAACTCACTTGTTGCTCAAGTGGATAGAGGTGGTCAGCCTCATACTCAGTTCTTCTGAGAGTTGTTTGAGGTGAACTGCTAATGGTCTCTCGATGAAGATATGTTCGGGTGATTTTTTGCTAGGTAGTTGTGTGAAATATGCTTGGCTCTGTATGTGCTGGATTGGTCTCAGCAACAGAGCCTGGTGTTCAAAGAGTAGTCCTAAGAGCTTGATAGGCCCATGCGGATTGGCCACCATCTCTAGTGAAGTATATGCATAATTGCTCTGTGGGCAGTAGACAATTCTTGTTGTGGATGTGAGAAAGCAAGTGGGGTTGGCTGTATAAGTCGTGAGGTATTCAGTGAGGCCTTATGGAACTATGGTGGCATATTATACAGAGGCAGTACCAGAATGAATTGTGAAATTTGATGACTTGTTTGGAAGCCGAGCTATTGCTGAGTTGTAAGAGACTTGGCTCGTTGGTTGGTGACTTGCAACAAAGTTCTTTTGCCCATATGCACGTATAACAGGTTCTGGGAAATCCCCATAGTGTAGGACGTGAAGAAAAAGAGCAGGAGATATGGACCGTGGGTTGCGCCATGAAGAAGAGAGACCAACTGTATAAGTGAAGAGGTATCAGGGGCTGGCCATTTGGTTTCTCATGTATGTATAATGTGGGCCAAATACTTACACTCAAGTCTTCTAAAGGGATGATACCCCTGTGGGAGATGGTGGATTTGATTGCAAGATAGGTCTCCTGATTGTCTCACGTGTTTCTAAGCAGTGGGCATAATAGCAAAGCTCCAAAAGGTTTCATCCAAGCTCCAGGGCATCCAGTTCATCATTGGCAAGCAAGGTTCTATCTAATCCTATAGGGGGTTCTATTTACGAGTTCTTGATTTCTAGGAGGAGGTGATCTCTATACATTTCATTCTTGTATTTTCTACAGCTATCGGTGACTATCAGTATATGGTATTTTCCAGTATTTTCCCAGTTCATGGTGTTTTGAGTTCATCTTGGGATTGTGTTTCCTCTCGGTGTGTTTGCAAACGTGACTGTTCATCTAGCTATAAAGGCATTTCAGTGTAGCTCTGCCAGTCTCATCACCGCTTGGCTTCAAATGAATGTTAAATAAGTACCGCAAGGGGCACCAATGTTTGGGGCCAATCGGTGTCCTTGTTTCTGAGTAAAAAGGCGCTCTAGCTCCCCTGTGATTTGTTTTGTGGTGCATATTTACTTGTCTATTTACTGTGTATGCTGTAATTAAGTGGATCCTACCACCCTTTACGTTGTTGAGGCTGGTTTCAGCTTCTCTACGGTGGGCTGCCATGGCTAGCCTCGGACAGCAAGCTCACACTTGGAGAAGGTTTAAGAAGCAATTGCAAGATCATTTCTTGCCAAAGGAATTCAAAAGAGAAATGATGGTGCAATGGGATATCCTTTGGCAACGACAAGACGAGAAAGTTTGTGGGTATGGTACTTGTTTTAGGGAAACTTTACTTGAAATGGGAGTTCTATGCAGGGTTGAGATGCACTAATCAAAATGAAGTCGACATCATAGCCCCGTGACTTTGGAAGGCACTATTGATGTGGCACTAAAGATTGAGGAGAAGTTACTTTTCTCCAGTAAGTGCAACCCAAAGAAGAGAAGTTTCCAAGAAGAATCAAGAACATCCAATGGACCACCTTGAAAGCATGTCCATCTAGATAAGTCCTAAAATATCCTATCTCATCAACAAAAGCAAAGGTATTACTCCAAAGGGCGATGCTTCAAATGCTTAGAGAGTGGCCACATCTTCTACGAGTGTCTTCACAAGCAGGCTGCCAAAGCAAACAGCTACAAGGAGGATTTGAAGAAGGCGCTGGCAGCCCACAACAAGGAGAAAAAGATGAAGACCTATCAGGCTCAAAACTTCGGGTCAGGTAAGAGATCATTCAGTTGTTTCCTTGCTTGAAGATGGTGCAACACATAACTTTATATGACATGAGTTAGCACAAAGCTTGGGTATAGCTACAGAAGACAAAGATGAAGCACAAGATGCACTCAGTGCTTTCCAAGTGTCATGAAGAAAAGGTGTATCCTCTCATCGACAAACTAAGGCTTCACATTCAAGGGTCTCATGATCACCTATTTTATGATTGCCTCGATTCAAGGTGCTGATGTTATACTTGGAATGCCTTGGCATAAGCAACTCAATCCTTGATTTCATTACGCACAGAACATCTTGAGCATTCAACATAATGATCAAGATGTAAGCATTCTAGCTAGAGTTTCAAGAAATACTATCCTATGGTAAGCCATTCACAATCTTCAGCAATTGTTAGAATTGTTGCTAAAAAGGAAGCTCCAAAAGAGATTTCTACAAATCCACTTAGTTTCCCACAAGAGAGGCCTAGCCAGCTTCCATCACAAAGGCACGAAGGTCATAAAGATTGACTTATCCCCAAATTTTCTCCACCTTATAGCCTCCATATCAAGTTAGTCAAACATAACAAGATAAAATCTTTGAGCAATCAAGAACTTTTGGAGAAAGGCCCGGTCCGACATTTCACCCATCGTCAACAATAACCTCACCTTCATTTGTATCACATTCCACTTGCCCATTGGAACATATGAATAGAAAGTGATGCTCTTGAATCCAACTCTCAACCTGCAAAGGACTGAAAAAGCCTTAGCCAATTGACACTGCCACTTTGTTACAACAAGAAAAATCATATTTCTTAGCAACCCCACTGAGATATGGAAATCGAATGGAAGAGTAAGACATACTCGACCGTCATCTATTTGAGGAGTTGCAAGAGGATGAACAGATCCCATTTTACTCTCTTACTCCCCAGGTCATCGAAACCAAGTGGTTTGAGCAGACTACTGCAGATCACACATTTAGCTTGCATGATAAGTCACCAACACTCATATTTTCCAAACAGAAGGAAACCAAAAATATTAAAAATTTAGACTTCACAATCCCTACTCACTGGAATGTCTTCCTTTAAAATGTGGGACTCTTGAACATTTAAAACGTGTACAGATACAGTACAGTCGTGTGCGTTTTGATTACTAAAACGGACCACTCAGTCTCAAAACACCCTACATCTGTGTTCCAGTGTATTCTTGCCTCCTTTCTACTGACCAAACTCTCAACATTGCATTCGGATGAGGGATTCAGTAAATACATATTCAAATTTAAAATTCATTAGTCTTCCCATTCAAATATACACCGTCTTTATTGACCCTAACAATTACAACGCCACCCACAAGATCTGCTCTCAAATCTCTTCATGAAATTCACCTCTGAGCCTGCTCCATCATTTTCTAATTATTCGAAGTGTTATACACTTGTTCCCACAATGAACAGAATTCCGAAAAGTTGTAAAGTTGGATTTTATGAACAAAAGACAAATTTTCATAAATGAATTGAAATTCATAAATATAATGGATATTTCTCTTCTGAAATTGCTATCTAGTTGAAAACCGTTTTTCTTTGCCAAAGTATAGCATATATCAACCATCCAACCATTTTCTGACCCTTAGGAAGCCAGTCAAATAGGTCTTCTACCGTCAAGACTCACAGGCAGGGCATAGTCATTCCAGTCAAAGAACTTAAATGAAATAATTTCGGAGTCATTTCAATATGAAGAGAAATAAAAGCAGCATGAATTTTGTTTTAAACTCACCAGATGGCAGATATCATTCATAGGCCCCAGACGAGCATCCCAATTCTTGATGTGATGGAAATGGCTCAGATGCCTCAATATTGCCTTGGTCAACAATCTTTGATGGAACGCCGAGAGGTTCCATGGAATGTACTATGGTACCACAGCATATCTGGCCTCCACCAGCTAATCCTTGGACTTTCCCATTCTGAATTATACTGCCTTAATTTCGAGCGTGATACATCTCTTGACAAGAATTGATGAACCTAACCATCAACAACAATCGTGCTGTTCCCTGCCTCATTTTTTATACCCCTCTCCATCATACACTTTCTCACTCTCTCTACATCATCCCACCTGCCATCTGCAGCATAAAGGTTTGAAAGAAGTACATATGGGGTGGTGTTCTGTGGATCCAAGTCAATAGCCCGTTCCCCAGCACGTATTCCTCGCTCCATATCCCCGTGTATTTTACAGGCACTAAGCAAGGTCATCCACGCTAAAGCATCTGATTCAAGCTGTGATTTACAGATATAGTCCTCCGCATCATCCAGCTGCCCAGCACGCCCAAAAAGGTCAATCATGCACCTCCAATGTTCAACTGTTGGTACAATGTAATAATCTTCCCTCATAGAAAGAAACCAGCCTTGGGCCTCATCCACGAGGCCTGCACGGCTGCATGCAGAAAGAACACTAACAAAGGTGACAGCATTGGGTGCCACACATTCTTGCTGCATTTGTTGAAATAGTAGAAGGGCCTCCTTGCCACGTCCCTGCTGGTTGTACACAGCAATCATAGCATTCCAAGACACCACATCCCGATGTTTCATCTTGTTGAATACTATGCAAGCACTATCAAAGGCTCCACATTTGCCATACATGTTGATAAGAGCATTGCCAAGAGATAAAGCAGAATTGAATTCGCTTTCAGTGATGGATGCATGAATCACCTCACCATCTGCTCTAGCTGCCAGATTAGCACATGCACTCAAAACACTGATGAACGTGACCTCATTTGGCTTGAGGCCTTTGTGCGGCATCAATTGATAGAGTCTGAGTGCATCCTTATCACGTCCTTGCTGCTGAAATGCATCAAGCAGTGCATTCCAGGAAACTGCATCATGCACAACTAGCCTATAAAAAACCGTGCAGGCTTGCTCAAGTGCCCCACACTTCCCATACATGTTGATGAGGGATGTTCCAACGAGAACATCTGACTCAAATCCACAATCAATAATGCATGCATGAACAGCTGCTCCCTCATCTAGCGCTACCACGCTAGTACATGCACTCAACACACTGAGAAAACTGATACCATCTGGTCTTACACCTTCCTGCTGCATAAGTTGGAAGAGTTGAAGGGCCTCTTTCCCATGTCCCTGCTGAGCGTATGCATCTATCATTGAGTTCCAAGTGATCACATTATGATGATGCATTCTGTCAAAAGTAGAACGCGCATCTTTTATAGCCCCACAATTACCATACATATTGATAAGGGCAGTTCCCACGGCCAAATCTGATTCAAAGCCATAATCAACAATACTTGTGTGGATCATCAGACCCTCTGCTAGGGCAACCAATCTTTCACATGCATCCAAAACGTTTAAAAATGTGACCTTGTTTGGTTTCAAGCCTTCCCCCTGCATTTGCCTGAAAAGTCTGAGAGCCTCCTTTCCGTGCCCATGCTGAGCATAAACACCAATCATAGCAGTCCATGAGACTACAGTATGCTGAGACATTTCTTCAAACACAGCACGTGCATCCTCTAATGCATGGCACTTGCTGTACATATTGAGCAGAGCAGTGGCTACAACAACATCTGACTCGAGACCGCCATATAGGATGCGCAAATGGATGGCTCTACCCACCACCAGGGAAGCCCGGGTGTCACATGCGCTCAAAGCGCTGACAAAGGTGATTTTGTTTGGCCTCACGCCTGTCTGGTACATCTGTAGAAAAAGTCTAAGGGCCTCTTCACCATGCCCATGCTGTGAGTAGGCAGTGATGATAGCAGTCCAAGAGACTACATCATGTGCTTGATACTTGTCAAACACTGCATAAGCCTCTTGTAGGGATCCACATTTCCCGTACATGTTGATGAGAGCAGTTTGCACGAATGAATTTGATTCAAACCCAGAATCAAGGATGCGTTTATGGATTACCTTGCCCTCTGCTAGGTTTGCTAGGTTGCCACAGGCGCTGAGTACGCTGACAAAGGTGAATGCATTCGCGTCCATATTTTCCTGCTGCATGAGTTGGAAAAGCTGAAGGGCGTCGTTGAAATACCGTTGCTGAGAGTATGCTGCGATCATGGAATTCCAGGACACCACACTACGCTGGGGCATGCTATCAAAGAGTGAGCGAGCGTCCACCAAAGCCCCATGTTTACCATACATATTGATAAGGACGTTGACTAAGAAACCGTCTTCCTCGAGCCCACTCTTGACGACAAAGCCATGGATAAGCTTTCCATCTGAAAGGGCGATAGGGTCCTGCAACAATGAGGCGAAGTGTTGTCGATCCGGGGCCTGGCTGACAAGAACAGAATCCTCTGTCGCCAGCTGCTGCTGATCAAATGCCTGCTCCATATTTGTGGAGATGCTATCCAGGGCGACGCTGAATTCTGCAAGTCCAGAAATCTCTGTAGCGAGCTTTCGCGAATCCAATATATTGATATCGATAGCCATAGGAGATGTTCCAACAGCACCGTTGACATGGCCAGAAGCACAGCGGTGGCTCGGGACTGATGGACGGCAAAGATGCCAGGCAGCAAAATCCTTGTTGTCGTTGGGGGTGTTGGTGTGGTGGTGGGAAGCCACGAGGGCACAGGAGGAAGCCATCAACAACAACAATGGTTTGTGTTGCTTGGGTGCTACTCATGCATGCCATATGCCAGTCCAGCCTAATCACGACGGTGCGGAGGCTCCCGCCGCCATTGGGTCAGCGCAACTGAGATTGCATCCCCACGTGTCTCCACGGCAGTCATTGCATAGCTAGAATCCCGGCTGCACCATCTGCAACCGTGGGGAGAGTGGAGAGCGTGTCAGTTGCAAAGATGATGGCACTGTTTCACCGCTTCCTGCACCAACCCTACTAGATGGCACAGGGATCCCCTCTAAGCTGGCCAAAACTCCGGGCTTGGGGAATGGGCGTGGGTGCTACTGATGCCAAGGTTGGGCAATGGAGATGCCAAAGTTGGGCAGTGGACGTGAGTGCTACTGATGCCAAGGAGCCAATGGGCGTGGGTTGTTAGGAGGGGGAACATTGGCCAATTTCCCAGTGAACTCCGAGCTTTGGTAGACTCCTAGCCTATGCCTCTATCCCCTCACGCATGCGGTTTCCAGTGATGGCAGCGAACGATGGTGGGCAATAGTGGCAAACTATTTTACAATTAGGGTGGGTTCAAACCAATCCACCCAGGTGTGGTGGTTCACACCACCCAGTAGGATGCTAATTTATGTCATCAACGTGTGATTGGTGTAGCGGTCGGTGGAGATGGAATGGGCCAATCACGTAGCAATTGGAGGAGTTGACCATGGAGTTAGTGGTCTTCATGGGGCCAGACACAGTGTCAATGTCTGGGTGGATGAAAGGGATACAATCTTCTTTGTGATGGATTATCTCAATTCATTTTTAAAAAGGGCCTTCATTACCTCACTCTTGTAGTAGCTCTTTTGAGGGGCATCTTTTGTAAAAGCTACATAGAGGTTAAGTCATGTGGAGGCCCATTTCTTCCTCATGGAACTGCTTGTGCTTTAACACCATGTAAATACAAGCATTGCGTCTGTGGATCTAGGCCAATTGGACACAAGGCATCCTGTAGATAGTAAAGAACAAGTATTTCCTGATGAGAAACTGATAAGCATATGCCCCATCTCATTAATTCAACCAAATTTAGAATAAGGCCAAGATTACTATCGTCAAGGTGATGGTGAGAAATTAAGCATATGCTCCGCCAGGGTTCTCCTCTTAGCAGCTACATTTGTTGGTATTAAATCAGCCCCCTCCAAAGAAAAGAACTTTCTAGTAATTCTAGTAGTTCCAGAGCTTCTATGGCTCCGAGCTTGCCAACATGCCCAAAAAGCCTCTGCTCTCCAGCTTTGAGTCTATGATTCCAAGTCCTCCGTCTACCTGGGGCAAGATTAGCATCTGCCAAGTGACCCTAGCTCTAGTATTCCTTGTGCCATTTGATCCTGGGACCAAGAAGTTGCACAAAGTTCTTAAGCTGACCCATGCAACCACTATGAAAACACCAACATGAGGCTATGTACCAAGCTGTGGGCAAGACAACCTATTGGAAACGAGGGCCCACATTATAAGGGAGAGTGCAGCCGAGCTCTAATATAAATAGTTGCACCATACACTTTTTACCACAAGGGCAATCTGCTACTCTCTTGAGATGTCTATGCTCACTCAGCAACCTAAATACCTCATTTTTGGACCCCCCTATCACAGGATCTTCTAAACCACCTCTGTTCACATGAGTGATTTGGTACAGTTGATCCTAATTTCAGATCCCGTAAATTATATCTCAAGGGATCCCTTATCTCCTTCTAGACTCACTATTGTGCCCTCCACAAAAAGAACCATGTTGTCTGGAAATCGAGTCCAATACCTCCACCTCCTAGCTGATCTAAAGTCGCATCCTAGTTAGGCCCACTGCGTGGAACTGCAAGAATAGTCCAGGGCCTCTACCACAAAAAGAAAGAGAAAAGAATCAAGAGGGTGGCCCTATCAAATAAAGCATTGAAAGGAAAATGCATGTCCAATATGACCCTCAATAAGCATCTCATTGGTACTCCATATATACAAGTTTGAGACCCCTCAAATCCATCTTTTTGAGAATCCCATCCTTCACATGGTGCCCTTCAGGAAAGGCCACTCCACCCTATCATGAGCCTTGTTCAAATCTAAGAGAAGGACCATGATATGCAAGGACTCCTCCCAAGTCATTCCACTACCTCCCAAAAGGGAAGATATTGTCTAGGATACTTGTTCCTAAACAAAACCTATCTGAGTGTCATGAATGGTGTCAACAAACTGGGGTTATATCTTCCCAAAAGGGGAAGATATTGTCTAGGATACTTGTTCCTAAACAAAACCTACCTGAGTGTCATGAATGGTGTCAACAAGATGGGGCTATAGCCACAGACTCAAGACCTTGGCTAAGATCTTGTATGTGATACCCAGCAAGGTGATTGGGCACCACCATCAAATGTTGAATTGATATCCTCCTTTCGAGATCAAACAAATCCACCCAATGACTCAGAATGGGGGAGTAAGCTGAAGTCAAAGATCTCTTGGAAGGAAAAATGAAAGGGTTTATAAATGCACTCTAAGAAGAACCTAAAGAAAGACGATGTCAACAAGTCCTTTCCATGGCACGTCTGCAGAGGAAGGGCCTTGAGGACCTGGAGAGCTCTTCATCAGTGATAAATGATGCCTCTGCCTACCTGGTTATGCTCAGAGAGACCCTTATCGAAGTATATGTCCAGACTCTTGCCTGAGCTATAAAAATCTGGGAGGACTCCTTCTCAAACTACAAGTGTTGAGAGAAAGTGATGGTCATATCTAGAATCTCATGAGGGTTTGAGTGCATCTTACAGTTTGTTCATGCAAGGCTATAACAATGCCCCAATTAATAGGGTCAATATTCTAGGAGAACTATCTGATCATCTTGCCTCCCTACTCGACCTACCACGTGTTGAAGGAATGGTAAGTGGACTTGGCCGATCATTTGGCATCCAACATTCAACTTGAATGATACTTGCTAAACATAGGATATTTGTTTATATTGTTGTTTTAAATTAGCATGCTATGATTTCATGTGAGCATATTGTGAAACATAGTTATATTGTTACCTTTAAATTCGAATTGGTAAATATTTTGATCACTATTTAAGTTAGGGATCGATTTTCATGGTTTGTAATCTTCAAGACCATAGGGATATATTTATATCATGGAATTTTACATGTAGCTCAGTGTGCCATAACTAGATCTCATTTCCTTCCCACTTAATAGCTAATCAAAGTATCTATTTGGTGCTTCCTCAAATCCTTAAAAATTTAATTGTTCTATGAATCCATTTAGTGGGCCATCTAGTAAGCCTATTAATAAATTTTCAAAAAGGTTGGCATCTTTAGGTATACTTTTCCAAATATAGGTAATGTACGTTAAAACTAGTGATTTATAAATTAAAAAATATTTTTTGTCTCAAGAGCACCATTAAAGATCGGGTGAGGAAAAATATTTGGAGTAAATGCAAGTCATCTTCCAACTAATCTTTTGAACAATAAAGGAAATCCCATCATTGTATGGGGTGGGCCACATCAAAAGTGATGCCTAGCCTCTAATGGTTCCCTCTAAGTAAGACTGAGATAGATTGGACCTCCATCTTGCATGCTTTGCCTGTCTTTGCATTGTGCATGGTCTCTGTGGCTCTTGCTCCATTGCTCCTCATCTCCTCTTCCTACTAACGCACCTGTCTCATCTCTCCTAGATCCACCTCCTCCTCTCCACAATGTGACTTGATGCCGACTCAAATGCATATTAAGAAGCTATTAGTTGAACTACAAACATGAAAAAACTAGAGGACTATTGAAGTCTGATTAGAGCCTCCACTTAAGAAAAGAGATCCTTCAAATTGAAAAAGTGCAATTATCTTCTCTAAAGACAAGGTATTAAGTGCAGTAAGTGAGGAACAAGGACCACATAAAATGAAGACAAGTGAATGTTCTGCCCTTGATTGTATACCTATGGGAGTACTTGGGGGCACCATTTCTTGCACATTCGGTGCATGGACAGCTTGTTGTCTATCAACATATGCGGGTGGATTCACATCCTAGAATATGATTCTCCTCATTTCCAAATCGCTCTTGGGTGTCTTATGCATCTTCTTCTCATTGAAGACCACATCATGGCTTCGTATGATCTTCTTTACTTTTGGATCCCAAAGACGATAGCCCATCTCTTCACTTTCACCATAACCCAGAAAGATGCATTTCCTAGACTTAGGATCTAGCTTCTTGCAAAGATCTTTTGGCACATGTGCATATGCCTCACACCCAAAGATACACAAATGAGAGTAAGAGGGCTTCTTGCCAATCCATGCCTCTTCAGGAATACCACCATCCAAACTCTTACTAGGTGATCACATGCACTGCAGTCTTCATTGCCTTAGCCCAAAAACCAGCAGAAAGACTTGCATTGGAAAGCATACATTGCAACCTTTCTTGAATGGTGCTACAACTAGATTTTTCTCTGGAGTACGAGGGTATGTGAGCTCCCTCTTGATCCCACGTGTATCACAGAAATGCTGAAAGTCATGAGAGGATACTCTCCACCATTGTCAGTCCGTATTCTATCTGACTAATTTTCAACCAAAGCCAGCCATTTTTGAAATACCTGAAACACATCACTCTTCGGAGCTATAGCATAAGCCCATACTTTCCTAGTTGCATCATCAACGAATGTCACATAGTATTCAGCCCCGCCTAAAAACCGTGTAGGCATGGGACCACATTTGTCTGAATGCACCAAATCAAGCCTTTCCAGCTCTTTCTTTCCCCTTCTTTTATGGGCTGATTTAGTCTGCTTCCCACAAAGACAATTCTCACAAAATTCAAAGTAAAAAAAAAACAAATGTGGTACATAACCGAAATGGCATAAGAGTTTCATTCCATTCTGGCTAATGTGCCCCAATTGGCAATGCCACAAAGAAGTACTTGGTTGCTTGGTTATTTCAATAACATGATCTGACACCCTTGATACATGTAAGGGATACAATGTCCCACACTTGGCACCTCTTGCCAAAACCATAGAGCCCTTCTGAATTTTTCAACTCTGAAAACCAAAGGTGGTCTAAAAACCAGCATTATCTAGCTGACCTGCTGAAATAAGACTCTTGGTCAGCTTAGGCACATGTCTCACATTTTTCAAAACAAATGCAAACCCATTTGCAAAAGAAAACTTTATGTCACCTGCTCCCACTATGTCACATGCATAGTTATTTCCAAGATGCACACAACCTGTCTTTCCAATGTCATAAGTGGAGAACCATTCCCTATGGGGAGTAACATGGAATGAAGCACCAGAATTCAAAATCCAAGCCTGGGAATATGCATCATTTGAAGTGGTAAGCAAGTGTGTAGGCAGACTAGACATGAAGAGAATGTCATTGTCACTATTATTAGTGACTGCATTGATCTCCTCGATCTTCACTTTTTTTTTGTCATCCCTTGGACTTCCTTCTTATTTGCACCTTGCATTCTTTTTCTTATCCTTTTTCTCTCTTTTCAGCTTGTAGCAATCCTTTTTCATGTGGCCCTTCCTTTTACAAGCGTAACACTCAATGTTCCATGCCCTGGATTTGCTACGAGACTTCCCTCTTTCTTGGGACTTCCCCCGAGCCATCCACTATAACCCAATGCAAACCAAGAATGAGCGCACACAGCTCAGACTACAAGCAGATTGATCTTCATAAGATATATCCAAAAAATCACGGCCTCACGACAATGACCACTACTGAAAATAGAACCTGGGATGCCTCAAAACATGGGCATCACTACATAATCGGACTCATCAAGAAAAACACACGAACCCAAAAACGTTTTTGCAAACAGATCTATTTGTAAACACCACCGGAGTACGAATGATGAGCAACTCAAAAGTTTTAGAACCTCTCAAGTCCACCGGAACTGACAGAAAAAAAAATTATGGTCTCTATGAGTCGATCCAGCACACGAGCATTGAAACATAGAAGAGGATCAGAAACTTGACATAGATTTTTTTCTTGCTTCAAACTTGCTTAATTACTACTGCCTACACATACTACTACCCCCTCCAAGTGTAGCTTGTTACACGTAGCAGTAGAATCTTTCCAGAAAGCAACTAGTTTTTTGCTTATGAAGGCCAAAAAACAACAAACCACAAGTTGAAATCACACTGTAGCAGGTCGTTTTTGCTTCCTAGGGGATAATAGATGACCTCCCGCTCTTGAATCAAGCCACAAACTGTCTGAAAAGATCCCACAGCCTACTGGGGAAAACCTTTGCTCTACAAGGGAGAAATGATCCACATTTGAGATAAAAAATGAGGGGAGGAGGGGGGCCTATATATAGCCATTGCCCCCTGCTAGTAGTCAGTGTACATATAGAGGGCCAACCAGCCTGATGTTTGGGTTGACCCACAGCCCTAGGGGCAGACCCCTCCTGCTATACATAGGGCTTGCCCTGCAGCCCTATAATAGGGGTTGTTCCCTTGCCAAAAGGGTCGACGGTGAGGCCCCTAGGCAGTTGACTAGCCTACTCTCCTCCATGCCCTATAAGGGCTGCCCACACAACCATAAGGGGATAACCTCCTACCCCAACCAAGCCAACCAGTAGTGCCTAGGTGGCCGATTAATAGGTCGGCCCACCTCCTGGAGGGCTAGACTACTACATATATGCTATCCCAAAGGTAGCCACATAGGCGCCTCCGTATGAGCTACCACAATGTCATAGCACATGGACAAGCCTACAAAGGCCCCAGCTGGGCATGATTTTATCCTATGCTACTTCGCTCTCATGGGGTCGGACACACCCACAACATGGGTCTACAAGATGAAGGTCACAAGTGATGATGTGCCTAAGTACAAGGCCCGTTTGGTTGCTAAAGGGTTCAAGCAAGAGAAGGGTGTGGACTTTGATGAGATCTTCTCTCCAGTTGTGAAGATGACCACACTTAGATGTGTACTTTGACTTGTGGTAGTAGAGGATATGGAGCTTATGCAGATGGATGTCAAGACAACTTTCTTGCATGGGGATCTACATGAGGAAATTTACATGGTACAACCGGAAGGCTTTGAAGAAAAAGGCAAAGAGAATTTGGTTTGCAAGTTGAAAAAGAGTCTCTATGGCCTTAAGCAAGTGCCTAGAGAATGGTATTAGAAGTTTGATGCTTTCATTTGATCTTAGGGTTTCAGAAGAAGTGAGGTTGATCACCGCCTCTACACTAAAATGGCTAAGGATAATAGCCTAATACTCCTAGCACTTTATGTGGATGATATGCTATTGGCTAGCAAGAACACTTATGAGCTGGATGCTTTGAAGGCCAAGTTGTTGAGGCCTTTGACATGAAGGATTTGGGACCTGCAGGCCATATTCTTGGTATGTGCATCACGTGTGATCGGAGTAGGAATCTCCTTTGGCTTTCACAGAAGGAATATGTTACAAAAGTGTTGCAACATTTCAATATGGAAGGGGGAAAGGTAGTAAGTATTATGTTTCCTCCATATGTGAAACTGAGCCAAGCATATAGTCCCAAATCAGATGAGGAGAGGGCCATGATGGCCAAGGTTCCTTATGCATCAACGTTTGGGAGTCTTATGTATGCTATGATAGCTATACTAGACCGGACATTGCATTTGTTGTGGGAGTTGCTAGCTGGTATATGTCTAATCCAAGAAAGAGGCATTGGGAGGTAGTTAAGTGCATCATGAGGTACATGAAGGGTACCAAGGAGATGTGCATCTGCTTTGGCAAAGGAGAGATGCGTGTACTTGGGTACACAAATTCAGACTATGTAGGGCATGTGGATAGCAAGAGATCCTCTTCTGGTTATGTGTTCACCTTTGTAGGTGGTGCAGTGTCGTGGATGTCTCGTGCACAGAATTGCATTCTTTGTCTACCACAGAGGCTGAGTATGTTGCATCCACAGAGGGTTGCAAGGAGGCTATATGGCTTGATCGGCTAGTGGAGATTTGGGGATTCATACAGGTGTACCGACATTGCATAGTGATTCCATGAGTGCTATGCAGCTAGCATGAAATCTGGTCTTTCATGCAAAGACCAAACACATTGAGGTCAGGTACCATTTCATCAGGGAGGTACTTGAGGACAAGCGCATAGAGTTTGTTAAGGTTCATACAGATGATAACCCTGCAGATATGCTGACGAAGAGTCTACCTAGTCAGTGGTTTGAGTATTATCATGTATTGATGGCATTGGATAGTATGTCCATTGGTTGTTCTCCCTTAAAGGCACATTGGCCTTTAAGTGGGAGGTTGTGGGGGTTAAAGGCCACTATACCTTAACCTCGGTTATGTACGATACTCAAACACATATGTATGTGGATGACATAGAAGATTAGGGTGTTCTGCACCCACCAAAACTTGTGCGGCTCTTCCTCTCTCTCACCCTCTTCCATTCCACTTCCATTGAGAGCACTCTCACGAGCTACCATGCACTTCACACTTGGACAATGCAACATAAGAAGAGAGTTAAACAAAAGAGAGGCAATTGTCTATTCATTATCATTGGATCAAATCACCTTGATACAAGCAAGCCGCCTCGGCTTGCAATGAGCACTCCCTAACCTAGTAGTTCATGTTAGAGGAAGAGAACTCGGCACACTGCCCTCTCTTCTTTTGTTACAACTCGATTTCTACATAAAGAACCGCCTTCTATTTGAGTGTGCGCTCGATGCACCAACTGCTACTCGCCTATTAGTCGACTTGCTGTGTGATCAAGTGCACCTCTTGCTACAAAATGGGTACTCCACTGCCTCCACTACTCCATGCTCCTAACCGAGGTCGACACTTGGTGACCACATACCAGTTAGCCTCCTGACTTGGGGCTAGCATCTCACCTCGTCTATCCTTTCCCATGCCCTCACAGACAGGCAAGAATTAGATATTGCTCGAATGCAGATGCTCGAGGATTGAACCCGCGTGGTCCGTCAACACCTTTGTCGGGTGGGAGGTTGAGGACGAATTAGCTGTCAAGATAGCCCGGCTTCATCTATAGTTGGAGGTCGAGGAGGGGATCATGGTGGCTCAAAATGCCTCCCCCTTGGTGTCCAAGGATATACATTGCTGATGTCCACTAGTGGGCACTTGGGTGCCAGTCCAATGTCCAAGCCTCGACGACGACTGGGTCTTTAGATGGAATGTTGATACCCAACGTTTCGAAATTGGTATGATATCACTTCACTTGGATGACTCGCTCTTGCCACTTGATTCCCAGATCCTTGCACAAATCGTGTATATTATCGCGCATAGATCAAACCTCTTTCACATGGATGTCGATTAGTTGCTCAAGTTCCTATAAAAGTTTGTCGTAGTAGATGGGTAACTCGGCCACAGTACGTTTGAGTAGTTGTGATACTCATGCAAGAATCAATTGCGCTTGGTTTGAAAATGCTGTGCTACCTTTGAGTTCGTTCCTCGACAAAATAGTTAAAATCTTGAATTGCCTTGTCGTATATCGAGACAATAGGTTGTACATGCTCCAAAATTTCCTAATGCATGGAGGATGCAATAAACACTTCATCTGCTTTCGACTGCCCGATAAACCCTATAATGGATGGGCATCTCTTTCCTACCCAGAATACTTCACAAAACTTCCATGGTAGCCATAGCAACTCTCATTGGAAAAATTGGCTCGACATCTGCTATCTACTCCGTATGTACCTCCTTATTTGACATTTATGCCAAAACTCGGATCCGCACTTCAGCATCAAAACTGCAGTCTGTTTGTGCTGCCTGCTCGGTACTCACTATCTAACTTGAGTGAAACATCAATAGAGTCTGGGCCATGACCCCTTAGTTTGTAAAGTGCCTCCCCCAATCGATAAATGTTAGCCTGAGGTACCTACCTGCTCGCTCGGGATACTATTTCAGCCCACCAGTTTGTCCATCAGCTCCATCATTGTCTGGTGGCTGTCTATGAGGCAGGTTGTTGGGATGCTTGTCGGGCACCTAGAGGAGACGAATGAGTTGTTGGGGCTACTAGTACTTTCCAGCTTGGCTTGTAACTATGCATTCTCCTCCCATTTAAGGCCTGCCCTTCTGCGATCGCCTCCCTTAGGTGTGCACTCTCTTGCTCTAGTTCCTCGACCCGTACTTTGAGCTACCTACTACTGCTGTTTGCTTGAGAGCTGTTGTTGCAGTTTGTGTAGGGCATGTTGCATTTTCACATTCTTGGCAGCAATGGATACGACATTGCCCTTGGGCCTTCTTCCTGAGATCATTTAGGTGTTCTACCTCACACTACAGATTGTTGTGATCCATCTTCAATTCTGTGCACCTGTACTGTAACTATGTGTGGGTGTGGACTAGGTCATCGTCAACCACCTATTTGCCTTCTAACTTCTCCTTCAAAGACCTACACTCAGCTGCTAAGTCACCTTCAGCTCTGCGCAGGTTGGCCATTTGTTCTTCAAAAACTTGGTCACCTCCTCCCGGTACTTAGCCTATAAAAACAAATTATGGTCCAGTACCTAGGGAGAGATTTAATGGTTCACCAAGTAGTTAAGGGCCTGCACTGCATGGACCATATTCTCTCTTAACACTTTCCATTGACTTTCTGTGGCAGCCCCATCCTGATGTTCATCCTTAGTGAGCAGCGGGTCGAGAGGAAATGGCTCCACGGTTCCATGGCTATGAAGGGGTGCAAGGAGTGGTGGCAAACTAGGAGGGGTGAGTGATGAGCTAGCTTGGGCTAGCTCTGCACTAGCTCTCTGTGGCATAACTGATTCTACTTCTTTAGAGCCAAATCTTGAGGATTCTCCTTGCTCAGTAACATAGTGCTAGAAGTGCTTAGCCATTTCAACTATTCTTGTAATCTTTACCAGCTCCTTTTGTGCTTTCCAATTGATATCCTTACCCGAAGTGCCAATGTCTTTAGCTATTGTTACTGACCCTTTTAACCGAGTGATTACTTGAGCATCAACAATTTTTGGCAATTCGACTACAACTGCTCGGCATTCTGGATCCACCTCTTTCCTCTTCAATAATCTTCTTTAAGAATTTTAAGTATTCCATCCAAATGGGACAATTAGAATTCAAATGATTTCTCCATAATAGAAACACTTGGTTTTAGATGGATGATTTTCTCTTTACCATTCTTACTCTTGTCTTTTTGCTCGAGATGCAGTGGTTTGCCGCTTAGTGCTCGGTTCTCAGTTGCCACTTGGTTTGCTACTGACACTTGGCAATTTGCCATTAAATTAATAGAAAGACTCATCAAGACCAAATTTGATGCAGGTGTTGGGAACACTTGTTACACCACTTCTCATTGTTACCTCGCTTACCTCGAGTGCCCAATTCTTTTAAGGCATTCTTTAGCTGGGTTTTGAGCTTATCGTTCTTGGCTGGAGTCTCCTCGTTGTCACTCTCAGCATCCTTCTTTTCCACTTTGTTTTTCAAGCCTTCACTCTTCTCCAAGGCGACAGCTCTGTTCAGTAGTTCCTCATAGGTCCTAGTTGGATTGACTATTTTTGGCTTGAGCAAATCTACTTGGGTACATCCTGTGATCAAGCATGCTCGCATAGACTTGTCATCTGGATCCGTGCTCAATTGATTAATAAGATCTCTCATCCTAAGCACAAAGTCTTGGACAGACTCACCTTTGTTTTACTTCAGTTCGCTCAACTTAGTTCTCACGTCCTCTTCTTTAATCTCCTATCGGAACCTCTGCAAGAAAGCTTCTGACATGGCACACCAATCGGGGAAATACCTAATCACACAAACTAATTAAACCACCCTTGAGCACCTTTAATTAAGGTACATGGGAAATAATTCATATACTCCATCTATTGTTGCACCGTTGATGTGGCAGACACGCAGGAAACTCTCAAGTGACTATAAGGATCTTCATCATCTGTGCCTTTGAAATTTTGGAACTTTACCTTGATGTTGGAGCTGGACTTAAACTTTTCCACTCCAAAACCAAAGTAGGCAGGTCTACCGCTCGGAAGAATCGACTCGCTCGCTCCCCACCTCTCTCGCCTTCATAATTGTGAGGTCGTTGTAGACTCCTAATTCATTGGGTATTGTCTTCAGGCCTTAAGGGTACAGCTTGACATATACATGCCACCCAAGTAGGTTCTCTATATCTTGTGAGAGGAACTGCCTTAGCTGCTCCTCATTCACCTCGGATCTATAGTGTTGTATCTCTCCATTAGAAGCACACCTATCTTCATGATGATGGATTCTTTGTCCATTAGCCATAGCCAACAGTCTATTGGCTTCATACCTTTTGGACGTACTCCTTTGGGAATGATAGCCAAGTATCACCGAAGATGTTCTCATCACTCTCTGAGTTGGTCTTCACATTGATTTTGTTGTTTTACTAAGGAGATGGCCATCTGTTTGAAATCCAAACTCTTCGTATATGAGTGCTCAGATTCCATTTGCCATGACAAGCCTTCACACACCAATCTTTTGAGACGCCTTGGCCCAACACCAATGTTTTAACCTTTTGTCTCTTCATAAGAGTCAGCTTCCACCCCTGGGGTAGTATAGTCAAGTCTCTCTTCTTGTGCTTGTTGCTCTTGTTGGGGACAGTTACTTCTACCAGCCATCCTCCTTCAGGCATTGAACTCTAGCTTTGAGACTAGTCCACCTTGCATAGTCATATGTAGCCATTGCCTCTGGCTCAAATACTCTTCACATGTGTCATTGGATCAAATCAACTTGATACAACCAAGCCGCCTTAGCTTGCAATGAACACTCCTTAACGTAGTAGTTCAGGTCAGAGAAGGAGAACTTAGCACAATGCTCTCTCTTGTTCTCTTCCTTGCTTGTTTCACGACCCGATTTCTACCTAAAGAACCGCCTTCTATTTGAGTGTGCACTTGGTGCACCAATCGCTACTTGCCTTTTAGTCGACTGCCATGATCAAATGTACCTCTTACTAAAAAATGGATACTCGACTGCCTCCACTGCTCCTTGCTCCTAACCGAGGTCGATGCTTGTGATCACGTACCAGTTAGCTTGACCTGGGGCTAGCACACTCTCATTTCATTTCTATTGTACTTCTCAGATGGTATCAGAGCCTTGGTTGGCTAGAGACCCAAGGTGTTGAGGGAGTGATGAGCCAGCACATAGAGAGGAGGTATAGGGCTATTGTCCAAAGGTGTTTGTGAGGAGGATTGTGTGAGATGTGGACTGCTTGGGAGTCAAGGAAGGTATATGGACTTTTAAGGGTGGTTTTAGATTTGAAGGGAGGTGTTTTGGAAGGGTGGGAACAAGACAAAAATTCCAGTTTTGCCCACAGTCCCGATTGACCACCAATGAGATGGACTCAATTATCTAGTGGATCGTAATGGAGTTTGTGCTATAGTCTTATTATTTGGATCATGATGGAGTTTGTGCTATAGTCTTATTATTTGGCAAACTTCATTTTTGTAGGCGTTTCCTACACTGATCCCCTTGCATCCAACCTTGGCATCATGGAGTGGAAGGTGGTCAAAAACGTGTCTTAGCTCTAGCACCATGTCAATGCGAGAGTAAGGTCATTTATATTTCTTAATTGTACTCCTCAAGTGATTAATCACGTGAAGTGCATGATGGTGGCTAAGAGTATTTGGGAGCATTTGGTGTCCCTCTATAATCAAACCTCTCCCATGAAGAGGGTTTCCCTAGAAGTCCAGATGTGCTTGTTGGATCCCCAGAAGTCTTCATCAATGCGGGAGCACATCAACAAGTTACAGAAACTTCAGCAGACGATCCTTTAGGTAGGGAAGAAGATATTGTCCAAGGACATGGTCATAACTCTAGTGTTCCAGTTATCCTCTCTATATGGAGCCTTCTATTCATCCTTGATAACAAGTGGTAGGATGAATGTGTTGACCAAAAAGGAACTAGTCCCGATGGTGCTTGACTAGAGGAGAGATTTGTAGATCATACTTGCTTTGGTGATACAATTTTGGGATGTCTACCAAAAGTAGCAGTTTTTGCTAAAAGAAGTTGATGATGAAAATATACCTTTATTAATACACACTTGGGATTGATGCACTAGAATTTATGATCTTGAAGTGCATACATTCTCCATCCCCTTACACCATGCTTCAATTTCTCAAATATACTTGAGGTCAAAAGGGTTTGCAATTAAAAAGTATCTTATCACATATATTTTAATGTCCTATTCATAATTGTATATAAAATTTGCCCTTTTTTTTGTATATAAGTGTGGGCACTTTACTAGTTAGCATTTCCCTTCAATTGTTGCAAAATAATGAATGCATCATTTAACCCCATCAAGGTTGAGTGATCCCATTATAAATTTGGCAAAGTGTTTCTTTGCTTGTTAAATTATCATTGCTCCTCCTTTCTTCCTTTGTCTCTCTTCCCTAATCCTCCTCCCCCTCAGCTTGGCTCCCCTTTTCTTCCTCTCGCTCCTTCATATGCCCCCTCTACTTGGCCAACCTCCACCTTCCCTCTTTCATTGATCCAAATGCACTCGTGGTGTCTACTTCTCCTCTCATGATTCATCCCCCTCTTCTTAACTTAACTACACTCCCAGCTTATTCTAGATTGTCAACATCCTGGTGCTACTTTAACTCCTCCTTTAGCATGTACTTCTTCTTGGCCTGCAACATGCACTTCTTCTTGGCCCTCAACATGCGTTGCTTCTCATCTAGCAACATGACCATCTATCTACTCATCCTCCACTACTTCTACCACAATTATGGACCCTATACTAGTTAGTGTCTCCCCTTTATTGTTTCAAATTAGCTAATGCATGGTTTGGCTCCATCAACATTGGGAGATACCATTATACATCTGAAAAGTGTTTTTATGCTTATTGCAAATTAATCTTGTAATTGTGCTTCTAGCAACAATAACATTACAACACTCAATCTAATACTAGATGCCATCGTAGTTTGGCACCCCCTTGACTTTGGATGTGTGTTAAGAAGTCAAACATGATCGACTTTTGCTTTTTCATAATAGCACCATAGATGTTCATTTGCAAATTATCACTGGATACCATAACATGTGCTAATATCTTGGAGCATTCACTTGAGCCAAATATAGTGCCATACACTTTGGGTCACCAACCAAACTAGCTAAATCCTAGAGGGCACTAATTGATCGTTGGGTGACCCGAATTTCAAATGAGTCCAAGATTACTCATTTCAAGGTGATAATGAGAAATTTATTGTTTGCTCCATCTCATTGCCTCAACCAAATTCATAGTAATTCCAAGATGATTCTCTTCAAGGTGATGATAAGAAATTGATAATATGGTCCAACTCATTAATTCAACCAAGTTGTTCATCTTTGGAGTTACATTTACTGGTATTAGATCAAATTTCTTGACCTAGGACAAGACATTTTTAGTAATGCTTTGAAGAAAACCAACCATACAAATGATCAAACAAAAGAAAGAGGAAAAAGTAGTTGTCAACCAGCCTATTTCAGATAACCCAACTCACTCTTTAGGGAATCTTTGAAACAAGGACCAACAACAAACGTGGGGGACTATACATGTAGTGAATGCCTCCCTCTATGACATAGAAGACACCTATAGGCCAAGCCTTCAAAGAAATGCACCTACCTCTTAGCACGTTGTCCAAGATACTAATATCTAGCTCCCATCTAGCATGCACAGTGTAGGTAATGTCTTGCCAAAGGGGGGACTTGGTGGCCTCCCATCACCAAGCTACATTGGGTGACCCAGATGTTCCACGGGGAGACTTTGGCTATGGCGTATTTCTTTAATCTTGGTTTCTATAAAGAAATATTTTTGTTTATCTCAAGTTTTTCCTCACTCACTCTGTCATAAACCTCTAAAATTTCCACAACATCTTTTTCTCTTCCAGTCTTAATGTCTAAATGTTTGCCCAATCAGATTGTCAATATCTCTAGTTTCCCATTTTGGCATGGTTTTATCTTTCTTAGCATGCTGTATTTTCATTTTCTTTTTACTATAGTGACAAGTTAGATTTTATATGTGTATACGTTAAGTTATGAAAATGGTCTTCTTGCCAGTATCATGACTCTGTGTGTCATAACTAGGTTGTAGTTTTTGAGTGGGTATGATTGTTGTAGTGCTATACGAGAGCAAGAGTGCATGGTGTTTTCAGAATGCAAATAGACCTAAGGTCCATTTGATGATCATAACCTTTGTGATATATGGGTGTTTCAAAAAAGTTGCAACTAATTTGATGCTCACAATCTTTCTGGTGTATAGGCATTCTCAACGGATTGAAATTTAAGAGTGTGCCATATGTAGGTGTTCTCAAAGAATTATACAGTGGTTTTGTAGAGTGCAATGTTTATGTGATCAGTCCCAAAATAAATGAATCTATATTCATTTTTGTTTATTTTTCAGATTAATTAATGCCACATCTAATTTATTGGATGCAAATGATTGTATGCATTATTTTTAGATAAATTTACGTTGTATTTTGTTGCACTACCTATATATCCAATGGTAGCATCTCTTGAGAATGCCCATTTTTAATTTGGATTTTTTATCTTAAATGTTGTACTTGGCATGAATTGAGATATTGATTTTATTAGATTAATGTATCTAATATTATATGGGGCTAGTGAATACATTGAATTTTTAGAATGGTCTTTGTTCCAAATTTCTTCAATATTGACTTCTCGATAAAAATACTATATTAAGAAACCATATCCCTATGTTTGTACAATGTTATGTCCAAATCATAATAACTTGTTTTGGTGATACAATTTTAGGATGCCTTGAAACAGGGAAAATCTTTTGGCAAGCTTTTTTATCATTTCCTTTGTTTTTGCGAGCTTTTTTTAGAAATCCATACGTGTTTTTGTTATAAGAAAGATGGGGAGGTTAGAAAGAGGGGGAGAGGATATAGGATATGTTCATTTTCATAGCATGTGGGAGGGGTGGAAGAGTGTATACTATGCACAAGGGGGGGCAGATATGAGTGGCAGTAGGAGGCAAAAAATTATGGAAGATATGTCCATATTCAAAGTAGAAGGGAGGAACTATGGGAGATGTGTTCATTTTCAAAGTGTATAATTTGAAAGGTTTGACCTCATGTTTGGATTCCTCGTCGAATTCCAGTCATTTTGAGTACCAGCATGACCATATTCCGATAAAAATTGAAAAAATGGTGTTTTTGTCATTTTGGCATGAAAAAATGAGGCCAAAATGACAAAAACACCATTTTTTCAATTTTTATCGGAATATGGTCATGCTGGTACTCAAAATGACTGGAATTCGACGAGGAATCCAAACATGAGGTCAAACCTTTCAAATTATACACTTTGAAAATGAACAAATTTCCCACATGCTCTCCCTTCCCCTTTGCATTTAGTAGATGAACATAACTTTCACATTCCTCATCCTCTCTCTCCTCCTTGCACTCCTCTTTGCATACCTTATAAGTTCCCCCTCTATGTTCTCTACTATGATATTGAATATATGTTCCAACTCCCCTCCCCTCCCTTCTCCATGCCACCTTACCCATGCGCCCATCCCTCCCCCTTTCCTTTATCTCCCCTCCCCCCCTCTCTCCTCTTAACCACAACCACAACCCAAACTTTCAACCCACCCCACTCCATGACCCCCCCCCCTCTCTTTCTCTCAGGTGAATGAAAAGCTCGCAATATTCATGAAAATTGAAAAAAAGCTCGTGACAAAAAGCTCACCAAAAAATTCACACCCCCTTGAAACAAGGATGATACATGACAAAATAACACTTTTGTTAAAAGAATTCAATGGTTAAAATGGACCTTTATTAATATCCTAATTTGGGATTGATGACCTATACTTTGTGATCTTGGAATCCTCAAATTCTCAATCCTGTTAGACCATGCTTCAATTTTCAAATATACTCGAATTTAAATATAAAAGTATCATATCTCATAGAACTAAATGTGTAGGCAATTTACTAGCTCTTCTTCCTTGGAAAATTTGTATCTTTGAAATTCACACTAACTAGATCAAGTCACACTTTCTTAATATACTAACAATAATGCTAATGCTGAACTAGCCTACATATCCTAACTTCATTTTAACCTAACCTAGCCTAGTCACTTATTTTATGTAAGATTTATCAAGCTAACCCTACACCATTATGTAACCTTGCCCTGCCCCTAGTGAGACACCAACCACTCATTATCATCAAGAAAGGGATATGTCAGAGCTAGGGATACACCAAGCTTGGGCAAGGGAATGGACGTTGGAGTGGAGGGAAGGAGAGGTGGAAAGAAGAGGAGGACGATGAAGCATGGCCAATGAAGGGAGTATGACAATTTTCTCCTAGTGGAGGGAGGTTGGAGGGGAAGAGCCAGCTAGAGAGGAGAGGAGAATAGTCAGCTCAACATACTGAGCTATTGCAAAGAGAAACCAGTGGGAGGGGAAGGAAAGACCAATGGGAGGAGAGGCAAAGAGGCTAGTAAGAGGGGAGGAGCTCAGGCATGAAGATCACAGGGAAAGACTAGCAGGAGAGAGAGTGGAGGGAGGAGGGGCTAGTGGGGTTGATTGCCACCACAAGAGGAGGGTGAGAGACTTTTGCTAGGTGGGTTGAGTGAGGGAGAGGAGATCTCTATTGCCAAGAGAAGGAGTAGGAGAGGAGAGGCTAGGGAGAGGAGTTGCCAAGGAGAGGGAGAAGGGAAGAAAAGAGGGAGGAGCTAGCCAAGAGGGAGAGCAGAGAGGGGGAGGGAGATCAAAGAGAGAGAGGGCAAAAGAGGCCAGGAGGGGGAACCTAGAAAAAAGGAGCTTGCTAGTGAGAAGGAGAGCCGAGGGGAGAAGGAAGGAGATATGGCGAGGGAGCTCCACATCGCAAACTAGAGGAGAGGCAATTGAGGATTTTAATAAGCTAGAGGGATTAATTTTTCATAAAAGGGGCACCTTAATCTTTCCTAAACACATGGGGATAACTTAGTTTAATTTTTTGTGGATGGGGGGGAGACGAATACTAATGAATTTCCTATTTTCCAATAGCAAGGGGGACAAACTAGTTAGCATTTCCCCTATATTATTGCAAAATAGTGAATGCATCATGTAACTCCATCAAGGATGGGAAATCCAATTATAAATCTAGAGAAGAATTTATTTTCTTGCTAATTATTATTGCAAATTAATCTTGTAATTTTTCTTCCAAAACAACAACATCATTACAACACTAAAGCATCTGATACTATATGACATATAATTTTCATGCCTTTGACTTTGCATGTGTGTTAAGAAGTCAAACATGATTGATTTTTTGTTTTTCTTATATGCTCATAATAGCATCATAGATGTTCAATTGGTAAGATGTACTAATATGTGCCCCTACTCAACTTTCAATCAAATTCCATTAACTAGTCTCTTCCCCTTTTCTAAGCCCCATACAATACTAGATGCCATATAGTTTGTCTACCTTTGACTTTGCATGTGTGTTAAGAATCCAAACATGGTTGGCTCACATATGTAGTCAGGCAATTGGATTTTCATTGTTTAGCTAAGCTTAAAAGGGCTATAAATGGAGAACATAATTACTATTTTTATTGAGAAGGGAATGCTATTTTAGGGATTTGAGCAAAGATAAAGTTGGCATTTTATTATAGTGTCTTTTCTTCATGATTGTCTATCATCGGTATAGTCTTTTGTATGACAACATGATATGCTTTTGTCCATTTCAATGCAATTGTCCACGTTTCATAAAAATTTCATTGCCATTTCCTTTTCCCTCCTTGATGAGATTTTGGGAGGGTATCTATGTCTTAGTTTCTATATCTTATGTACTTGAATTCTTGTAATGTGCCAAACTTGAGTGGGTTATTTCAAGTTGTGGGATTCAAATGGTGCCTACTCGGTGCACAATATTGAAACCCCCATGAACTTCCATGGTTTAGGCCTTGACTGAAAAGTGGGTGGTGGTTGTAATTTATTTTCAGGTGATAATTGGGGTGTGTAATGTGATAGCCAGCTAAATGATAATTGACTTTTCCTTAATATGCATGTATGCTCTATAGTACTTCATGAGAGAGAGAGAGACACAGAGAGAGAGAGAGAGAGAGAGAGAGAGAGAGAGAGAGAGAGAGAGAGAGAGAGAGAGAGAGAGACCCTTCACAAATCTTCCTCCTTATTGTTGTTAAATCCTTGATGTGATTATTGAGTTTTCAACTAGGTTTAACTACTTGTAAGGGTACAAATGCTAGATTTTGTATTACAAATTTCTAGTCTCATGGACCCAGGACACCTCTTGTGTCCATCATCCAAGGACCTTGGATGAGGACACCCTTTGCTATGCCCAAGCTTCCTTAAACTCTTTAAGGTGATTTCCTTAATTTTTGAATTTGTCTTTTAATATTTCCATATGTCCATATTGGCTAAGCATGGTTAAGAAATGTTATTCCACATACTAAAATAGTTGTTTTGCAAGAGTAAAGGCTTTTCATGTATCCTCGCACTAGTAAGGGGTGTCCTTCATTTTGATTCTCTCATACATGTGTTGTTTGTAAACATTTTGCATTTTGTTTGTGATGTCTTTACACTTTAATTATTGCTTAAAGTCTATGAACAAATGTTGTTGATTATAGTTCATCTATTGGGAGTTTTACAAGTAAGACTTCCATAGCAGGGTCATTCCTTTGGGATAGATATTGGACCCCATCGTTATGGTAAGTGTGTATTAAAAAATATCCATCATTCACATAGTTTGATATCAGAATTTGGAATCCCTTCAAGGCAGACCCTATGAAAATCAGTTGTTTATTTCTTACTACACATATATTGATTTGGCCTTGAGGGATTAGGGTATTAGTTGGTGGGTTGATTTTGTCAATTAATAATATTCTTTAATGTAAATGTTGAGAAAAAAGTATTTAATATATATGTTGAGCAAGAAGCATTTAGTGAATGTCCTTATGAGATCATGCACCATAAGTTATCATTCGGGTTTGAATGGCACAAAGATTTCTATGATGATAGATCTAGTATTTCATCAAAACTTTGTTGTCTTGAGGTGTGTTCGCAAACCTTCTTTTTTATTTGTACTTGGAGTTCAAATGGTTTATAATAATTAAGAAGTATGTTCAATGAAATATTACTCAAATTTTCTTAGAGTTTTCAACAACTCATTGTGCCTTGCCAGCACAAAAGCAAATGACAAGATAGAATACTAGTCCAACGGATGTTCTGATACATTCAAACAATTCCAAGAGACAAAGGGTTGAATGGGAATGCTAGTATGGATTCACGTCACAATAAATGTATGAACTATTAAGCTACATGTAATTATTACAAGTCAACAATGACGTCAACTAAGATCTCAAATTTTTTACGTTTTGATGGTATATGTAAACCCAAATCCTTAGAACTCATTCATTGTATGAAGTCTAGTGAATGAAGGTTGGAAAGTAAAGCTTCACCTGCAAGACTACTACTTGGGAAGGATTCAACAAAGCTAATTGTATCTAATGCAACTTTGTGAAACTTTGTAAGTCCAAGATAATTATATCATCCAATCATTAAAGGCTTAAAATTATTCAAATTATAATTAAAACATATGCTAGTCAAAGAGAGTACTTGTGTATCTCCATATTTAATCATAGCCTCTTCCTATAGAGAGAGATTCTTGTGTGGTTGACATATTTTTGTAACACATTTTGGCAAAACGCACATACATCAGCATGCAATAATAAGCACATATGCATGTGCATGCTTGCAGTTGTGCATGCTTCACATACACACATGTGCACAGGCATGTGTGCATGCTCATGCATGCATCCCATTTTCATTGATGCATGTATGTATATGTGTATGTGCTTAAATATACCATTTACACACAAACTGCATGTGCAACACACACATGCACATGCGCACACACCCATGCATGCATGAGTGCATGCACAACACATAGCCACACACGCATACACATGCATTGTTTACACACGTATGAGTGTGTGCACAACACACATGCATGCATGCATGCTATCTCTCTCTCTCATGTGTACATGTGTATACATACATTCACATCTACTTGCATGCTTCTATATATGTACATTTGTGTATAGGTAATATATGTTAAATTACACAGTGCAGTGGAACAGAAACTGAATAAAGAATAGAGAGTACAAAGCAAACTGGAGACGAACAAAATTTTCCTTCAATACTGATGTAGTACAAATGATGTCTCCGTCCACCCATGCGCTCCCACAGTGGAGCTTAGATGGTGATCTAGACAGATACTAGGTGAAGAGCTACTAGCTGGAAGATTTGACCTGCTCTGAACTGATCTGATACAATGGACTGGGGAGGTCGCCTCATTATAGCGATGAGGGCGGTAGTCGAATCAATGTAGTCAGTGGAACCGACTAGTCAACCTAGTCAGTGAAGCCGACTAATCAACCTAGTCGGTGGAACTGACTACTCGTCCATGGAATATTGAAAGAATATTCCCTATACTGTCACCCCCGAACCCCCACCAGGAGGGCTGCTGGCCCCGGTGGGACCCCCCAGGGCCCAACAAGAATAAGGGGCTCCCACACAATCACCTTTCTACCATCAACGGTCTCATTGATAGACCTCATCTGACATGCAAGTCATCTAGTGTCCTGGGCTCACACATGCCTTCTCCTCATATGGGGACCTTACAACTTGAGCACCTTGGATCACTAGTGGTTACCAGGATGGTGGGGCATTGAGCATATCTAACAACCCCCCTCAATGTCCACCCGTAGGTGAACTACCTTCTCAACCCAATGTCGAGTCTCTGAAGATGACCCTGAAGCTGATCCTTCCTGAGTGCCTTGGTGAAGATATCTACTCCATTTTGCTCTATTAGATAGTAGACCAATTCCACTATCCTGTCCTCGATCAAATCACACACATAGTGATACTGAATCTCTATATGTTTTGTGCGCGCATGAAACACTGGATTTTTAGCAATCGCCATGTAACTTTGATTATCGCACCTCAGCACAGTTGTCTCATCCTCTTGCACTCCCATGTGCCATAAGATCCTCCTCAGCCACACTGCTTCACAAGCGGCAAAACATGCTGCCTTGTACTCAGCCTTGGTAGAAGACAATGCCACTATTGGTTGTTTCTTACTGATCCAAGAGAAGATACCTGAACCTAAAGAGAAACAATATCCAGAAAGTGATTTCCTGGAATCAACATCTCCAACCCAATCCGAGTCATAATGACCAGCCAAGGAAGTGCCCGTACCATAAGTGATGCCATAATCAAGAGTACCCTTCACATACCTGAGCACCCACATCCCTACATTCCAATGATTCTCTCGGGACTGGAGAACCTGCTCAAAACACCAACAGCAAAACTAATGTCTAGTCTAGTGTTACACAGATAGATGAGATTGCCGACCAACTTCTTGTACCTCCAGATGTCTGCTGGTGGTGAGGCATCCTCCATAGATAGCCTCACATTTACCTCCATAGGTGTAGCTATCTCCTTGCACTCAGACATACCAAATGCCTTCAAGATCTCTCTTGCATATTTCTGCTAGGAGATGAAGATCTTGCCTGGCTCTTGCTAGACTTCAATCCCTAAATAGTAGTGCATCAAGCCTAAGTCTATCATCTCAAACTCAGTGCTCAACGCCTTTCTAGTCTACTGGATCATGTCTTCATAGTCACCTATAATAAGGAGATCATCCACATATAGAACAATAATAGCAGGTTTTCCACCTTTCTTGTGCACATACACTTAAGTTAGCATCTGAGGACCATTTTTTGAAGTTTAATTTATGAAAGAATTTGTCTATTCATTGGTACCATGCCCTTGGGACCTGTTTCAGCCCGTACAGAGCCTTCTTCAGCTTACATACCTTGTTCTCAGAATGGGGGGCCTCAAACCCAGGTGGTTGAGCCACGTACACCTCCTCCTTGAGGTCACCATTCAAAAATGTTGATTTAACATCCATTTGATAAACTGGCCACTTTTTATGAGCAGCCACCGATAGTACTGTGCGAATAGTGGTCATTCTGGCAGTCAGAGTGAAAGATTCCTAAAAATCAAACCCTTCAACCTGCAAAAATCCTTGTGCAACCAATCTAGCTTTGTACTTTTCCAAAGTCCCATCGGCCTTGTATTTTACATTCCAAACCCACTTAGTGCCAATAATCTTTCTGTTAGGTGGTCGATCTACCAGCTTCCAAGTTTCATTCTTCATGATGCTGTCATATTCTACTTGCATAGCGTTTTTCCAATCTCGGTCTGCAAGTGCTTCCTCCAAACTTGCAGGCTCCTTTACTTCTACAATAATCTCAGCCATCATGGCCATATTAACTATGTGAGCAGCAGCCCTCCTTTGCTCCTCGATTCTCTGAGACTATTTTGGTCCATCTACATGCTGCTCAACAGACATAGGCATCTGGTTATCATGGTCATAGAATTGCCTTACCCATCGTGGCAATGGCTTTTCCCATGGTGTAACAACAGGTTGGTGACTCATACCTTCATCATCTGATATTTCCTCCTCCTTTATAGCTCCTGGGATAGGTCCATAGTGAATTACCTGTTCGCTTAATGATAAAGTGGAAGAGCTCTTCTCTACCTCCACTGCATGTGGCTGCTCCCTAAACACCAGATCGCAGCTTGCTATGATCTTCTTTGCCTCTTGGTCATACAACTTTTAGGCTTTCTTCTCATCACAATAGCCTAAGAAGATACATTTGATGTTTTTTGGTTGTAGCTTGTTTCTCTCTTTGTCTGGTACATGCGCATAGCATTCACACCCAAACATTCTGAAATGGGAGACAAATGGCTTCTTACCGATGTAAGCCTCATGTGGTGTTTTACCTTTGAGTGCCTTTGTATAGCTGCGATTAAGGACGTAAACCGTAGTATGGACAGCCTTAGTCCAAAAGTGGTTTGGCAGTCCAGCACCTTTCAACATACACCTCCCCATCTCCACAATGGTCCGCATTTGGTGTTCAGAAACCGAATTTTGCTGAGCGTATGTGGTGTCGTCATTTGTCACTTGATCCCTTTGCTCTTGCAAAAATCTCCAAACTCTATAGAAACAAACTCACCACCACCATCCGATCTGATTTTCTTCACTTTTCTCCCTGTTTCATTTTCAACAAGCTGTAGCCATTCTTTCAATTTACCAAAAGCCTGAGCCTTTTCACGAAGAAAGTACACCCACATCTTCCTACTATAGTCGTCGACAATCAATTAAAAAAAGGAAGATCCCCCCAAGGCCTGTGTAGGCATCTTATCACACAAGTCAACATGCACCAACTCTAGAGGAGCATTTGCTCTATTCTTGCTTTCTTGTGGGAATGCCTTTCTCTATTGCTTGCCCATCATGCAAGCTTCACACGGTTCTTTGGCAGGTAAGTGAGCAACCATACCTTGCTTTTGCATCTCCTTTAGCATTGCAAATCCGATGTGGCCGAATCTTTCGTGCCAAAGTCTACTTGTGCCCACTCCAGCAGTGGCTGTAAGAGCACTTAGCTCATACAGGTTTGTTCCTCCTTACTCCTATGCCAACAAGATTGCCAGCACTATCCAGAATTTTTACTCCTATACCCTCAATAGGGCATTTTGCATTATTTCCAACCGTCACAGTGATGGGTTCCTATAGAGGCTGCATGGAACAATATAGACCCTTCTTGCAAGTCATGTGATGGGAGGCACCACTATCCAACACCCATGAATCAGTGGTTGATGCTTCTTGAACTGAGGAACACTCTTCCTCAATGGCCAGAAATAGATCCAACTCTGCTTCCATTGTGTTAGCTGTCTCTTTCCCCTTATCTGTCTTCTTCAGGGTACCATTCTTTTCATCTACTTTCTTGACCCGGCAATCTACAATCACATGGCCCTTCTTCTTGCAGTAGAAGCATTCTCCCTAAAACTTCTTCTTGCCACCCTTTTTCTTTTTGTCACCACTAGTAGAGGATTCACCTTTGGTGGAGGAACCACCTTTGCATTTCGCAGTGGTAGAGAATGCAACATCCCCGTTGCCGTCTCCATCTCGAGCTTTAAGCCTCAATTCCTCCTCCATAAGTAAAGCACAGAACTCCTCAAGTGATAATGGTTGGGGTCTCACCTGAGTGTTAAGCATTGTTGCCAGTCCATCAAACCTTGGTGGACATATTCGGAGACACCACCGAGCTAGCACTTCGCTAGTCTTTTGTATCCTAGCACCACCAGCCATCTAGTCACGCAGATTTTTGATTCAGGTTATAAATGCCTCCAGTGTCTCTCCTTCATTAAACTTCTTAGTTGCAAGCTGATTCTCCAGGTTTTGGATCCTTGTCTAATTTTGTGTCTCATACTGACTCTTCAATATGTTCCAGGCCACAGTTGCCTTAGATGTATGCTGAATCAAGGTCAAAACACTATCAGTAGTACTTGTAACAAGGGCACACAGAGCATCTGCATTCTTGCATTTCCAAGCTCGTAGAAGGTCGGCATTAGGAGGTATCATACTCCTCGGATTTGTTGGGTCGGGGGTTCCTTGTGGTTTTGGGTCAGTCCCTAGCACTGTCTCCAGAAGCTCATATGAATCCAGAATAGCAGTACTTTTAAACTTCCACAGAGTGTAGTTCGTACCATCTAGCTTGCCTTCAGTGAAGGCTGGTGGGCGAATCCTCAACACCTGGATTGTTGGTGTAGCAGCAGCTGCTGAACTCAAGCCGCTTCCTATTGCCATCACTCTGTATGCTATTAAAGCCCTCGCCTCTCTTCTATTCTTTGATCCTTAGAGCCACCTGGGCTCTGATACCATGTTAAATTACATGGCACAGCGGAACAAAAACTGAATAAAGAATAGAGAGTACAAATCAAACTGGAGATGAACAAAATTTTCCTTCAATACTGATGTAGTACAAATGATGTCTCCGTCCACCCGTGCGCTCCCACAGCGGAGCTTAGATGGCGATCTAGACAGATACTAGGTGAAGAGCTACTAGCTGGAAGATCTAATATGATATGAACTGATCTGATACAATGGATTGGGGAGATTGCCTCTTTATAGCTATGAGGATGGTAGTTGGATCAACGTAGTCAGTGGAACCGACTAGTCAACCTAGTCGGTGAAGTCGACCAATCAACCTAGTCGATGGAACCGACTAGCCGTCCATGGAATATTCAAGAAATATTCCCTATATCATTGCCTCGAGGGCTCTCACCCCCGAACCCCCACCAGGAGGGCCGCTGGCCCCCCTAGGACCCCCCAGGCCCCAGCAAGAATAAGGGGCTCCCACACAATCACCTTTCTACCATCAACGGTCTCATTGATAGACCTCATCTGACATGCAAGTCAGGATCCATCCAGTTTCCCGGGCTCACACATGGCTTCTCCTCATATGGGGGCCTTACAACTTGAGCACCTTGGACCACTGGTGGTTACCAAGAGGGTGGGGCGTTGAGCATATCTAACAATATATATGTATGCAATATATGTACGTGTATGTGTATGTATATGCATATGTATGTTGTATGCCCATTAACAAGCACACCTACATGTATCTACATGGATGCATGTTGCATGTATCTATATATTGCACCTGTGTGTGCATATATATGTATGTGCATACATACATGTATGTGTATGCATATGTATATGTGCGCTCACAAGCATGAACCTATACATATACTTAAATATGTATATATGATTTGTGTTCTAGTATAATTTTTGGTGATTTATGATCCAATAGTTAAATAAGGAGGCCATGCTATTTTCCTATTTTCTAAGGAATCTTAGTAGTAATCCCTTCAATATGTTAGATAATTCAATTAACTTCAAGTGGAACATTTAAGATAAAAAACAAAAATTAACAATGGGCATTCTCAAAAGATGCTAGCATTGGATATATAGACTATGCAACAAAATATAGGATAAATTTATCTAAAAATAGTGTTTGCACTCATTTGCATCCAATAAATTAGTTGTGGCATTAAGTGAAATTCAATACTGAAATTTCATTAAATATATTTAGATTCATGTATTTTAGGACCTATCATAAACATTGAAGAAAAGACAACCAATGTACTATGGAGAGTTCACGCTCAACATCATGTGATCACGTGTGCATAGCACCATCATGTGATCATATGTGCATAGCACTAACCCAATAGAGTGCTATAAAGGAAAGGGTTAGATCCCCTAACCCTAACCCTAATCCTAAATGGGTTTGTATATATTCTATTTTTTCAACTAAATCTAGTGTACAGTTAGTCATTTGTGGTGTGCTCTCTAGCTGTGCCCTCTCTCCTCATCTCCACTCTTCTCCTCTCCCCTCTTCATATTTTGTCATGGTATCAGAGCTCCCTTGCCTTCCACTGAGGCATTGCGATTCGTGAGAGCATGAGAGAGATCGAGAGATTGAGAGATTGAGTGCTTCCGTTATATTGGTAGTTTGATAATCCATAACTTAAACAAATCTTGTGCTTATTTTGTAATGTCAAGTTGACTTGGGCTCTTATGTTCATTTCTGTAGCTTCCTACCATGCTATGCGGAAGACATGGCAAGGAAAATGGAGGTAGGCATAAGTATGATAAAAGGATAAAAGACAAGAAAGTTGCTCAATGCTTGTTTGTAGATGATGAATTCTCTGAGGTGTAGCACACACCTCACCTTCCATGCATTAGAAAACATCTCATTTTGGCTTCTTTGAAACAACTCCATTGCTTTGATTTCCAAAGGACGTTGTACAAAGTTTTTATTTGATGAATATTTAAAATAGTACCATTGAAAAACATTTTTTTTGTTCTCATTAATCTCCTTTTTGAGTATTATGGTTGTATATTTCATGTTATGGCATAGAAGTTACTCATGGAATTTCTTGTCACTCAAGTAGTTTGGTAAGTCACTAAAGTTCATGATATGGCAATGAAGTCATTAACGTAATTTATTAAGTCAGTCATGCTACTAATTCAATCAATGAAGTTAATGAATTTGGCAGGAAGTACAATTAATAGCAAGAATTTGAGAATAATGAAAAGGCTTCAAAACTTACATTATGTTCTCATACATAGGTTGGCTCGCTTGTGGTGGCTTGGCTTTCTACTTGGCTTGCTTTTGGTGGCTCGACTTTCTAACTACCTCATGTATGAGGAGTGTCCTTGCTTTTGGTGGCTTGGCTTTCTGACTACCTCATGTATGAGGAGTGTCCTTGCTTTTGGTGGCTCGGCTTTCTGACTACCTCATGTATGAGGAGTGTCCCTAGCTTAGGCAATCTAATCATTATTGAAGGAGATGGGCCCATTTTCCCTACACCACCTTGGCCTTAGTGGTCATCATCCTTCTACTTTTTGAGATTTTTGTGATCAAGGGAATGGGTGAGGAGTTGTAATAGCTCTCAACTTTTTCTGTTGTCTATCCCTCAACCTTTAGATCTCCTCAAAGATTTTAGATTCTTTTTTCTCTAGTTGCTCATGCACCACTTGGAGTTTTTCTTTTGAGATCGGGAACTTTTCCTCACTCTTATCTCATTGTGCTTCAAGAAGGTCGATGTAGGTCTTCAATTGGAGATTGTCTTTATCTACTCGTTTGCTATGCACTTGTGCATCTTTTTCTTGGCCTTCCTCCTTTGATTGGCATGCTTTACTTTTTTGAAGCTCTTTTTAAGGGATGTCACTTCATGCTTGCCTTCATCACCCTCATGATGATCGTGACTTTTTGTGTGATGGCATTGGCTATTTAGGCTTGCAAGTCTTGCTGATCTAATTTGTAAGAAAAGTAGGAGGCCCCTCGGAGGCCCTTAGCAGTATTTGTTCTCTTCGATCAGCATTCACAAGCGGTATTTGGACACTCTAGGAGGTAGGAAGTGGTCATCCATGTAGCATAGCCTATTGTAGGCCCCCCATATTCATTACTGTCATAGTTCATGACTTCAATCTAGCTATAATTTATGATGTGGATTAGGGATGGTGAGGTGGATAGAATCTGAGGTTCCTACTCTAGTTTGGTTCTTGTTAAGGTTTATATAGATGAGGTTCTAGGGTTTTCCCTCCCCCCACAAAACGCTTTCTCTTGATTCACATTGCCTTCATTGTCTCTCTTTGCTATATAGTGGGTGCATCTTCATGTGGTCCAAATGGTGGTGTCTCAAACAAAGCACTATTGTTTTACCTCCCCCGATAGATTGTTTTCTATTAGTTCACATTGTCTTCACTGTCTCCCCTTGTTGTTATTGGTTGGGTGCATCTTCATGTGGTCCAAATGGTGGTGTCTCAGATGGGTCGAGCACTATTAGTGACTACTGTTATAGAGATTTAGGATAGCTACAACATAAGTTGACACAAATAATTGTGAATTTTTCAAATATCATAACCAATCGGTACAACTTGCATATTTTTCTTTCTACAAATTGACAGTGGTCATCTTCTAATAGCTATTATACACCCACCCTCTCTCTCTCTCTCTCTCTCACACACACACACACACACACACATGCACGCACGCACGCACGCATGCACACACACATGCAAACAAACACACACACACACACACACACATGTGTGTGTGTGTGTGCGCACATGCACATGCATGCATACACATCACACAAAGGTGTGTGTGCACATGAATCTAAATGCATATATGCGCATTGTGCATGTGCATGCATGCATATGTGTGTGTGTGTGTGTGTGTGTGTGTGTGTGAGAGAGAGAGAGAGAGAGAGAGAGAGAGAGAAAGAGAGAGAGAGAGAGAGAGAGAGCAAAGAAACCATTATATGTGCAAGCACTCAAAAATCTAGAATAAAAAACCCAAAAATAGAGAGAAAAATTTCACTTGACTAGCAATTAACATGGACACATCATAAGAAAGTAAACCATAATATTAATGCCTAACTAGAACTACCTTAGTGATAGACACAAAAAATTAGAGCACCTAATAGTTTCCCAACCAAAATATCCAAATGACCAATAATAATATCAACTTTGTTAGTAACAAAGGATGATGGAATGCTTAAAAAGGCTTGCAACTCAAACATGAAACCAACATGAACAAGTACACATGGAGAGGGACCTCAAAACAAACCATAAAAAATCAAAATATTACACAACACACAAGGAGAAAGCCTACAAAACCCATGAAAACCCTAGATGCACCTAAACAAATCAAATAGAGCCCAAAGGGACAAACAACCACCTAAGCTCAAATCTCTATGGACTTAGGGAACTCAAATTAACCACCTTGAAGCCTAAGCTACTACAAGACACCCCATATAGTAAACTTGAAGCACTCATGTGGAGCTAGTAGATCTCTACTCCAAAGCTACATACAAGAACATGATTGTGATTTGTTTTTTTGAAAATCTTGTGTTCTCATCTTTTGCTTTATTGCTTGTTAGTTCTCTAGCTCAGTAAGTTGTGTCCATATGAGGGTGATGTTAATCCATAGTATTAGCTTTTGTGTTGTTTTATTTATCTTTGTATTTTGCAATGTGGCATGACAAAGTGTGGTACATGAGAGTTTTTCCACTTTCCTTCAAGTCATCATGCTCCTCAATGCCACCATATCACATAGTTGGTTGCCATTGCCATCCTTCGGTACTCCAAATCCTTTGTATTCTCAATATGAAAAAAGGAGAAGTTCATATTTACAATTATCTTGAGCGGTGTGCTTAGTCCTCTTCAATAAGAAAGCCCCTTGTCCCCTTGTCTATTGACTACCTATTTCTTCAAGGCAAAGGAAGTGAGGTGCCAATCTTGATCTCCTCAATCTTTGGCAATTACTACTATCACATTTGGACATTGATAAGATAGGAGAGAGAGAGGAGTGCACAAGAGATAGCTAATTGTATACTAAGTTGTATTCCAAAAAAACTAGGAATACACATGGACCCCTTAGAGTTAGGGTTAAGGTTTGTCCCATGAACCCTATCTAGGTAGTGCAACTTACATCACTCTCAAAAACCCTATTAAATTGCACTGCATAAGTAGAGGGTGTTTTACAAAACAAAAAAAAAAGGTTGTTTTGAATGTTGCATGATGGCTATAGAAATAAAGATAAAAAAGGATGCACAAGAGTGTAGCAAAAAAAGTATGTACAAAGATGCACAACTTAACCTTCACTTCTCCCTCTTAAGTTGCAATTGACAAAGACCCAAATGATGTCAAAAGAATAGAAACTGTCAAGGGAAAGTGGCTTGGTAAAGATATCTATGACCTGCTATTGTGTCAAACAATGTACCAAGTCGATTTGTTCATTGAGAACTTTCTCAAGAATGAAATTATAATGCACATCAATGTGTTTTATTCTGGCATGAAACACTAGGTTCTTTGCCAGTTGGATGCTGCTCATATTGTCCTAAGAGAGCAGGGTAGGGTCTTCAGAAAGTATCTCAATATCTGAAAGAAGATTCTTGAACTAGATTGCTTCGCATGTTGCATTGGTGGATCTTCTATACTCTACTTTGGTTTAAAAGACAATGCCGTTGTTGGTTGCTTCTTGCTTTGCCCTGACAAAGATATGGAGCCAAGACTGAAGTAGTATCCACTGGTGGATCTTATGTCATTTACACTTCGTACCCAATTAGCATATGTGTATCCATGGAAGTGTAAGTCGAATGACTTGACATAATGTAGTCCATGATCCATGTACCATGAAGATATCTAAGTACCCTCTTGGCTACAAGGAGGTGAGTCTTCTTGGGATTTTTCATGAGCTGATACTAAACACCCCAACTACATATGACATGTTAGGCTTGGTGATTGTCAAGTAGATCAAGCTTCCAATGACCTCTCTGTATTGTAGAGGATGTGAAGTTGGAGAATTGTCAATTGTTGACAATTTGATGTTGCATTCCATTGGAGTAGGGAGTGTCTTGCAATCATGTAGATGAAATTGCTTGAGTACCCTCTGGGCATACTTGTCCTATGAAAGTGTAATGCCAGTAGCATCTCTCCATATTTGTATCCCAAGGAAATGGTGGATTCCTCCCATATCCTTCAAGTAAAAAGTGAGATGACTCTTAGCTTTGGAGATGAGATGTCCATTGGAGCTGGTGATGATCAAGTCATCAACATAAAGCACTACAACAAGGATGTCTTTTGTAGTCTTCTTGATGTAGAGGGATGGGTCTGAACTAGATGGTTGAAAACTAGATGCGAGGAAGCGATGATGAATCCTTGCATCCCATACCCGAGGGGCTTGCTTCAAACCATATAGTGATTTCTACAACTTGAAAACCTTGTTTTCCATCCCACTAATAGCATACCTTGGAGGCTGTGTCATGTAGATTCCTCATAAAAAATACCAATGAGAAAGGCATTCTTCACATCCATCTGGTGGATGGACCAATCAAAGTGAGCTACAAGAGCTATGGCTATCCTCATGGTGGTCATCTTTGCAACTAGTGCAAAGGTCTCCTCATAATCTATTACCATACACTTGGGCATATCCCTTGGCTACCATCTTGGCCTTGTATCTATTAACCTCTCCATGTGAGAGTTTGAATTTATAAACCCATTTACATCCTATGGGCTTCTTCTATGCATGAAAATCTGTCAAGGTCCAAGTCTAGTTTTTTAGAAGAGCATTGTACTCTTCATCCATTCCATGCTGCCAATTAGGGACTTGCACAACATCTTGGAAAGAGGTCCGCTCATCAAAATCCATCACTTTTGGCCATGAATGCATAGTTTCTCTTGTAGATCCCCCTCTTAGCAGGTACCTGCCTAATCACGAGTAGATCTTCTGAGATGGAAGTAGAACTCTCAAGGATCTGAGTGATGAATTTAGTAGTGTTTATATCATCAAGGACCTTTCTTTTCCTTTGCTCTAAGTGGTCACTATGGACTGCATACTATCTGGCTATGCAGGCAAGAAATCTGATGTATCATTGGCATTGTGGGCTGAGGTAGAGCAGAAACTATATTCAGACTATCAATAGTATGATGAAGCCTCATCAATGATAACATCCTTGAATGTAATCAATTGTTGCTTATTGGATCATTGAGTTAGCATGCCTTTGATTCTGTAGCAGCCTACTAACTCAATGATCCATGCTTGTTGAGGTGACCTCCCATATCACTCTCAATCAGTTGTCTAACAGAGATAAGGTTATGTACCATTGTGGGGACATAGAACGCATCCCCAATACTCCCTGTGGTGCTTGCATTACTGTGCAAGGGTATGTTGCCGATCCCTTTGATTTTATGGGGTGTATCATCCTGATTATGACGTTCTCTATTGGGTTCCTATTGGTGCAAATATTGGAGAACCATTCTTTCTCAAGTTCATGAGGTTGCTCAAGGCCAAAGTCGAACCACCATATGTATCCTCATCCTTATGTGTCTAAGTTGTGGAATTCTAAAAGTAGGCATACTAGGATATGAGAACTTTTTGTTGATAGTCATGCAAGTTGTCTTCATCATATTGTTGATTTTTTCCACTTCCATGAGAAAATCCCACAATCCTTCAATTGAAAAAAAAGTCCAAATCTTAAACTTCCAATTGCCATAGTTGTCATCATCTCTCTTGCTACTTTGATCAAGAAATATGACATCATCATGTGACTTTTCCATAGCAAGCCGTATGCACCAAGAATCAGAACCAGTATTCAAATAGCAACTAAATGCCGGTGATAGCTAGAGGCCTCACAAGGCTTGAAAAAATACTACATGAACCAATTGCAAATAGTCAACTAGTGACTTTACAAGGTGGAATGTGAATGCATATGTGTGCAATTGTCATGAATCAGTATCTCTAATCTGCCAAGTGACATAAGAGTGACTTTGCCATCTGTCAATGAACTGCAAGGGTATCGATATGTGTGAGATGAATGCCAATGATGGGTTCTGTAGGGGCTAATGCTCTTTAGAAAATAATTGGGAGAATGGGCTTGATTGGCTTGGTTAGAGAAATTCAAAGCGTCTCCTCTAGAGCTAGCTTGTCCTATAACTAGTCTACTCATTAATTGAATAGAAGAGAAAAATAGATTTTATCTTAATTTATTTTATGTACTAGGTTTGGAGCGATCTGACTAGGGTGAGTTCTAATGAAGAGGTTTCAACAAATATTGCATTGTATATATCCCAAAAGTAAAATTTGAGGTGACAAGAATGTAGAGCTTGAGCTACTGAGAAATTTTGCTTTTGTAGCTCCTCCAAATTCCTTGTGGATCCAAAGTTATGGCTATCCAAACAATAGCCAAATTGAGGTAACAGGAATGTAGATCTTAAGTTGCTGAGCAAATTTTTCTATTGCAACTCCTCCAAATTCCTTGTGGATCAAAAGATATGGCTCTCCGAAGAATAGCCAAACTTTGATGACAAGACTACCCCCCAAAAAAATGATGTGGGTGCACTGATGATATGTGTGCATGTGCTAGAGCACAGTGTGCTTGAGAAGCAGTGATGTTGAAGTGGCACTGTGACATGGACCGTGGTAGTGCCAAGTTGACAGCAGGTGACCTGGTAGACTATGAATTGACTGATGGTGTGGCACTACCACATAGATAAATGACATGGCAGTGAAGTGGCAGCTAACGTGGCATTTCCACATGGACAGATGATGTGGCACCGATGGATGAGGCTACTACATGGCACACTCTTGACCAACCCTCTTAACTCAAGTTTATCTAAACTTGACCCTAATCAAATCATATCTAACACATGTCATGCTAGGGAGCACTCATTGAGCCTAGGGTGAGTTTCACCTAACACTGAAGTGAGCTTATCTACCATGTGTGAGAGAGATGGTAGGGCAACGATTGTAGAGATAGAGAGGGAGGCCATGTGGAGCTTTGTTGTTGCACGATGACAGAGGTGATGACCGAGGTTCTAGAGGCATCGACAGATTGGCCAACTTACAGAGAGTTGGTGCGGGTTGATGGCGATGTACGAGGTGTGAATGGGCTTCAACGCCAAGTACCAGAAGACATATGAACAAAGACTCTATGACTTCTATCCTTCCATAGAGTCTAGAGTGCCCAGTAATGAACCCAAATGAAGAACACCTCAAACCCCTGTCTACGTGGGTGAATCTCAAAAAGCCAGAAATGCTTCCCAAAGGTAGTAGTAGAAAATCTAGCTCTCAAATGCTGTCGAAGAAGACCCAAGAAATCACAAGTGGAGGAAGAGATTGCCTCCACGGAATCTGTGCAATCTCTTCCTCCACCACTTTGTTGGGCGATTCATGCACCAGAGTTTGCGGCAAAACTTTATATAAGGAAGGTACCGTAATGTGAGATAGTCTCAAGGGATGGGCTGATATACCTGGGAAATGAAGATTCCAATATTCAAGCATATCCTGAAGCTCAAGTGGTGGTACCCGCAAAAAAGGCTAAAGCGATTGAGTAATCTTTTGCCACATAGGATGATAATGCATGCCTAAACCATATTGTCCGGTAGCTAAAGGAAAAGATATCATGGTACCATCATCATTAATCAGATCAGCCATAGAGAGGATCCCTTTAAAACTAATAAAGGAGGAATCTATGTGGGTTCCTGCAAAGCCAACGGAGGGTCAAAGACCTTCGACCAATGTAAACTTTCAGCCCTTAAAGAATTGCCTTGCAAGGAGTTGCGACCATGCCATTCCAAGAGGGAAAGGATAAGCTTCCAATCAAATAACATCTTGGAGACCAAACGACAGCCTTTGATCTTGCCATCAATAGAGACAAGAGAAAAATCTCATTGAGTTTGGCTACCAATAACCAAAAGTAGAGGTGTTGATTTGCAAAAGCAAAAAATGCATCATGGCATCCCAAGGTTGATCTCCTTGCATAAATTGTAGCATCATTTTTTCCTTATGAGCAAAGATATGCACGTGAATTTTGAGAATATTTAAATCCCCATGCATCTTTGGCGGACAAACACGTTGTAGTGAAAGCAATCTCAAACTTTTTCGGTCATGCTTGGATCACAAAAAATTTTCCATAATGGCTGACATAAAATATATAAGATCTCCCTTGCCAAACATGATCAAAGGCAAGTAAAACTGAATGTATGCCACCAAAATAGATTGGACTTCCTTAGGCGAACATGCAATGGCCAAGTTGCTAATTCCCAATATTCAAGCTTTTTCTTTTTGCAAGTATCCAGTCAGTTTGTTGGCGACGAGTAATCATCCAGCCCAAAGGATGACCAAGACGGCTAGCTAACTGAGTAGTGGGACAATTTCCCCCATCCAAAAGACTATGCCAGTCTTTAGAATGCAATGGTAATAGCTTAGACTTCTGAAAATTCACATGTAGACCAGTAGCCAGGCCATAAAATAATAGAGCATCCATGAGGGAAGAAAGAACCCTCTTAGTATTCTTTGGAGTAAAAAAATAATCATCATCATATGTTTGAGCAACCATACTACGACTTACATGAATTTCCAATCCATGCAACATGTCTGTAGCCACAAGATGATCCATGTATTGAAGTATTGCATGTGTAGCTATCGCATACAGCAGTGCACTAAGTGGACATCCCTAGCGAACTGAACAATAGAGGGTCCAATTTTTAAAAATATCCCCAGACAATATATAGACAGCTTTTTGTGATTGTACAACCAATAATAACATGCTGCATTTTGTACCCAATCCCAAAGCATGCATGGCCTGTGAGATGAAATCAAATTAAGTTGTGTCAAAGGCCTTGGCAATGTCAACTGGCAACAATAGCACATCCTACTCCCTGTATTTTACATATTCTATCCCAACATAGTCATTTTGCAATATTATCAGTGATATGCATGCGAGGAACAAACCCATATTAAGTAGGATGGAGGCCATCACGTAAGTATCCTTTGATGAGATCAACCACCATTTGCAATATTATCAGTGATATGCATGTGAGGAACAAACCCATATTAAGTAGGATGGAGCCCATCACGCAAGTATCCTTTGATGCGATCAACCACCATTTTGGTTATGATCTAATAAATAACTGGCATGAGAGTCATAGGTCTTCAATCAACCAATGATTCACATATTTGCTTCTTTTGAAAAAGCTTGACAAGCCATGTCTTCCACCATGAACCCGACATTTGTTGGTTTTGCCAAGCACCATTGATCATATGCAGTAAAGTAGACTTGAGGATATCCCAATATGCAAGGAAAAATTCAATGGTGAGACCATCCCATCCTAGAGATTTCCATCTGCGACAAGATGTCACTGAATCAGATAACTACCTTTTAGTATAAGGTTCCTCCAACTCAAAAGCTTGTTCAAGAGAAACAATGGGAAAGACATGCTGCAAAAGCTGTCCCCATGTAGACATAACTTCCTACGAAGAGAGATCTGCATGCCCAAACTATCGAGCAAAGTGAGTGACAAAAGCTGTAGCAAGTTATACTTGGAGAAAGTCCAACAATCACCAAGCATAAGGACTTGGCAAACACTTGTAGATTGCCTCTTGTAATGTAGGAATTTGAAAAATTATATTGACGAAAAACCTTTATCCAAAAAATCCCTTTGTCTTACTCGCGTCTCCCATTTAGTAGTTTTTCTATCATCACTGCATTGCAAACAGTTTGGCATTAAGACGTGTTTTCTTCCAATGACAAAGGCGAAAAATGACTAAGCTCAACCAATGTTTGACAAGTGTTTTTGGCCTAAGCAACAGTGTCCCTCAAGCTTTTCATGTAATTCTTGCTATAATCTCAAATGACTACTTGCATTCTGGCAACAAAAGCATCCCATGCATAATCAATATTAATATGGTTCTGATGTGAAAGAGACTTAATAGCATCATAAATCATTGCCTTATATGCATCATGCCCCTAGTAAGTATTATTAACAATAAGAAGCCTTTGACAGCTTGTCACCTGGCATTTTATGAAGAGATACCCTCAACCATAAAGGGGCATGATCTGAATGCATAAAAGCATAATCAACCCACATTTTGCAAGTAAGATTGTCATAATGTTGTGCTTAGCCACACCACACACACCACATAGGAAGCACTACACCTACCACGACATACACTTTGATCACAACCTCTCACCGACCTACTCTGGACGCCTAAACAGACTCCTAACCTACATCGATCACATACCACTCATAGAGGACCGTGCTGCCTTGATTGGTCGCACACTCCACGAGGCTGCCCTCCAAATCTTTCCCCACACCACACGGTCCACTAGACCACCACCTCTTGGTTCTGTACCCTACAACAATTGGTACGATGCGGAGTGCAAGGCTTATCGCCGATAGCTCCAACTTGAAACCAGATGTCACCTCCTGAACACACTAGACATGGCACGCAAGTACCAACGTCTCGTACGTCGAAAGAAGCAAGATTTTCTTCGTCAAAATGAGGAGCTACTGCACATCTTGTACAACAGCAACTCTAAGGAATTTTGGCGGAAATTCCTTGAGCGTATGTCCCCATCACCCCTCATTGACACGAGAGTCTAGCACATGTATGCACACCATCTATATGTGTTCCACACCAGCCCACTCCAGACCTCATACACACACCTCGTCCCACCACTTGCACGTTGTTCACCAAAGAGGGAGTCAAGGACGTGACATTGAAACTGCACAATGGTCGAGCTAAGGATCACGAGGGGCTATGCACTCAGTTTATCGCATATGGGATCGACACGTTAGCCCCGATCCTAGCAAAGCTATTCAATGACGCTGTTTGCCTTGGCTTCCCTCGCACTTGGACACTCAACACCATCACCCCCATCCACAAGGTAGGGAGTCTCATGGACCCGAGTAACTACAGGACTATCATGATTGGACATGTGATGTCCAAGATCTATGCAACTGTATTGGATGCATCGGTTAGCCTGTTCGTAGAGATGAGAGGGCTCAGAGCAGAGGGTCAGGCCGGTTTCAGGCAAGACCATGGGACTATGGATCGCATACACTCAGGAGTCATTGAGGAGGCCAGATCACGGAAGGAGAGGGTATACTATTGCTTTGTGGATTTCCGCAAAGCCTTTGACACAGTACCTCGAGCTCGTCTTATCACACGCCTACAAACACTGGGATTTGATCAGGAGATCATCAGGGGAGTCATGGCACTATATGAGAGAGTCTCAGGCCGAGTTTGTACATGCGTAGGTTGGACAGATTACATCCTGAGTACCATAGGGGTCAAACAGGGTTGTCCCTTATCACCGACCCTGTTTGGCCTCTACATCGATGAGCTTGAGACTTTCATGGGGACGTTTGGAGGGACCGGTTGCTCACTTGCCGGGATTATCATCAGGATTCTTCTTTATGCAGATGACATGGCACTCTTATCGTCCACACCTGAGGGACTCCAGCAACACCTGAATGCAATGTAGGCTTTTTGTTTATCCCATGATTTGGAGGTCAACCTTGGCAAGACCAAGGTCATGATCTTTAACACCTCTCGACCAAACATGCAACGAAAGCAGTTTACTTTTACTTTGGGTGGGTCATCAGTTGAGATTGTATCCTCATACACTTACTTGGGGGTCATCTTCTCCGGCCCAATCTGGACCAAGGCTCTTCTCTTTGACTCCTTGGTCCGACCAGCTGGTATGTATGGTAGCCCTTGTTGGGGGCCTGACATGTCAGAGATAGAGTGGACACGGGTGGAGCACTTGCAGATCCTCATGCTCTCACCGATGATCCGAGGAAAACCATCTGTTCCACATCACATCATTCAGATTGAGTTTGGTGCTTCTCCACTCTAGCTAGATGCAACCTTTCAGACCATCACATATCTACACCGGGTTAGATAATATGGGGATTGCACATCGGCGAGACAAAGGTTGTCATGGTTGGCTCTCGATTCCTCCATGAGGTTGGTAGCAGAGGGAGACGAGCGATGCTGGTATGCACGGACTCACAGATGGTCTGTGAGACTAGGGCTCCACATCGATAGGATACCTCCTTTTCAGTACAGTTTAGATGCCCCTCCGATACTCCCACCCACCATCCCGATTGGGCCACATACCAACCAGGTCATTCGAGAGGATCTCCTGCAGCTTCTCCACTCTAACTAGATGCAACCTTTCAGACCATCACATATCTACACCGGGTTAGATAATATGGGGATTGCACATCAGGGAGACAGAGGTTGTCATGGTTGGCTCTCGATTCCTCCATGAGGTTGGTAGCAGAGGGAGACGAGCGATGCTGGTATGCACGGACTCACAGATGGTCTGTGAGACTAGGGTTTCACATCGATAGGATACCTCCTTTTCAGTACAGTTTAGATGCCCCTCTGATACTCCCACCCACCATCCCGATTGGGCCACATACCAACCAGGTCATTCGAGAGGATCTCCTATAGCTACACACCTTTAGGACTTGGTTGGAGCCGAGGGAGCTTCCAGTGAAGCTGAGTTTCTACAGAGATTACTGTCTTCGCATTTCGGAAAAGGAATTAATCACACCACCGGGGTACACTGAGCTTCATATGCCTCACTCACTACGGATCTTCATCGAACAGTTTCGGGTATCATCCCGCCACCTCCGCATAGAGAGCAGCAGAGCAGAGGGGATTCCTAGGGAGCATCGCTTATGCATATTGTGCGACTGTCAGGAGGTTGAGTCAGAGAAGCATTTTATTTACAGGTCCCCAGTGTACTACGAGATCCGAGGTTGCTACCATTGCCTCTTCAGAGACGACTCTGAGCTCCTTTCCAAATTCCTCGCCTACCCAGATCAAAGATGCCTCGCGGCCTTCATTCACGAGGGAGTCCGACATAGAGTACTTAATCAGGCGACGGGGCTTGGCTACATCATCAGACACCTCTCACAGTAGGATCACAAAGTTCTTTCCATCGAGTGACATTGATCGTCTAGTCTCTAGCTGCCGATGTGACAAAGACCCCGACCCAACGATTGCAACACAACACACGAAACATCGAGGGGGCACACAAATCACTCTAGGGGACCTCCCATCATTGTTTAGACCCGGGATACGTCCCACGAGAGTCACGGTGGCTCTGGTCTTGTGTCGAGCCTCGTCCAAGAGACCGAGACGCACGGCACCCCTTGACGTGCACTAGCGTCCCATCACCGGCTATGCACCAGCTAGGGGGACATGACATATGGAGGATTCCGCTCCGCTCCAGTCCTTTTCTTTTCATTGTTACATCCAGATGTATTTGATTATGTATGATCAGACTTAGGATTCATCACGGGTGATGATGCTCGTTTCAGTAGCTCCACCCTTACTGTGATTTGTATCAGGTTTTCTTTCAGTCTCATAGACCCATCGGTCTTCCGAAGACTCTAATAAAATTTCTTTCTTTCTTTTTCTTTCCTTTCATGCATAACATCAAAAACCAATTGTGCCTCTTGAGAGTTGAAGACAGGGTCATCCTACCCCAAAGCCTGCTTTTGCTTCTTGTTTTGAGCTAGTCTTTATTCGTTGAAAGTTTTTTCAAACTCATAAGCTGCCATCGTATCTGAAGTAAAAAGGGAAGTCCCAAAATCGAGTAGAGATTTGAGTTGGAAGCAGGATACACACGGCAAAAGAAGCTTTATATCATAGAGAAAGTGGGAAAAAACCCTTACGCTTAGAAGAAGAAAAAAGAAAGAGCTGTATGACGAAATATTTCACAAGGAGAATAAATGTAGAAGAGCAGTTGAAAGAAAGAACTGCAGCCCACAAACCCACACAGCAGGCTACTCTCCACACACACACACACACACACACAGAGATAGATACACAGACAGACAGACACATAAATATATTTCATATATCTGCATGCGAAAGGGCACAGGCGTGCATGTGCATGGGTGTGCATTGCGTGGGCATGTGCACATGTGTGTGTGATGTCACAAACCTAATACATGCCTTCTAACATCCGGGGCATGCTCCAATGTAGAGCTACATGGACTGTGGTGGACAAATTCCATACATAACCAGTGACTGTTCCAACTAGAGCAGATGTGATTGTGTAATTATGTTGAAAATAGGATCTTCTGTGGACAAATAGTTGCGCTTCAAAGGACCTAAATGGACTTGAAAGCATAATTTTCTAACGGAGAAGGAAACTGAGCGTATACTCCAGCGAAGTGAATGCTTTGTTAAACAATCATGCCACTTGTTATGGAGCCTGATTGCAAGGGAATCATCGAAACTGCTGAATGTAATCGACAAGATTCTACGATATCAAATGAACAAGGCACATTCAGAGTGAAATGTTATTCCCACATTTCCATGTAAGATGAGGAGATTGTGTGCTGAATGTAACTGTCTCCCTCCTGCAACTAGTGAATTAATGCTAGGAAAGCTAATATCTGGACTTACATACTAATTAATCCTTGATCTCCTCAATTTTTACAGAGGAGCTGCTGCCATTAGAAGGCTCAAGCTTTTGATACTTTGGCTTGTTCTTCTTAAGAAGAATGTATGACATCCAATAAAAAAAAAGTAAGATCCGTAGTTCCTGCATGATTGCCTCATTCACAGAACTCTTTCCAAATGACAGACGTTCCAGAACCTGCACAACAACATTCACTGTCCCGAGATGAAAGGAGAGGAAGAAGTGGACTATTTTCAGGTCTTCACCAAATTTTTACACAGAGAAATTTGAGAACAAACGTTAAGTGCTGAACAAAGACAGTCATGGCCAATGATATCTAGATAAACTGACCTGCTCCCCAGTCTCAAGGTCAAAAGAATTTTGATGCTCAAACTTCAGTCCTTTAAATTCAATTAAGCAAAATGCCTGGAATGCCCTGTTCGCATTAAGAATGAATGGAATGTCTGTCTCAGCTTCAAAATCACATTCAAATTCCTCTAGAACAACTTATAGCAAAGCATCCAGATCAGAAGCAAGGAACTGCTACATGACATTGCCAGCAAATTCTAGACCATTTTTCCTACCGTCTTACCATCTGATTAGAGAAACACGGGGTATCCAGCGAAACACCGCAGGAGTGTTTTCTGAATTAACATAATAACCACCAAAAACTATGAAAACTGTCATAAGTGATGGACCGAGAGCCATGGCTGCTTCTGAGGTGGGGACCATAGCTCCAACTGTCAGACCCATGGCAGATGCAGCAAAAGCCTCCACCATTATTACACCACAAAACTGCCCGAATCTGCTTTGGTCCACAGGATCACATCAGTATTTGGGTGGTCAAGAACCAACGAGCATACAGACCTTCAGTTTAATAGCAGATTGAAGCCCCCCTCCCCAAGAAATACATGGGACCCATGTGGCAGGGGACGAGAGAGAGAGAGAGAGAGAGAGAGAGAGAGATTTATTAACATCTGTGAGAGACCAAAAAGGCCTATGAGACCAAATTATCAGAAACATCAAGATCATTCACCCTTTGTAGGGGAACTAGGTGTGTCTAGCACACCTTTATAACATGTAATGTAGAAACTGAAAAATGGAAGAATACCCGCATGCATGTATGGACAATGTGGGCAGGCAAGTAGTCCTGTACTTGCATGCTTGTACTTGGTGTGAATATGGACTCTAGAAACCAATACTTATAAAATTTCACAAAACTTGGTGGGGATCGTATCATACCGCTCCAAAGCTGGGTTGAGGCGATCCATAGACTCTAGAGAAGTGCATGAAGAAACAAGCATTTTGTAAATTTCACAAAACTTGGTGGGGATCTTATCATACCTCTCCAAAGCTGGGTTCAGACGAGCCATAGGGTACAAAATGCTCCCAAAAGCCAAAGGAAAGGCTGCACCAACAGGAATTTCTGCAATCAACTTGGAAAGCAAGTAAGGTCCCAGTGCATAACTGCCTTTTGCACGCTCACGGTCAACAACCTGCCGCTCCTTAGGAAATACATTCACAGTTTTGGTAAGAGCTGCCATTGCTGTGTTGATTGCTGCTACCTGTAATATCAACATAGTTCTAGATCATCTATTGTGGCAATTTACCCAATTACCTTAGCAATTAAAAGACAGATTATGCTCTACTAAAGACAAATCAATCTCTTAACCAGAATATCACATTTCAATTCAGCAAAGCACACCGTTTGGCAGAACATGTCAAGTATCCCTTGCCAGCAGTGTGTATAATTTATTGCATAGACTTGAAAATAATCTTCTATGAGAAAATGCACTACAAAATTTGAGGAAACCACACTGCTTACAGGTGATGTCATTCAGTTTCTTCCAGCAGCTAAAACAAGAACAGGAAAGAAGCCCTATTCTCTTTCTGTGAAAAACATGCATTCATCAGTTTGTAAAGAAGCTCAAATAGGCTAGATACATTCGATAAGAAAAGACTAGCCTATAACCAAGGTATGCTTTTAAAAGCTTCTTGGTGTGATATGTGAACTACTGGCTAAAGCTCAATTAGACCAATTTGAAATTAAAATACAAATTACAATCTTTCACATGGCACTTTTGCTAACTGGATGCATCTTCTACAATATTTGGCGACTTAAGGTGAGACGGGAGCACATCAAAGGTGGAAAAAACCTGAAACTGAGCCACCAACAATGTAAGGAAGAGATTGGAAGTTCTATATTGAATACTAACCTAGCACTAAATGATGATAATATGCCATGATGACCAAATCCCCAATAGCTTTACCATATGTGATACCTCAGCTTAACTGGCCCTAAGCCTACAAAGGTTTATCCTAATCTAGAATAGCCCACATGATTCGTTCATTAAAATCTCCTTCAATGACACTCTCAAGGGAAACCATGGATCAGAAACAAAAATATCAATTTACAAGCCTGCTTGACATTTTTGTAGAATCTCTGTTGCCCAGCCCTTAGAACTTAAAAAACTAGCTGCTACATGCATGATCCACTCAACACTGTCAACATCAATTATCAATCTAAATCTGCAGCATTGTGGTTGTTGCCCTCTTCATCCTCTTCATCATCCCCATCATCTGGATGATCTGCATGCAGGGAACGGCTTAGGGAACGTTCCCTAGACGTTCCACAGGGGATGTGGAATGTTCCATAGGCGTTCCATAGACCAGACGTTCCACAGACGTTCTCTTCAAGCTCAGTGAAGAGAACGCCGTTCCAACGTTCCATAGCTATGGAACGGCGTTCCCTAGCAACTATGCATGTGATGCCCTCCCCTGACAACACATACAAATCTCATGAAACACATGATGCCCCTTCCCTAAGCACTGTTTTATCCTGAAACAACATTCATAGATCAACACGATACAATAAGGGAGAGCTAGTTGTCTCACCTCTCAGCCATAGGCTCTACCATCTTGAGCTAGGCTCCTCCCTAGAGTAACAACATGTGTCTCATACACAAGCCCTCGGGCCTCACCTATGAGGGTCACGTCGTAAGAATGCTTGCTATGACGCCAACTTGGTCCAAGGACTATCTTCATAAGACCCAAATTCATAACACGTTTGTATATATATTAACAAGCTTGTATTGATAAAGATGTACTACAACCGCCATGCTGTCTTGTACATGACCATCGCGATGGCTAAAATTATGATGTAGGCACAGTGGCCCACGTCAACCACTTGCGATGGTCAAGCGCACCAAAGCTGAGACAGACTGAAGTATGACCCTTAATGATAGGACTCCACCCACCAAGTGTGGCACAAGTAGATATGCATTGTGATGCGGTAGTGGTTTCCTACTTGGACTAGGGATATCCAAGCCAAGTAACTGAGAAGAGTCATCTAGGGGGGACGTATATTCCGTGTGATGTGTCTTGGATGCACTGCTCATCTATCCTAGCTGTCCTAACACTTCCCCAATGTATCTAGGATTCACAAGGGACCACACCATCCACATACTACCCATATGACTTGGACCGTTCCCTAGAACACATATATGGTAGCTATCTCATCACTCTATTAGAAAAAATATATGGTAGCTATCTTGTCACTCTATTAGATCATATAGATGAACAACCTAACATAGATGCCAAACCTCTCTTTTTCATTACATTGTCAACATCACAACACAATACTTCGTTCTGGATGAATGATTCGGATTATGGGCGTACAAGAATACCAAGCATCTTATCTGTTGGGATGAGCCCATTCAAAGCAATGTATGGATGCCTCTAGACTTGGCTGCAAAATCGGCAAGCATGAGATGACTTGGAAAGGATGGATGCTCTTCCATTGGCTAAAAAGAACATGTACGATTCCCAAGCCAAGCTGAAGAAGTATGCAGATGAACATAGGAGTTACTAGGTTTTCAAAGAAAGGGATTTTGTGCATTTACATCCCCACAAAAAATTGCTATGCCTCTCTAACGGATCACCAATAACAAGCTAGCTCTGTCGCTCATCGATATTAAGGCCCTTGCAGGATCACTGCAGGGTTGGAGAAATAGCTTAGAGGTGCCACCCTCCTCCAGGATCCACAATGTGTTCCATGTATGATTGCTGAACCACGTGTGGGCCAAAACGTATATGTTCTCTTAGAGTCGCCACCTATGGGATGAGGAAGGCCATATCCTCTACATCCCCGGGTGCGTTTTGGGCTTCAAATATCGGGTACTTCGTAATAAGGTATACCTTCAGTACCTTATCAGGTGGAAGGGATTCCCGGAGAATGAAAAACTATGACAGCCAGAAAGCATTGTGCAGGAGAACCCCAACTTTTGCAAGGTTGAACAGCAGCACTTGTTGTTCTGGCACGCTTCTATGACACCCACAGAGTAAAATTTTGAGGGCAAAATTGTATGGGAAGGGATGGCTGTAATAAGAGGGGGAGAATGTAAAACACTCTCTGTTTTTCTCTCTTCTAAGATCACGGGAGTAGCACCATTTATTTCCTCCCAGCCATATTTCACTAAGGCTCACGAGCCAGACAGAGATCTACGTTGAAATCACATGAATCATTTTCTTCTCTTCTCTCTCTAGCCTTAGCAAACCCCAATTCCCTAGATAGATCTAGATGCCACATGTCATCTATATAGGGCCTTCCTAATGCAACATTTCACCCCTCTCTTGGGATGCATTTAATTCCTTGCCCCTAGGCACAATCTTAGCACTAGGCCCTTGGTCTTAGATCTATCTAGTCTGGTGCTATCAGCCCTCACCTAGGACCTTGACATTAAATCCCTCCCGATCATTTACATGAAGCGCAAACACATATATTACAGAGATAGATCCTTTAAGGGAAATGTCGACTGATTCTTCCGAGGTCATGCTACCTCGGCTAGAGCGTAACATTCCTTCCCTCTTCAGACATCAGCGTCCTCGATGATAAAGTCTGGGAACACTCTCCGCAACTGATATACGGATTCCCAGGTAGCTTCGGATAGAGGCTGACCATGCCATGCAACCAACACCGTGGGTATCTTTCGATTTCGTATTTGCATTGTTCCTCGGTCCACGATTCTTGTTGGTTTGCGCCTTGCAATATCCTCTATCTCCTGAAACAAAACCACACCTTCGATTAGTGAGTCACCTGTATGTAAAAATTTCTTTAAGCGTGAAACATGAAAAACCGGGTGCACCTTACACCCTGGTGGCAATTCTAGTTTATAGGCTACACTGCCTATTCTCTTTAGAATTAACCACAGCCCACAGTATCGAGGTGATAACTTAGCACACTCTCTTGAAGTCAACGACTTCGAGTGCGAAGGAATTCCGAGAAAAACTTTTTCTCCTTCTTCAAATACTCTTATAGACCGATTTTCATCCGCATACGCCTTGGCTCTAATCCATAGCCTGGCGGATATTGGCTCTCGCAAGTGCTAGCATCTCCCGCATCTGAACTACAAAGTTCGCGGCACTAGGCACTTTCTGAGGTACTCCAACTATAGTTGGATTAGCTGGTCTATGACCATAGTTCAGTTCAAACGGACTGAACCCAGTAGATGAATGTTTCCTATCATTGTAGGCAAACTCCAACAATGGCAACCACTTGTCCCATGTATGTTGCCTCAATGACACATATGCCCTCAGCATATCCTCTAAAGTTTGGTTGACTCTCTCCGTTTGACCATCCGTCTCAGGATGATCCCCACTACTCATTCCCAACTCAGTCCTTAGTGTCTCGAATATCGCAGTCCAGAAATGACCGGTAAATCTGACATCTCGGTCTGACACTATGGATCTAGGCAATCCATGCAGACGAAATATATGTCTAATAAACAAATCCGCCACTTGCGGGGCACTAACAGACTCTCTAGTCGGAATGAAGTGAGCCATCTTGGTTAGACGATCAACCACCACAAGGATAGAATTGTATCCTCCTTGTGTTGCAGGTAGCCCTACAATAAAATCCATGGAAATGCTCTCCCACTTAGTGGTATTTCCAAGGGCTGTAAAAGTCCGGGTGGCTTCACCCGCTCGGCCTTACTTACTTGACACGAGAAACACCGTGTCACATATTCATGAATATGCTTTTTCATCTTTGGCCAAAAGAAATCTCGCTTCACGAGATCATATGTCTTCTCGACTCCTGGATGTCCCGCACACGGGTTATCATGGCATTGTCGAATGACTCTCTGCCTGAGATCATTCTGACCAGGTACTACAACCTTGCCATTTCTAACTAGCATACCATCCCTTATGGTATATCTTGCATAAGTTTGGCCTTTTCTGGATGCCAGGTCATCCTTTTCACTTTTCCCGGGTTTTAACACATGAGCCTTAGGCCATAAGCTCTGGACAAACTCGTCCACTTTTTGAGTTTCTCTTATCTCGGTCATTAGAGCACTCTCTAATACCGTGAAACTCAGGTTGTGTATAATGCCAGACAACGCATCAGCAACCTTATTGTCTTTTCCTCTTCGGTACCGAATCGTTAGATTAAACTCCTGCATGAGCTCTGCCCACCTAGCTTGGCGGCCCCTCAAGTCAGGTTGTTTACAAAAATGTTTCAGAGTATCATGATCTACATCCACATAACTCTGAACCATACAGATAATGCCTCCATGTTTTCAAAGCATGGATAACTGCATACAACTCCAATTCATGAGTTGGCCAATTCCTTTGAGAGGGAGAAAGCTTCTTGCTTTCAAAGGCTACTGGCCTTCCCTCTTGAAGGAGGACTGCTCCTACCACAATGCCACTTGCATCGGTTTCTAGGAACAATGGTTTATGGGGATCAACTATTTTTAACACCGGTCCTGAGACCACAGCTTGTTTTATGGTGTTAAAACTTTCTTGTTGATTCTGTCCCCAAATAAAAGGTACTTTATCTAAGGTCAGACCAGTCAATGGCGATACTATTCCGGAATATCCTTTGATATGCCTTCTATAAAACTGGACAAATCCCAAGAATGATCGCAACGCGGTCAGACTCTGAGGGATTGGCCAAGTTAGTATCGCAGCCACTTTCTTCGGATCCATTTCTACCCCCTGTGGAGTAATTATGAACCCTAAATACTCAAGCCTAACCATACACAGTATAGTTTTCTTTTTATTCACATAAAGACTGGCTTTCCTCAAAGTACTGAACACTATCCTTAAGTGTTCATGATGTTCAGTAACGCTCTTACTGAATATCAGGATATCGTCTATGAAATGTACTACGAACTTTCCGATATACGGACGTAGTAAATCATTCATAAGCATGAAAGGTGAGAAACTTGGTTGAATCTGCCCCAACTTGAGGTATTCTTCCAGTTGTCTACGCACCTCCGCCTCTTCAGTAAAACTCATCCTATAGGGAGGTCTATTTACAGGTTCTGCCCCCGGGATCAGTTCAATCTTATGCTGAACTTTCCGCTCTGGAGGTAACCCATAAGGTAGTTCATCCCTAAAACATTCAGAGAACTCCTCTGTAATAAGATTAGCCAGCTTGGCCATCTCACCACTTTGCGTAACATCAGTGCTAGTCGAAGAATCATCCACCGACTCTACCGATGCTGTGCAAAGGTACAAAAACTCTACTTGAGCCTTTCTGATTTCCATCACGGAAACCAACGGTCCCTGAGGTATATCTTTTTCACCTCGCAAGACATAAAGCACATCATTCATCTTAAATTCATATACGTGCTTTTTCCAATCAATGGCTGGATTCTTCCTAGAATGCCACGCCATTCCCAGGGCTATATCCGCATGAGCAAGCTTGGTCATTTCAAAATCAAGCTTCTCAGCATAGTCCTGAATCCGAAGCTCCAACTGGGTAACCCTTTGGTCCCATACTTCAGTTGAACTTCCATCTGCCATCCTGACTGTGTACGCATAGTCAGATGGACTTGTCTTTAGTTTCAGCCTCTTCACGAGCTTGGAGTTAATCACATTGTGAGTTGACGCTGAGTCAAACAACACAATGACATCATGACTGGCCACTTGCCCTTTCATTTTAATTAACTCCGTATCATTGAAGGCTGTATACCCTGTTGCTGCGGGCTTAGATAGGATGTTATCAGGTGCACTCGTCACTAACTTAGCAACAGACACACAGAACAAACAAGGTACTAACCTCTGAGAAGATTCTGCTAGCTGAATCTGCATCTCTTCCGCTCTGGGACTTCCCTGCATCTCCATGTCGCACTCTGAGATCACCATCTCAGCCATCCGACGATCTTTATTATGTGGACAATCTCTCCACTGATGAGGTTGAAGGCAACCAAAGCACAAGCCTTCTCTCCTCGCTTTTTCCCGCTGTTCTGGGTTCAAGGGAGATTTAGACCAAGCCCGGGCTGCCATTGGGGTTACTTTCCTCTTCACTCCAATGGTGGTACTTGGTTTAGGAGTTTCAGCCGGTCTCGCCTGCTTGGCTTGACCACTCGGCTGCGAACCACTCCCTCTACTAGCCCACTTCTTCTTAAACCCAGATTTCTTCGGATACCCATACTGGGTTCCGACCTGTGCAAACCCACTTGGCTTGCTGCCCTTGGCATCCTCGTAGTTCAGGGCTATAGCTATTGCATCATCTAGAGTGTTCGCGTACTTAGCCCGAACTTCCATTTTTATTCGATCATTCAATCCAAATATGAAATCTTTCACTTGGATTGATTGAGGCAGGGGTTCATCAACCTTCATTACACTCTCTCGAAACTTATCAGTGTATTCTGCCACTGATAAATTTCTCTGACGAAGGTTCCTATATTGATCCCAAGCTCGGGATGCCTCGTCAGGAGGTAAGAAGTGTTTCCTGAACTCTCTTTTAAACCCCTCCCAGGTAGTGGATGCTATGCCATCTTTTTGTTGTTTAATCCACCACCGATCCGCTGCCTCACTAAACATATGGGTGGCCTCGCGGATCTTTTTGATGTCATTCCTGATCTCACAAATGGCGAACGCCTCGTCCCATTTGTGTAACCAGGTCTCAATGACATCGGAGCTACGGTCGTTCATCCGACCAGAATACTTTTCCGGTCTGTAATTGGCAATATTTGGCACTTTAGCCTTCCTAGGCTCGACCGTATGGACACTAGACTCCAGTTCCATTGGAGCCTTTCCCTTCTCTTCTCGAGAAGGTCTGGCAGACATACTCTGTAACGCTCTCCTAAGTTCAGATTGCCCTGCGTTGGCTTGTAATTGCTGCGCTAACAACTGTTGCAAGGCATCCTCCAGCAATGCAATCCTGCCAGATAAAGTGTGAGCTACTGGGCGCGATCCCTGCTGGGTCGGCCGGACTCCTGACTCACCAGGGTCCCTTCTGGAAGCCCCTTCTTCTGCTTCCATTCAGTTCAATAGGTGTTTTGTTTTGGGGTTTTTTTTTTTTTTTTAAATATAATAAACACCGCTAGAACACTGTATTACACGCTTACACGATTCAGGGTACTGACACTCTAACACAATTCCCTATACTAGGGAATACCTGCAATCTGACATGCACACTAACTACGCATTTGACACAGGCATATATCCAAATCCCGCTTTTCCCTATACTAGGGAAATTCCTGCAAATTAACTCAGACTGAAGTATACAGGCATCTGCACAGGCATAATCTGTCCCTATAGCATCGTAGACTGTAAACTCTTATGCAAGCGGAGCATCAACAAACTAAATCAAGAGAAGAAAACACAGAATTGACAGAAGCGACAGAGAGCCCCCTGGTCTATGAACTCTGATCGAAATCTGTCTAAGGGAATCAATCGAAAACTGTCACGGGTCGAGGTAGCCAGATATCCCGAAGCCTGTGGGCCCTATGCCTTCGTGCTCCAACCAACCACACCAATCTGTCAACCGCTCCCGATCACCGCCTACGTGCTCGCTGCGCCAAATCTGGACTACGGGCCCACTGCTCGTCAACTGGCGCTCCTGTTCGCCGCTCACGAGCTGCTGCTGCTCGTTCCAGCACCTCCCCTTGAACTTTCCATTGATCTACGATCGATCACGGACTACAATCGTCAAGGCCTTACAGGACCCTTCCGTTCCAACGCTCTACGACACACTTGCATATACAAGTGCCAATCGTTCGTCGTCAGCACGCTGCGATCAACGCGTCCCCTCACCAACAGTCTGGAATCTCCACGTGAGCGCCAATCATCACGGGCATCGTCAGCAGCGTTGGATCTCCCTCGACGCTGGTCTGTAATTGTGCGGCCTTTTCACTTGCCTAGCCTGTTCAAGGCCCTACGCTCCTCTATCCATCACGCGAAGGCTACCGTTGGACGAGTAGCACACTGCGTCGATTCAGGCACCATCACGAATCCTCGCTGTTCGTCGTCACGGCACACAGGTACTTCGACGATCCCACGCTATACATCACGTGAAGGTCACCGTCGGGTGATTTGCCACCAACGCTCCACGCCTTTCCACTTCGTAGCCTCGGCTCTGATACCAATTGTAAAACACTCTCTGTTTTTCTCTCTTCTAAGATCACGGGAGTAGCACCATTTATTTCCTCCCAGCCATATTTCACTAAGGCTCACGAGCCAGACAGAGATCTACGTTGAAATCACATGAATCATTTTCTTCTCTTCTCTCTCTAGCCTTAGCAAACCCCAATTCCCTAGATAGATCTAGATGCCACATGTCATCTATATAGGGCCTTCCTAATGCAACATTTCACCCCTCTCTTGGGATGCATTTAATTCCTTGCCCCTAGGCACAATCTTAGCACTAGGCCCTTGGTCTTAGATCTATCTAGTCTGGTGCTATCAGCCCTCACCTAGGACCTTGACATTAAATCCCTCCCGATCATTTACATGAAGCGCAAACACATATATTACAGAGATAGATCCTTTAAGGGAAATGTCGACTTATTCTTCCGAGGTCATGCTACCTCGGCTAGAGCGTAACAGAGAAAAGGCATAGTTCGTAGCCTAGGGGCAAAAAGGGGAGCAGAGAGGGCTAAAAAGGAAATAATGTGGGGGGGAGCAATATAAGTCCTAGTTCCCTCATTGTGTATGTACGTTTTGATGTGACGTCCTCTGTGTGTGTGTGTGTGTGTGTGTGTGTGTGTTACCAAAAAAAAAAAAAAGTGTGTGTGTGTGGCCTACAGAGCAATATCTCATATACTTTAGATCTATAGAGTTTTTCTCTTCATTCCATTTCTACCGCTAGTTAGAATAGAGTTGATTCTAGTATTGTCTTTTTCTCTTTCACTGATGAGACTCCATCAATTACAGATGTATTGGTTTTGGTCTCATAGGCCGCTTTGGCCTCTTGTAGACTCCAATATACCTCTCTCTCTCTCTCTCTCTTGGAAGTTACTGGGAGACTCCACACAGTTAACATCAGTCCTTTCCACTGCCTCGCCGGCAGCATTAGGATCTTTTGTTACCCGCCTCTTTTTGTACCGTCAAGAACTTGAAAAATCTTGACCCCTCCACACCGGAGGAGACTTTTCTTGTACACCGTTCGGGTCCCATGGGTCGTTTTCGGCCCCCCGTGGACGATAATAATTTCTACTTCTACTTCTACTTCTCTCTCTTGTGGACTTAGCTCCACTGCCAATCAGCATACAGAGGACCACCACAGTGATGCCACACTGCGGCTCCTGCCCTCTCCATGGGCTCGAATACTTTGTACTAGTGTTTTATGTTATATGCTGTACTTGCCGGCTGTGCAGATGCCTGCTTAAAGACTCCACCCATTCAGCTCGTTGCATCCGGTCTTCATAGCTTTTTGGTCTTTCCAAGTCTTTAATAAACTTTCTTTTTGTCTCTCCTATTAGCTGAAAGGCAGAAGGATCTGTATATCTGAGGAGATCACCGCGACCCAGCTAAAAAAAAAGACCATTGAACTTACCAAAGTGAAGTGCTAAGCCTAAGGACTCAGTCTTAAACTGATGTAATGACAGTCATCCTACGATAGGACTAGAACATAGTTATGTTTTGTAATAATCCTGAAGCTGATTTACGCACTCCACGAGCTGCCTTATGCATTCCATTGACTTAGGAAATCAGATGTAATAGCTGGTTTTGGTTCCCATAGAACTTTTTGGTCTACCACAGACATTAATAGACCTTTCTTTCTTTCTTCCTTTCTTTCTACATCCATCCCGTCACCTTTATTGGGGCTCCCATGAGTGACACATACTTGCTCCAAGTGGCTTCTGTTAGAAAAGTAGGTGCATGCTGACGTGATATTTTTCTTACATGATAAAGACATCACAAGAGCAATTCAGCGTGCTTGATCCAAATTCGAACACCAACATATGCTCACAGATTTACTACTTGTCACGACTAGTTACATGCAAGAGTTGTGAATTAGAGATAAGCTATGCGACACAGAGAATAAGAGAAACGACTTCTATTGATGTAAACCAACACGACACAGACAAGGACCTTCCTGCTCACGCCTATGGGCTTTGCTGCAGGATTACAAGAAAGTGCGACTCTATCTAGGGACCCTACTACCTGCCACACAGCTCCAGGGACAAAACTAAGTTGTTGGCGAAGACACTCGCGACTACATTGTGGTGACTCACACCTTCTACTGACTCTGAGAGCCTCTACATAGTTCTACCAAGATGGCGCAGAGGACGAAAAGACCTCAAAAGGTCAAGAACGTCCGATCACAAAGGAAAGCTAGTCTTCATGCATGGGATCGTCTTGTATGCTCTCGTCACAATGCATTAGCCAATAGATTTTTCTCCAATTGCATGGTGCAATGGAATTACTTGGAACGTCTCACCCAGCTTCAAAACTGTCACAGAGAATGCCCCTAACAATCCCCCTCATGATCCGAATAGGGGATAATCAACAGAAACAAGACTGAGCAACGTACTGTCAAGAACTTGAAAAACGCTACCACCTACACAAGGCATGGTAAACAGCTGCCACCCACAAAGGGCACAGGATAAATACAGGACTACCCACACAGGGTATAATCCAATAACTACAAGAACTCAAACAGATAAACCTAAAATGCCCAGTCATCTTCTGTTGGAGGATTGTCTTCCATTGTAAACCCTGCGAACTCTTCTGTCGGAGGAGATTCCTCAGCCACACACGCTTTTTCTTTCAGCTTAGATTGAGAATCATAGGCCTTTTTGTAGCAGCGTCTATCGGCATGACCCTCTTTTCCACAATACGATCATCTTAGAACTTCTTTGCCTTTTGTGCCAACCTTGCTGCCTCCCAATTTCTTGTCTTTGCTAGTGACCACATATGTTGGCTCTCCGACAGCTTCTTGAGCATTTAAACGCCGGTCCTCACTCAGAAGAAGTGATACTAAGTCATCGAACTCAAATCATTTGAGCTGACCCAGATAATTTGCACTAAATCTGGATACCTCTCAGAGATTGCCTTCAAGAGAATTGCTTTTTCGTCGTGATCATCTACTTTAGAGCCTAATGAAATCGATTCAAACACGTACCTAGACTCTCACCTTCACCCATATGAAAGCTGAATAGCTCTTGCATGAGAAAAGATTTTGGAGTGTCTCATTTTTTTGCCAAACAAAGTCTCTATGGTGGTCCAATTGTCTGAAGCGTTCTTCGACACATCCAGATCATGAAAGTAATCAGAGCCCAAAGCTTTACCCAAGATACCGACAGCTTTCTCATTCCTTCGCTTCCAGAGAGCAACTTTGTCTGGCTCATTATCCTTTGGCTTTTTGTTAGTGCCTGCGGTGATACCCCATAAACCCTTCTGCATGAGATGAAGGCGTGTTGACACTTGCCAAGTAGCGAAGTTTCTGCGATCAAATCTCAGCAAGGAACTTTCAGTCTTCTCCTTTTTCCACGACTCCATCTGATCAATAACTGATGAGCGCAATACTTCTCAGGTCCACTAGTACCGACCGAGACCCAACTTTATCAAAATCGTACAAAGTCGTTGAACCAGTGTGCTTCTAGGTTCTTCAAAGACCTCTCGAACTAACTTGACACCTCGGCAAGTTTTTATGACACAAATTCATCACACAAAGTACTCACAGGTTCTCACGGTAAGCTTGGCTCTGATACCAATTGTTAGAAATTAGGTATGCATACAGCCGTGATATTTTGCTTACATGATAAAGACATCACAAGAGCAATTCAGCGTGCTTGATCCGAATTCGAACACCAACATATGCTCACAGATTTACTACTTATCACGACTAGTCACATGTAAGAGTTGTGAATTAGAGGTAAGCTATGCGACACAGAGAATAAGAGAAACGACTTCTATTAATGAAAATCAACATGATACAGACATGGACCTTCCTGCTCATGCCTGTGGGCTTTGTTGCAGGATTACAAGAAAGTGTGACTCTATCTAGGGACCCTACTTCCTGCCACAAAGCTCCAGGGACAAAACTAAGCTGCTGGCGAAGACACTCACGACTACATCGTGGTGACTCACACCTTCTACTGACTCTGAGAGCCTCTACATACTTCTACCAAGATGGCGCAGGCCGAAAAGACTTCGAAAGCTCAAGAACGTCTGATTACAAAGGAGAGCCAGTCTTCATGCATGGGATCGTCTTGTATGCTCTCGCCACATGGTCGCCACAATGCATTAGCCAATAGAATTTCCTCCAATTGCATGGTCCAAAGGAATTACTTGGAACGTCTCATGCAGCTTCAAACCTGTCACAGAGAATGCCCCTAGAGGATCACATGCCAACAGCTTCCCTATTGCACAATGTTCATTTAGAAGCACCACACTGGTAACACTAGGCGAAACGAACTGACCCTCTGATAGGTGCCTGCCTGGATGCCATACCGGTATGCCCATTCCATTAACATATTGGCAAATCAACTCCCAAGGCCACACGGATCCATCTATGGGCCAGCCTCTGGAGGCTAGTTCTAGACATGATTACTCACAGGTACATTGCCACAAAAAATTAATGCAGGCATGAACTCATGGCCTCTTCCTCACATGCAACAGCTACTGAGTTTGACGTTGACAATAATGCTATTTTTTCAAATAGAAAACTTTTCTGGAGGTAAGTTCTCTCTCCCTTGCAAATTGGTCTGCTTTCTGTCAGTCAAAGACCTACCATCACAACAGAAGTAAACTCACAATAGATAACCTCATGTCCCTAAGGTTCACATCATGGTTCAGGGCCAGTCACATATGAAGAAAAACATAGAAAAGGGCTGGGACTGAGTCCTCCCGTCATAATTCAGGAGCAAATGCCATGAATAAATTGACTTCTTGAGTTAACAGTATGAAATGAAATGCCAGCAATTGCTCTTATTGCAAAGTCTCTCCACATCAAAGCCCTTAAAGATGATAGATCCCTCATGAAGTAAAAAAGAGTCCTCTAAAATAAGTAGGAATACAAAGATCCCAGACATCCATCTTCCCCAAATAGCCTAGGTCCTTTGATTACTTGGATCGCTTCCAATCTGAATAGCTTGTGAGATTTGAAGCACTCACATGCTCCTGAATGTAATTACATTAGTAAAATTCCAGAGAAGGCTGCATGCAAGAGAGAAAATTTTGAATTCACACACTATATGGCTTATCAATGGCTGGAAAAAATTCACACTGGCAGCAAATAAGGTAATTTATGGCAAAATGAAGCCATCATAGACTCAGTTGATAAGGGAAAAGGAATTTGAAAACTTGAATAGGGAAAATACACTTATCAAACATGGGCATGGGCATTTCAAATTTGTGTATTCTTGTGACCATTGCAGAAAAAGGACTTAGCATCAGAACTTCCAACAACCTGAAGAAGACCCATCCGATCTTGGATGGATGTTTGAAGCAGCCCCAGTCTCCAAAAGATTGACCCAAATATGATCGCAGATGAGATGGACATGTTTGCACGGACTTTATTTGTAGGCCCATCTCGAGTTGCCTGCCAAAAAACAAAACAACACATATTTTGAGCAACAAGGACAAAAAGAGGGACTTTGTAAAGTACAAGAAATTCAACTACCACAAAATCATCAAGTACAGTAGTTGCTCACCATCAGAGCTAGTGTCAATGTTGACAGAGGTGCAAATATATGCAGAATTGACAAATTCCATGCACAATTAGTCAGATTTTGTCAGTATAGCAAGAGTATCAAACCTGGAGCCATGCACGCTTTAGCAACAATCTGAACTGCTTCCACCAACCAATTTTCTTGACAGAAATCGTTGATGCTTTTGCTATGTCAGTTGATACTGCCTTATCTGAGCCATCTTGGATTTGTAATTCAACATCGTAATCTTCAGATCTCTTTTTGGCAAATGTATGAATTAATATGTCCAGACGTTCACGTGTTTCACTTTCATTCTCAGGCGAACTGTAGTCAATTGAGATAAGGTCTGCAAAGAACTCAGCCGGATTCACATGCTGTGGACATTGGTGCCTGAAATGTACATCATTGGTGGCAGATTTTGCTCTCATAAATACATAACTAGGGAGCTCTCTCTCTCTCTCTCTCTCTCTCTCTCTACTCTCGCACAGCGATGACCCCCCCTAGGCCCGACATACCCGCCTGCTTCCAGACGCCCACCATGGTGTCACCAGTCCCCATCCTCTCCATGAGATCAAATTTTTTGCAGATTTCTCTTTTTATGTATTGGTCTCATTATGATTATGGCTCTTTTTTGTAATCGTCGTGGGTGTTGACGCCCATTTAGAGGCTCACCCCTTCAGCTTGTTGTATCAAGTTCTTTCAGTCTCATAGACCCTTCGGTCTTTCCAATACTTTTAATAAACTTCTTTCTTTCTTTCTTGCTTTCTCTCTCTCAGTCACAAGATTCTTCTTCACAAAAGATCTGGCCCGTTGACTAGGGATCATTGATCGTGGGACCCAAGCCTACCCTCCAGAGGTGCCAGATCAGCAGGAGATGGGACATAGGCTCAATAAGCTCCCGCCCCACTCAAGCCAATCTCATTGCCGTATCACAAAATCAGGCTGCTTCACAATACCCACGAATGCAAGGAGTAGATGATGACAGCAGGAGATTTGTACAAGTTCCAGAGGCACCAAGACTCCAAATGGGACCCCAGTCAGGCCTGCATGCAGATCAGATTACTCATGGATGACACAGTGACAGGAATACCTACAGCACATGGAGTGTATTCCTATTCCTACATTCAGTTCCGATTTTGACATTGGACTGTTAGGGGTGTGCTGGAAACCTCTAGACCCCTATCAGTGGTGTTTTTCCGCAGAATATAATCTGACCTGGTCTCATAGGCCTCTTTGCCCTTCTGCTAATGCTAATAAGCCTCTCTCTCTCTCTCTCTCTCTCTCTCTCTCTCTCTCTCTGTGCTCCGCCTCGCTGCTCCTCCGCTCCTGCTCGCTGCCCCTCTGCCCTGCCCTTCCACCCCGCCCCGCCCCATTCTCCAGCTCGCTGCTCCACCCTGCCAGCCCCTCAGCTCACCCTGCCACCCCTCAGCCACCTCCCCCAGCCTTCAGCTCACCCCACCATCCGTCAGTCACCTTCCCCAGCCTTCAGCTCACCCCACCACCCCTAGCACCTACCTACAACCTAGCGCCTAGCCTAGACCACCCCGCCAGCCTAACGCCTAAGCCCCTAGCCTCCTAGCTGGCTGCATGGAAGCCCTGTTGTGCACCACAAAGCCTTACGGAGGCTGCTGGGTGCTACGCCTCCACATCGACCTACTTGGTTGTCCTTGGCTGCTCCAAGAAAGTGCCTCAGGCTGCAAGAAACAGGAAAAGGAAAGCTTCAGCAACATTAGAATGCACCTACGTAAGAGGAAATGTGAAGGAAGGGGAGAGAGAGGAGGAGAGGGGAGGGAGAGAAAGAGAGAGAGAGTAGGAGGGATAGAGAGAGATTAAGAGACAAAAGAGGGGAGAGAGAGGTTAAGAGAGAGGAGAGAGAGAGGGAGATTAAGAGAGAGAAGAGGAGAGGGGAGGGAGAGAAAGAGAGAGAGGAGGAGGGGGAGAGAGAGAGATTAAGAGAGAGAAGAGGGGAGGGAGAGAAAGAGAGAGAGAGTAGGAGGGATAGAGAGAGATTAAGAGAGAGAAGAGGGGAGAGAGGTTAAGAGAGAGGAGAGAGAGAGAGAGAGAGAGAGGGAGATTAAGCAACACGCTTGGAGATCAGCAACACACAGTCCATGTAAGCCAATAATTACTGCACTATCTTTTAATTGGCTGAAACACCATGCCTACAAGAGCGGGAGTAGAAGACACATGGGGCAAACTAGCTTTGGAGACAGCCATGGCAGCCCTCTCTACAGGGACAGCTCACAAAGGCACTACAGAGGTAGTCACATGCCTCAACAAAATCTGCCTCGTGTTGATAGAAAAAATAGACAGCTTGGAGGCCACCAAAGTGGCCCTATTGGCTGAGAAAGCGCATGTGGACAAAACACTGGCTGAGATTAGGAAACAAGGTGGGAAGGTACAAGAAGAATGGAGGAAGGAGAAGGCCAAGAAAGAAGGATGGGAGAAGGAGAGAGCAGAATGGGAAAATGAGAAGACCAAGCTACAAGACAAAGTACACACATTGGGGACTGAGTTACAAGACATGAAGGGCAAGCAAATAACATCAGATGGAGGCAGCAAAGTTATGGATGAGCTCAAAGTAGAATGGGAGTCAACCTTACATGTGAGGCAGCTTGGAGGGTAGGGAAGACGGAGATACCAACAAGACCATTAGTGCTGAAACTCTGGACTGCAATAGATAGGTCCAACCTCATGAGCATGCGAGCATCCTTGAAGGGGACCAAAATCTACTTGGGTGATGACCTCACCCTTCTCTAGCAGGAACATAGAAGGGAAGGCATGACACGGGTAATGGCAGCAAGGGAAGCAGGGAAATGGGCTACCTACAGGGATGGCAAAGTGATTATCCGGGAAAGAGCTGACAGAGGGGATAAGCGACAAGGGGAAAAGGAAGAGGGGGAGCTATGACAGTGTCAGATCTGGGAGGGGAGTGCACAAAACAAGCTGAGTATGGCTGTATGGAACTGTCATGGGACCCTTTGGTCCGACCCAGGTGGCTTCTCACAGACATAGACATCGTCTTCTACACTAAGACACATGAGAGCCCAGAGAGAGGGCTGCCCACAGTGATAGGGTACATTTGGGAGTCAGCTCATAGGAGAGAACTAAGAAGAGATAGTGGAGTACGAGGCTCTAGAGGCGTAGCTGTCCTTTTCAAGACACTTGAGACCACTCATATTTGTGGTACGAAGAGAGGAACATGCACGTCATATGTGGATACGAGTACAGCTGCTAGATGCCGACCGATCTTCATTGCAGTATGCTACTTCCCTCCAGACACATCATCATATGGTCATGATGTCACTACATAGGGACACAACCCTTATGAGATGATACATGACAATATCATAGAGTTCTCCAGATAGGGAGACACCCTCTTTCTTAGGGATTTCAATGCAAGGACAAGGGATAGGCAAGTGGGCTTACTTGACTTCACATATGAGAGAGACCCCCACATGATGCCAGAGTTAGATGCAGCAAAGCTTGGGATTCGAAGAAATTCTGCACATACCTCACATGTGACAGCATACGGACGAGACACCTGCTTGAGCTGGGAGTTGTTCACGATCTCATCATCTACAATTGCCTTCAGAGATGGCCATCATCTAGGGGATTCACATGTTTCCCACATGGAGGCAGGACTAGCACAGTGGGCTACCTACTGGGCCCATTGGCTTTTGTCTCATGGACACATGACCTCACTGTATTCCCCCCCCCCCCCCCACTCGAAGCCGACCACTCATATCTGGCCTTCGGTGTTCTTGCTACTACGCCAATCACAAGGAGAGTTCCTACCGCAGCCCATACCCAGATCCACTTTGACCGTGCCCTTGATCCAATGTATGTGTGTCACTTAGCCAGAGAGCTTCCGGCCCTACTGGAGGGTGATTTAGACCTCACCCACGCTTCAGCCACCCTTGTCTCATAAGCCCTGAGTGCAGAGAGATGCAAGCCCACCTCACACTGGAGCCAGCCTTGGGTCAGTTGACATCACATGAGGCACAACGGATCTTTCAACGGCTGACACACCGCAAGAGACGAGCCTTCCTCACACATAGGATGGATGAGATCATCAGATCATTTCGAGGAGGAGACCCGACCACTCGATGGGGACTTCTTTCGGAGGGGAAGCCACCCATCCCCATCACTGATCCAGGAGTGTGGCACACTTATGCATGCTCCCTATATGATGTCCCGAGGTAGACACTCGCCAGACATGTCCTCTATGCCCAGGCCCACTACTTGCCATCTATTCACTATGCAAAATGTGTGGGCTGCACTTCGCCGGCTCCACAACCGGAAAGCACAAGATCATGAAGACCTCTAGACAGACCATTTCGCACATGGGCAGGAGGTTCTTGCCCCAATTCTTGCACATATATTTAACCTTGCAGTTTGTCACGGCTTCCCACCAGCATGGAGCACCACCACTATCGTACCGATACACAAAGCAGGAGACCTCATGGACACTGGGAACTATTGCACCCTCATGATGGACACACATTAGCCAAGATCTATGGATCGGTACTAGAGAGGGAGATCAGCAGTCATACAGAGGCACGGGGGCAACGAGCACTAGGACAGGCAGGATTCAGGAGGCAACACTCTACTCTAGACTACATTTTCACTCTGAGGGCTGTCATTGAGGTGAGGTTCAGACATCAGAAAGTCTACACATGTTTCATAGACTTTCAAAAGGCTTTCGACACTGTCCCACGATCCCGTATGATCAGGAGACTACAGGAGATGCAGATCCCAGAAACGTTGATCTGGGGTATGATGAGCTTATATGAGTCAATTAGAGGTAGGGTCCATGCTCCAGACGGTCTATCGGATTGGGTCGAGAGCGCAATTGGGGTGAAGCACGGCTGCCCTCTCTCACCGACTCTCTTTGGACTCTACATCAATGAGATCACATCTTTCATAGATCACCTAGGGGGCGAGGGTTCATTACTAGGTAATCTCCTCATACAAATATTGTTATACGCTGATGATATAGTCCTTATATCCTCTTCGACGGAGGGGCTGCAGAGAGATTTGGAGGCATTAGAGGTGTTCTGTAGAGAGAGAGACCTGACGATCAACCTTGGGAAAACTAAGGTTATGATCTTAAACACCTCACGAGCAGTGATTCGCTGACTTAGTTTCACTTATCGTGGCGAGCCGATGGTGCAGTCGTACACATATTTGGGAGCAGTGTTCACAGGACCCATCTTCATGATGACCCACCCATGCAGCCCAAGCACGGCTCACACGAGGGCGTAGTGCTTTGGCTAGACTAGAGCGACACTGCGTCTAGGTGCACTTCCAGGATCCACCGATGAAGGGCTGGCTTTTTGACACACTGGTGCGACCGACTACCATGTATGCAGTACCCTTTTGGGGATGTGATCTTTCGAGGACAGACTGGAGGAGCTTCGAGCGGCTACAGGTGACAATGGGGTCCAAGATAATCCGATGTAAACCCTCAGTCCCAGATGAGATAGTACAGGCAGACTTCACCATGACACCTCTCCAGGTTGATGCCATCTTTCAGACAGTGACTTTCATAAACAGAGTCTGGGACTTACCCCACTGGAGACTTCCGAGGTTGGCCCTAGAGTCATCAAGACAGCTAGCAAAGAGCGGGGCAGACACATGGTATGCATATATATCTACATGGCTTGCCAAGCATGGTATCTAGATGGACAGGCTTCCCCCCTTTCAATACAACATGGATGCGCTTCCTGAGTCGATCCCACAAGATGAGATCAACCGTATCATATGGTTAGATAGTTTCAGAGGAGGGATTCATCATCAGACCCCAGTATCTCGAGGACAAAGGAGTCTCCCATGCACTGAGGGTTGCCATTGGTCAGATGCGGGTTTTGTCCCATCAGCTGAGGATCAAGGCAGGGAGAGCAGCAGATCTGCACGTTATGTACGTTGGGGGCGGTTGAGACATAGGAGCATTTTCTGTGTGTTTGCCCAGCCTACTACAAGATCCGGGGGCGCTACCACTGTCTCTACCTAGAGGGGAGTGGCTTTGGCCCTTTATTCACAACTCATCCATTTCCATGACCAGGTCTGTATCGGGCTTTATCTGATGGAGATGCGTTGGCATAGGGAGACACTACTGTGACAGATCAGAGAGCAGTAGGGGATGGCCAAACCACCACAGGACATAGAGGATGACTGGGCACAGCAACGCATCGCGGAATTCTATACATTTGAGTCAGCCCCAGGACACAATGAGTGGAGGAGGAGGAGCTAGCCGACATGAGAGCAATCTGGATTAGCAGCCGACACGGTACCACCGAGAGAGGGATGCAGAGACCACACACACGACAGAGAGTCCCCATAGTGCACTCTATTGTGGTCCGACCTATCATAGCTTTCTCAGGGGGGGCCGACAGAGACGAGGAATCACTCTAGACATAGCTCATAGAGTTTAGAGAGCGAGGAGACCGTGTGTCCCACCACAGCGCGAGACAGTTCGACAGACACAGATACGAGACATCTTCACAGCCCACCAGAGAGCCATCACTGTACCAGGCTACAGTTTCTGATTCTGTTTCCGAGTCCTAGTGCCAAGACTGACTTGTTTTTCCGTTTGTACCTGATTGGATAGATTGATCTGGTCCACTATGCATTTGCAGTTAACTATTTCTATTCATGATTATGATCTTGTTAGCATAGATTAGTACTCAGCAAGGGCCCTAGCGTGCCCTTTGCTTTAGCCCACTAAGGCTTGTATGAGTTCATTTTTCTGTGTACTTTGTCCCATGGGCCCGCGAGGCCTCCCATGGACGTTAATAGGTCCCTCACAGGGAGTCTCCTCTAAGCCTGCAGTCTAAATACTTTCAGAACGTTTACCTTTCTTACGATCAGCCAAGCCCCGATACTCAATACTTAGTCCAAGGGTACCAAGCCCTCCTCCAACAATCTCTTCCATACAGATAGAAAGTGTTCGTAGAAGGATCAGGAGCAAGGATTTTAGAAGCCAGAATCAACTTGTTTTTAAAACGTATAGGCCTATCTATGTAATATCAAGCCTGTATTCTGTTCCTCCAAGCAAGGAGCAATCCATTTAACTCCCATCATGTGGCACGGGAGCTATACTTTGGAGAAAAGTGCAAGATATTCAGCCACTGTCACCCACCTGAGGCCAGAAAATTGTGTAGAACTACGAACGCGTATTATTTCTATTTCTACAAAATAAGTCTAGAATCGGGGAGTTTGAATAGCCTACTGAAACCAAATCAGAGTATCTCTCTCTCTCTCTCTCTCTCTTTCTCTCTCTCTGCAATCAAAAAGCTGATTATGAGCACGATACCTTTCTAAATGCTGCTACATCATGATTATTCAAATCCTTGTCACAATCAAACAGTGAAGCGGAGATCTCAACTTCAGATCACAAATTTCTTACCACCCTTTGTAAAAGAAGATCCAATGCTCCGCAACCAACGAGCATCTGTCAGGTTTTACATTGGCCCAACACCAAGGGAAAGATTTATACTTGGCCAATGGGGGGATCATCCCACTTTGATGGCCCATCCGGCCTTTTGATAGGGGTCACAAACTGAGAGCACATGACATCTTACTTCAAATCACCCTCATCACCATTGGATCAGCTTCAATGATAGTTAGATTGCCTCTAAAGGCTTTGTCATGGATGCACTCTCTCTCTCTCTCTCTCTCTCTCTCTCTCATTGCGCTACGGATCTCCGGTAGGAGACTGAGACCTCACCATACGCAACCCTACATCCGGATATCATGGATTTTCCGAGCCGTTGGGGATTCCTTCTTGTCAAGGACTTCAATGCGATGACCACAGCGTGTCAAGTACTGTTCATTGAATTTGGGATGATTCTATTTTGGTACCTGATGTTGACCTAAATGGGGTAGGGGCATCTTGACTATCTCCAAACAAACAGATGAGCCCTTGTCACTTCGTATAGCTACTCTTGCTTGAACATGGGTAGGATACATGACTTCATCATCTGTAATGCTATGGACTGATGGCTTTCCTCAGGTGGAGCTCACCTGCCTTCCACACAGAGGAGGCTCTAGTACAGTTGACTACTTCACGAAATCCCCTGCCTTAGCCTCACACATCACTAGCTTCTCTGTTTCCCCCTTACCTCTCAGAGCTGATCATACTTACACTTCTTTCCACCACATGACACACACTTAGACACTGTCCGCATACACTACCACGACAACATTTACTTCAACCATCATAGTTTATCCCCTAAGTATGCCGCCCACCTTTCTACCCTAGTCACAAATCTTAAGGAAATCTCACGTCTTGAAGATCGTGCTGCTTTAATCACCTGCTGCCTCCACAATGCTGCCCTCAACACCTCTTCCCACACCACACACTAACTCATCTGCCACCTATCGGCTCAGTCCCCTACAATAGCTGGTATAATATGAGTGTAAGGCATCATGCCACCAACTCAATTCGAAATCTAGCACATCTTTCGAGAATCTTTCAAGTGCAACAAAGACTACACACAAGTATCACCGTTCGGCCTGCCAAATCCCAGAACCAAGTATCTTTTCTTTGACGCTCTGCTCTACCCAACTGGTATGTACGGCAATCAATGGTGGTGCCCAAACCTATCGAGGTGGATTGGACTCACCAAGCTGTGCTAATCCCTCTGTCCGCTAGTCGCTTGGATGACTCTAGACCCAACCTCAGTAGTCTCCAGTTGGGCAAAGCCCAAATTCGAGAAAATGTCACTATGAAAAATGCGTCGATCTAGAGTGAACTCTACCTGTGCTATATGATGAGGGGTTGAGGGCTTGCTCCAAATCGTCCGAGACCCCATACTCACATGTAGCCTCTCAAATCTCCTCCACTCAATAATCAAGAGATCACTCCCCGAAAGGGTGTTGCATACATGACAGTCGACCACACCAAGGTAACAAACAACCACCCCTTTGTCCACTTTTTGAGATTGGATCGCACCTCCTCAATAATGGCCCATACGTGAAGATGTGATCTACAGTAGACTGTTGTCTCCAGAACCCGGCCTGTCCCAAAGCCCGTTGCCCTCGAGCCTCTGTGAAAGTGTTGATCCCTCTCTAGTATAGATTCGTAGATCTTGGCCAATGTGTCACCAAGTGCAATAGTTCCCAAAATCCATTGCATCACTTGCTTTGTGCATCAGTATTATGGGTACTCCAAGCAAGGGGGAACACCTCCTGCCCATGTGCAAAGTGCTTAGTCTGTGGTCATGGGCCCTTCTATTGTTGGCATAGCGCAGCCCATGTGGTAAACAAGGTGGATATGGTGGGTCTAGATAGGGAGGACATATCATGTGGTGCCTCGTCGAGAGCAGTGTAGAGCAACGTGGCGTATGCGTGTTAGATCGTTGGGTCCGTGATGGGGATGGGCGGCTTCCCCTCTAATAGAAGTCATCATGCAATGGTGGGGTCCATCCCAAAAAAGAAGGATCATCTCATCAAGCCTATCTGAAAGGAAAGCCCGCCTCTTACAACGCGTAAGGCGGCGCGTAAGGCGGCATGAGACCCACTGCTGCGATCAAATGTCCCGAGCATACTTGCATACGAGGGTCCGTGATGGGGATGGGCGGCTTCCCCTCTAATAGAAGTCCCCATGCAATGGTGGGGTCCCTCTCAAAAAAGAGATCACCTCATCAAGCCTATGGGAAAGGAAAGCCTGCCTCTTACAACACGTAATGCTTGATATACGGAGTTTTAGGTGTCAAACTAGGAGTTTATGTGAGTTTGAGTGTTTTGGTCATTTCAGGGTTTATGTCCCAAACCTTAATTTTCTAGGGCTAGGGTTAGGGTTTAGTAACCCTAACCTATATAAGTCATTGTATTGAGTCATTTTCTCATTATGCAATACATGGATTTCATTTGTGTGCTCTCTTGCTTTGCCCCTTGAAACCATATTTCTAACATGGTATCAGAGCAAGTTCGAGACCTGCCTCCAACCTACCTCAGCCTCTTCACTTCCCCTCTTCTCCCGTCACCCTCTCCAACCTTTGAGAGCACTTTTGTAGCGAGAACTTGGTCTTTTATCGCAAGGGAATCACTGTCTTAGGTCGTTTTTCAGTACAGCAGCCTGTTTTTGACCCAGTAAGCGCTCGTGGAGGCTTCTCCAAAATAGGCGACTGTTCCTAGGGCTTTGGGCTGCAACTCCAATGCATTTCCCAGCAAAGGCGGCCTGCTTAGAGCCTGTTTTTAAACCTCTGATTTTAATTCCCAGCTCCTTTATTCAGTCCCTTTTCAAAATAACTTAAATTCCTTCAATAAATTCTACGCTAGACGTCTATTTGTTACCTTTGTGACACTGCACCGAGAATATATGTTTACATTTCAAAATGATTAAATTTGACAAGTCTAAAAATGAAGGGAAAACAGACCCAAGTTCAGCAAAGTAGGACAAAGCACGATCCTGCGCTGGTCCAGAATACACCAGTGATCCCTCTGCTAACAATATCAAATCATCAAATTTTGTGTATATGGAACCACGAGGCTGATGTATGGAACAAACAACTGTATGTCCATCCTTGGCTAGCTTTTGCAATGTTTCCATCACCCTTTCAGCCTGAAAAGCATCCAATCCTGCACATTCGATAGACTAGGTAGCTATTGTCATTGGTCGAGACACTAGACTTGGACAGCTAATGTAGTGAAAATTGTACATATAAGAAAGATCTCATGGAGGCTAGATAACAATTAAGAGAGAAGAGGTTGAAGGACAAAACCACTGGATAAAAAAAACAAAACAAAACAAAAGCTTCAATACTAGTGCATTCGTATACGAGGGGGTCTTAGAAGGCCTTGCTTGCTCCTACTCAGATCCTACTACTTCCTCAGGCATAAGACAAACTTACAAGAAGATGTCACCAAACACCTTTAATGCTTTCAATTGAATTTTCACAATCTGGACTGTAAAAAGTTGGCAAGGCCAAGCATGCTTAGCGTTAATAGGTTGGAAGCAGGCATCAGTCTCTTTAAAAGAGACAAATGAGTGAATGCGCATGCAGATCTAACTCACCCGTTGTTGGCTCATCTGCAAAAATTACTGAAGGACTTGCAATTAGCTCACAAGCAATTGATAACCTTTTCTTCTCTCCCCCACTGATTCCTCTGACTTTTGCATCACCTACGCGACTATCTGCACAATTCACCTGGCACAATCCACAGTCCGCAATACAAAATTTACATCCACAATTTGTCTTCAATGTCTTTGAAAATAGTCTACCAAGTGTGTGATCACAGCAGCAGATAAATTGTTGGCCTTATAGTTTTTGAAGAAAACATGAAACCCTTGCAGTTTAACACTTCTTACCAAACCCAATCGTAAAAGTAAATTATCCACATATCTTTTTCTTGCTTCAATTGTCAGCGAGCTTGAGAGTTGAAGTTCTGCAGCAAGTGATATGGTCTCTCTGACTGTAAGCTGAGAGAAGAAGAGATCCTCTTGTCTAACATATGCAACCCTGTAAAAGGATTATTTTGTTCCTCAACAAAAACTTTAAGATGAAAAGTATCAAAAAGATATAGAGTTTGCATTATGAAAGATCATATGGAAAAAGATGGAAGCGGACTTGTGTGATGAAAAAGATAATGGTTTGTCATTTATGTATAGAAGTCCACTGAGGGATAGACGGGATGATGCAGAAAGCTGGCCAGCTAGAACATTCAGCAATGTTGTCTTCCCTGAACCAGATGGTCCCATGATGGCCAACAATCGCCCAGCTTTTGCCTCCCCAGAGATCATTCTCAAGAGATATTTCACCTGTCAACCAATGACCACAAACACAAGATCACTAATATTATTCAAATGCAGGAAACACAGGCAATGTTTCCAAGCAAAATTTCCACAACTATTGACAACAAACATCTCCTATGTATGTACACACATATCTATGTATGTGTCTGTCTGCCTGTCTGCCTGTCTGTCTATATATATGTATGTGTGCGTGTGGGGGGTCTCTCTGTATAGATGCCTTCGGCCATTGGATTCCCACTATCTCAGATGTTATTTTTGGGCACTTCATGGCTGTATTCCAGGGTGTCCCTTTTCTTCTCGCCTGATCCATGATTGGCACCAGCTCCTAGATTATTTGCATTGGTCAGGTCGTTATCCAAATCCTGGCAATACCCTCCATCTACAGAGCATATTGGAGTCGTGTGTTTAGGCCTCCTTTAGCCCCTCTTCAACCTAGGAAAGTGTATTTCCTGCATCATTCGGGTATGGAAGATGTTGTGGATGACTGGGGTTGTACACTATCTTCTCCTCAGGCCAGGAGACTATGCTGTTGGGATTGCATCACCGACCTATTTGGCACATCCTCACTAACATGCTCCAACAGTTTCAGCCTGTTCCCCGCCTATTGTCTACACTTCCTACTAGATTGGAAGTTTAATTAACATCCTTCCGGGTTACTCTCCAATTTCATTTGCTGATCTACCAAAAAAAGCTTACCCTATAATACTTCCACAGCCGTGAACAAAGGAGCATGGAAATGATTTCTGGCATCTTGATAAGTCTCTTACCTGGTGGAAGGCTAATCTCTGGTGCATATGGAGCAGTAAACTTCCACTCAGGCAACAGGTTTCCTTATGGCATTATTTGGTTGGTGGATTACCGGTGGGTTTTTTGTTGGCTACCAAGCACATAGTTTCCTGGCTCGCCATACCTGTTCACATCCGAGGCAGACTGTCCTGCATCTTCTCTGGACTTGCCCTACTGCTCGTGATCTTTGTCCCAATCTGGGGGCTTATCTTCGTGCTCATTTTCCCAGGATTTCTTTTAGCAAGCATTTCTGGTTGTTTGGTAGATGTGCCTCCACACCAGACTACGTTCAGTTCTTTTGCCGGTGCTGCTACTCTGCTCTATGGTTGTTATATCATGCCTGTACTCTCTAGTGGATGTTTATCATTTCTTTCATTCTTCCTTGCATCGGTCTCTCAAAGATGCACATTCTCTTGCCTTTGGCCCATCTGGAAGTGTTTTATTGTTGTTTCTAGCAATCCCAGACCCTTAGGATCAGGGTACAAAACTAAACGTAGCTAGCCTTCAATGGTTTCATGTGGATAAATGAGTCATCTATTCCTGAGGCAGTCCAACTATAATGTATATCTTAGTATGAAGCGTATCTCTGATGGAGAAAAAACTACTATATCTGTTGTTTTCTAGGTAAGTGTTAAGCATGTGAGGTGCATCATGAGCTATCCTTATGTCCATCTTGGGTGATGGTGAAGGAAGTGCTCTCAGATGAACTAAGGCTTTCCCCAGAAGGTGGGTGAATCCCATGTCCTAGTTACCTCTAGCTGCAGCAGATCCTTCTAATTTGGTGATTCTGTTAGAATTTAGCCATCGCATGAGTGAGAGGTTCTCTATGCTTGTGCCCGCCCTGAACAAGACTCGTATTTTCTCTGTGTTTGGGGCCTATTTGAGGTTGTATCTGGGGATTCTTTTCGAGTACTTCGGCCCTGATGGTTGCGGCTAACCAGGCCACCAAGGTTGGGTGAGCCGACCTGATCTGGGTCGGTTGATTGACTCTGGGTCGGCCACTTGGCAGCCCCTGGATGGCCATTTGGCAACCTATTTATAGGGCCTTTCCTCCACAATGGAGGTGTCTCATTCCATACACACTGTTTTTGCACAGTTTCCATGCTATAAGCTAGAGCTCCTTGCCTCATCTCTCTCTCTCTCTCTCTCTCTCTCTCTCTCTCTTTACGTTTTCGCATGTGCAACGTGTGACATGGTATCAAAGTAGCTGTGTTTTTTTTTTCCAAGAAAGAGACTTCTATTTAAGTAAGAGAAAAAACCCGCGAGAGCAAGCTCACAGTGGAATACATCATGAAATCATGAGGATAAATAAACCCCCTCAAAATGAGGTGGAAAACAACCAAGGCTGAGGCTGAAGGTTCCACCTCAGCCCTGTAGGAGTCTCAGAGAAGAAAGGAGAATCCTTCCATTCCCTGAAGAAAGAAGCCCTCCTAGCTGAGGCTGCACGGGAGTCTCCTTGCATACTCGTCCATACGGCCATCAAGGTATGTATGGTATCTTTCCTCGGAAGTCGCTGAAAAGTCGAAACGAAACAAAATGAAACTTGTCAAAATGACAAAACGACAAAACAGACAAAACGTTTCTTGTGACTATGCATAGTGCTTGGAGTGCGACCATGGGACCCCCATGCGTGAACGAGGACAAACTCGACGGAACCAATTATGCTCATTGGAAACTGAATACGAAGGTTTGGTTCATCCACAAGGGTCTTTGGGAGGTCATTCAGGGGTATGAGCAGAAACCCGAACATCTGAATCCATTGTGACGCTCACCAAGAGAAAGCTTTCCTTAAGAAACTACAAGATTGGAGGGAGGACCGTGATTCCAAGGCACACTCAGCGTTGGTGCGGCCCATTACAAAGGAGGTCTCCCTGCCAATACAAACCTTGACTAGTGCATCCGAAGTGCGGTTTGAGTTGGAGGATCTCTATGCCTAGGATTCCTCTATGCAACCTGTCACTTTGCAGGGTCAGCTCTACAGTCTTGAACTTCCTCCAGGTAGCTTGATGCAACCGTTTCTTAAAGAAGGCAATGTCATCCATGACCAGCTTCTAGCATGGGTGCTACCTTATCCTCTCCTCAGTTGGCTGCCCTTATCTTAACAAAGTTTCCCCTTGAGTACAATATGGTTTCTTGAGCGCTGTGGTGCCAAGTCACAACAAATTAGTTGGGATATCGATGACCTCTCCTCGCTGCTGTTGGAGGAGGAATCAGTTCTCGTCTCAGGGTAAGCTGCGGGTAACTCCAGGTGGTGATCAAGCAGTTTCAACAATGCAGAAGAAAGGACGCAGCCGGTGCTATGCTTGTGAGAAGAGAGGTCACCTCGCCAAAGATTATTAAAAGCTCCAAGTTGCCTAGCATGTGTGTGAATGATGGCCGAAAAAGGGGTGGTCCGCAGTGATTAGCATATGTCCATCGGTCAAAGGACATGGGCAAATTAAAAGACAAGGAAGAGACTGATGACAAGTCTGATGATCTGCAGGCAGCCCTTGCTCAGGATACTCACATCGTACCTGCTTTCTAGCACTGAGGAATGGTTCCCCCACCTGCCACAGCTAGAGGGGGCTTGTGGGCAGGAGAGTGGGCTGACTGCAGCTCCTCCAATTATTCTTTTGTATCTTCTCCATCTTTATCTGCCTTCCTATCTTATCTTCACACCTCCATAAGTCATTCTTTAGTCTTTTATCTTATGTATTCTCAGGACCTTAATATTTGTGACTTCCATTGTTGAGCATGCACTGCTTTCTTTGTCAAGCGTCTCCCGAACTCCAAAAAAATTTAATTTTTTTCTTTCCTTCCATTCACTGTCTCATAATCCATTTGCGCTTTTTAGAAAGCTACAGATATTACAATCTCAATATCCTTATATGACCAGTTTGAGCACACTAGAAATATAACATCATGAAGGCACTCTTGCCAAATTTCCATGCCCTGAGATATTACGATCCCAATGTGCTTCTGAGGACACTAGAAACATAAATCATGAAGGCCCTCTTATAAAATTTACATACCCTGAGATATTAAAAGCCTATCTCACAACATATATCAACCTCTTTAGTCATTAACATTTCGAACCGCTCTCACCTGACGTGCAACTCTAGCCAAACTTGCTGCATTTATGTCCCATCAGTCATTCTACTATTTCCAATTAAGCTTTTGACACTCAAACTGATTCTCCATTACCACTTCATCTTGTTTTTAGAGCATGAGAAAACGCCTTACTACAAACGTCTGACCAAATTAGAATGGACTCACAATTGCCTCAAACGTCTGACCAAATTAGAATGGACTCACAATTGCCTCAAACCTGTTCAACCAGAACAACTATAAAATATCTTACACAGCAAGAACATAAGATGTGAACAGTTGCATCCCTTATGCCCCTAATTTGGAACTCCTGCCACTAAGCAGTCATCTAGAGTTGTAAGTTAAACAGACCTCCAAAGAGGCAAAAGTTGTTCTAGTGTTTCAAAAGCTTAATTACAGTTTGAAATTCCCCGGCCTATCAGAACTACCTCGACCATCTGCTGTCTGTTGAGCTGTGTGTACATTATATTTCATGATATTCTACAGTGCAGAAAAAGTATACAAGGGAATCTCTACTGACGCAGTTCTACAAGCAAGTCGACCCTTGGCCCAAAGATTCATCCTAGCCTCCAACAATAAGTGGAGCTTGCAGGGAACTTGAGCCCTGTATCCAAATGCTATCCTGCCAATGCAACTTCCCTTTCTGTTTAGGCGGAAGGCTGACTTCAGACGCATATCTAAAGACAATCCCATAACATACGTGTAGAGCATACAGAGTCAACATTTGAAATTGGAATTCTCTACATCTGAGCCCCATATTCAAATTATGACCAAGCTCGCCATAAACCCTTTCTCAAGTCAAAAGTTTTGCTAAACAACTTAATAATAATCTATCGAACTCACTTTCCTACACTGCTTCTTAGCTCAACCAAAGCTCTGCTGCTTCTAGAGATAAGATTATAATCTTCAGAAATGAGCATACTTCTTGAATGTCAACCTCATCTTCCTTCGATGGCAAGAAGGGTTTCATGGTAGTACTCGTAGAAGGCCAATTCTTATTTAATTCGCGCTGCATCTTATTTATGCGAAAATTTCTATTATTTCGCCTCTCGCTCGTTCTTCGTCCCTCCTACTAGCCTGCAAAGGACCTATGATTAACCGGCCTCAGAACGTGTTTGCAAATACGGATAAAATTTGCCACTCAAAACAATTATGTAGCAAACTTCGTGATTGCAGGTGCTGACATTTTTGCCAGCCTTGTCGGTCAAAATGCAGCTGATATTCCTCCACCGCAGATCGACAGGTTCGATGACGTCTACATTGTTTGTTTCTGGCTCTCCATTGTCATCCTTGGCATCGTCAGCGGCGGCACGAGGTGTCGAGGTGAAGAGGCGGACGGCAAGGGCAGCTACCAGAGCAGCGAGGACAGGACCCATGTTGCCCAGGCCTCCCATGATGCAGGAAAACCAAGGCACAAGGGAAGAAACGACGGAATTGCAATTGGGCAACTCCCAGAAACTGATGCGAGAATTGGGCAACGACGAAATTCCAATTGGGCAACTCCCAGAAACTGATGCAGAGAAGTAGCAAGGTGGACAAGGGGGACATGGGATGTCTTTGTGACAAAAATGCAATATCCTTGAGAAATACTATATATATTATATTGGACTGACACTTGTGGTGTGTCAAGTAGGATAACTTAACACTAGTTCGGGTCCCGCTCATTGCTTCTGCATGACTTCTTCTCAAATGAAATATCTTTGAGCTGATCAAATGGCCTGTTTCATCATCTATACAGTACCAAGTTTCTCAAAAATCCTCTCAAGCTCTTGTTTGCTTGGGATTCGCAGCGCGGCTAGGGTAGGATTTATTTAAATTGCTTGGGATTAGGGTTGACGTTTGTTTTGTAGCGTAGGTTTTGAATGCTTGGTTTCGGCATGGCCACGAAGGAGATGAAGTCGCGATATTTCAACCAAGATATCTTGCTGCGTGTGAGCGTGGCGATGCAAGAAGGGCACTCTGTGTAGATAGGTATTGATTTATGAAGAGGGCAAGCCATTCTTGGCTTGCACCTCTTCATAGAATCGGGCAAAAATGTATGGGGACGATCGTGTCAGGTAGATCTGCTTTGACACGATATAGATTGGCATGTGCACTTGTATAAATGCATGTTCGTATAGATTGGCATGTGCACCTATATAAATACATGATATAGGGTAGGGCATTAATTAGCAAGGGTAGGGAGTGTGGGCAATGGTGTTGGAAACCTTCGGATTTTTAAAAGCCTCATATTGGGAGCATTCTGAAGGTAACATGTGTAAAGAGAGAATGTCTAGTTCTAGAGAGAACAACGTGAATTATATATAATATGGTCAAGGAGGACATGGATGTTATTATGATAAAAATGCAATATCCTTGGGACATTATGTTCATTAGAGTGACACTTGTGGGTCTTATAGGAGGACGATTTAAAATGCAACAGAATATGAAAGTTGTGTCCATGAAAAAAGAACTATGCTTGATTTTTATTTTTATTTTTGCAGAAAAAAGTGATTATATTAATATAAAAAAGCTTTGTACATCATAAAAGTTATCCTTGACAAGATATTCTTGCAGTCCAGCTAAGCCATAATCTTTAAGCTCAAACAAAATTTCAGAGCAACAGTAGCTAATAAGTAGTAACAGCCTGAAGAACACATTTAAGGTCCTCCTATATGTGCACGAAGGGACCTGAAATGAAAAACTCTGAGCAGCATCATTATAATCACCGAATCCCTGATCATTGGTGACAACAGCAACATGAGAAGGGACACCTTGCATAGGGTCAATAAAAATATCCTGATCATGAGAAGTAACACTACGGGTTTGGTTTGTAGCATAGAAAGGGTACTGAGCAACAATTCCCTGAGCAGCATTGCCTTGAACAAAGGCCTGAGCAGCTTCAGCTGGAGAAGGTGGTTTCTTGTGGAAGTAGTGAGGTGGCTTATCATGTTCTTCCTCCAAAGTGCATTTTCTTATGTGGTTAGCAAGATCCTTACTTAACTTGGTGTATTCTAGATTATATGCACTTATTTGGAAGTCCAGTGTCCTTATTTCCTGTCCCACCATGAAATAAATAGAGCATCAGTAAGCATCACCACATCATTAAATTGGAAGTTGTTTCTAGATATCCATATGAACCATAAAGCATGAGCTCTTATTTGAAACCAAATCTCCTGCTTCCTTAACAAAATGGCCTCCCAATTTCTATCTCGATGCACTTCCACACCTTTCTAGCATGAGGGCAAGCAACAAACAAATGAAAAATGTCTTCAATGACACCAGGGCATCTTCTACATTTGCAATCTCCTCTCCCTATTATGAAACCCCTTGCATTAGTCCACACAGCTTTATATAAAATAAGCCAAGCTAGGCATGGCATCTTTTCAGGGACCTGCTTGTTCCATATCTTCCCAAGCCTTTCATACCACTTTTCTCTGTTGTCTTGAAGCAACCATCTTGTATTCAAATTTCTGAAAAGATCCTCAATATCAGAGGATGGAGTGGGGATTGGAAGCAGTGTAGAGATTCCTACCTAGCTAAACTCTCTATGATAGATTAAAAAGGTTCCACCTTTCCAAGAAGTATTCCTTGGCTAGAGTTCAAGTCAGCTGATATTGATGGGTTAAAGCAAATTCTCTCCTGATTTCTTGCCATGTCTTCCATCTTGCTCTTTATTCCAAAGTTGTCCCCAAGTTTGCATTCATTTTTTAAACATAATGTTGGCTAGAGAAAAATGTTCATTATTGAGTTGGGCATTCCAAAAAATAGATGAGACCCATATAGAGTCAATAGCCATATAGGCTCCTTTGCCATAAAATTGCAAAAAGACCTTTATTTTCTCAAAGGCTTTCCAAATAGATTTCCATAAGGGACTCCCCATAGCTTTGCGAGGCTCAGGATTGCAAATGGTAGAGAGAATAGGATAATTCTTTCATTTGGGGCCCCTAATTGGCCTAACCAATTTCATATTCCTCAAAAGAAGTACACAATTGAGACGGCCCTTAAAGTGGTAACGTCTTGATCCATGCATAAAGCCTTTGTACCAAATTGGTTCAATAGCCTCCAAACCTTCTCAATATGAGTACTTATAGTCATAAATTCTCATTTAAGAAAATAATCTATTTATGTGGATTCTTAGAGCAAAACAAAACCTTAAATCATCTTGACCATTGAGAAATACCATTAAAATCAGAACTGAAATCCTTTGTGTCAAGTACATGGGAAAAATTTATACATAATCCAAAACTAAGAGGAGTAAGAAGGTAGGCATGAAAAGTTGCCCCACTAATTTGCTTATAATGGCTTCTTCCTTTCTTGATAGTATTGGTGTAAGGGATTAATTAGAGGACATGATAAGCAAAGGGGAGGGCTCAGCTTGTTTGACTAGAGGTGACTTAGGGATAAGAGATCAAAGAAGATTTTCAAATAGGTGCCATTGTAATAATAGGAGAATGAAAATGCAATTTGAAAGATACATCCAAGAGCAGGCATGCATAAACAATTATACACTAATTCACTTGGGGGATTTGTCCTTTATTCCTAGAATGATGTGAGATTTAAGCTAGGAGGAGGACGTGAAAGGCCAAAAGGAGGTCTCATATAATGGTCTTGGGGAGGCACTCTTAAGAGAATGGCCTCCGGCTTCATTCTTTAAATGATAATGGTACTAAATCTAGGAAGAGAGACAAGATCTCAAGGTCATGAATACTCCTTAGATGTTAATGACTAGAGGATAATGATGAGAATACCATATCAAAATGTTTACATTAAAGAATAAAGAAACACAAATGATTGATATATCAATTCACTACTTAAAGCTAAAGCACATGGAAAATCATGGACTCTCATTGATAGGATAAGGGAACATTTTATACCATTAAATGCATATGCAAACAAGCTCACTTATAAGGTATTTTCTTTCCCTCAAGAGAGAAGCGAATATGAAGTTGGAAATAGGAGAAATATTTCACTGATTGTCACAAGCATAGCAACATCATTAACCTTTCATCTTTCCATCATGACACCCTTGGGCATGCCCTCGAACACTAATGGATGATGAATGATGAATTTATTAGAAATTTGCACAAGGAAATACATTTTCCTTGGTTTAGGATTAACTTTTAACCACTTATTTTAGATTATTAATTGCACTCTCATTTCAGTAAAACAACATGGTGTTCCAATTATCGGGTTGGTTTAAAACCTTGTTGATTTCATGCTAAGAAAATAAATAAAGCTATTAAAAATGCAATTGTTGATATGGATGCTAATATGGCCCTTTCCCCTAAAGGGGACCCCTCAAGGGCCATATCAACATGAAAGTGGACCCCTCAATGTGAAATATATGAACAAAAAAACTCTATCATTGTGGGACTCTAATGCGAGTCTCACATGACCCAACCAGTTAAAGTCTAGGTGGTTACATAAGGAAATACATTTTTCGTTGGTTTGGAGTAACTACAATCACCACTAAAATAACTGCAAGAACTAACATGGTGGTCACTTCAAGCCAACATCACCACCTTGTTAGCGAGGTGGTCACAAATCTCAAACTTTAAGGATTTTTGTGAGCCTAGACTAGCACGGTGGTCGTGAATCTAGACCTTCATGGATTTTTGTGAGTCTAGGTTTGCATGCTTGGATTTTTGTGAGTCTAGACCAGTATAGAAAAGTTGTGCGTAGATGACAAGTGGCGAGCTATAGGTAGATGACAGGTGGCGAGTTGTGCGTAGATGATAGGATTGACTATGAATAGTATGATGCACAAAGATGTAGCACAAAGACTGCACAAAGAATGACATAACTGCTCATGTAGTAATGTGTGTCGAGCTCTGTAGTGTTTAGAACAATAAGTTTTGACAGATTATGTCTCATTATTATGCCAATGCAACAATCCCTATGCCTGAAAAAATTCTAGTAAGAGCACGAGCGTCTGCCCCAAATTCAAAATATTACCCACTAGCACATCATGTTGTGGTCCCAAAACTACCCCTAAAATAGCTCTACGATTGGCCCTGAGACATTCGTGCATTGACCCTGAGACATTCGTGCATTGACCAAGTTGCAATAGGACTCTAAGCTTTTTGTGCTTGCTCCATCAATCTAGGGTCGCACTTGTCAATTTTCCTAGTCAACTCCTTTTGGTTGACTGACTCCCAAATCCTTTGCCCTCTTATGATAGAAGAAACTTTAATGATAAAGGGAGGTGATTGTTTGGTGGAATGGCATCATTTTAACACATCAACACCTCTACATGGCATGAGAATACTTTCCATTTTTTACATGGCATGGGAATACTTTACATTTTGGTGAGCTTGATTTTTACTCTAATGGAAAATAGGTATGTCAACAATGCGATTTCATGTATGGAAATCCCAACAAGGTACATGCATTAATGGAAGACTAAGTAACTTGTCACACAATTATTACATGTAATTATAATCTATTTGGTGCGGTTCATGTTTCTATTGAAGTACAAGTTTTCAATAGGATTCATCTTAATAAGCATTATTAATGCTTATTTTGATGATTATTTCAATGCTTATTCTAGTGTTTCTATGACATCTTATATCAATTCCCATTAATTTTGTTAAGATTCATCATTTGAAAGAATTTATTGTGGTGCATCAATATTTTCCCAAAAAGACATGGATCAAATGTACTGGATGTCTTCAAAAAGTTCAAAGTACTTGTTCAAAAGCAATCTAGCATGTAAATGAAGTTCCTTCATTGTGACAACAGAAATGAATATAAATCATATGAATTTGTAGGAATCATAAAAGTAAAACACACTTAACTAGTACATGTACTCCATAACAAAAATGAAAGCAAGAAAAGAGTAGTTGTAAAGTTTGCTAAATGCGCTTAATGATGAAAAAAAACCTCCTAGGCCAATTCAGAATGAAGAAGCATGTGCAATCATAACATATTGTATGAATATAACTCTTACTATAATCTTGCAAAATATAGACTTATATTTCATGAATATAAGTCTTGCTATAATCTTGAAAAATTTTGCATCATGAAAAGTCTTCATAGGTCTAAAACTTTTAGTGAATCATTTGAGGGGCGACGATGCATGATCGGGTAAAGGCAATCACAAAAATAATTTTGGGGCCCACTACGATGCACTGGTTGGCAAGATTCCAAATTCAAGGAAGGCTGGCACTCTTGCCAGGTTTTTTCTTAGTGGATTGATTGCCACATTGGCATAATGATCAAACATGACCCTTGCAGAATCCTTGCCCTCAACCATCGTACTTCCTTGCAGACTCCCTCATAGTTATACTCCCTTGCACTCAGCCATAGTGGAGCCATATTGCAAGTTCCATTCCCTCCTACAACTTTAATCCCCTCTCACAATGGATCCCTTTGGGCACAATGAGTTCCAAAACTTGCCATCCACTCTTTCTCACCATCTAGCCCCTCCTCCCCAATGGAACCCATCCAACCCTCCCATCTTGAAATCATGAGACATGGTCCCATCTTCTTTCCTCTAATCTTGAAATCATGAGACGTAGTCCCATCTAGTTGCAGATGCTTGATCTAGATTTCCTAATCAACTTCACCAATGACAAAATAAGTGAACATGAAGGAGCGATATATTTTCTGTCATAATCAAAAAGTTCATACCGATGCAAGCTTGATTGAAAAGGTGGTCTGCATCCTTAAAGGCACTTTACAACCTTATTACTTGGAGAAGGCATGGAAGAAAAAGGACCTTTTAGGTTTATTCCCCAATGCTCATATTAGTAGAGATGGTGGAGTCAAGGCTTCAAGCTTGCTAGCAAATGTCCAAGCTATTTTGAAGGAGACAAGGCATTTCTTATTTGACATGAGACAAACTATGAAGTTCTGGCAGGTTCAAGCAGTAGTAGAGCGGATGAACATATATCTAGTATATTTCTAAAGGAAATATCCAAGAGCATGCTAGCCAACTTGAAGAATGTAAAGGATGGTAAATGGTGGAAATTGATGTCCGAGAGACCACTCGAGTTGGAGTGCACCATATGGACACTTTCCTCAAAACAATATTTTAGCATTATGAGAGGGAGATGAGGAAAGTGCAACACGAGAAGATCCTCAGCAAGGATGTAGAGGCCAAGGTAGAACTAGTACAAGATCGACTAGAGGAGGCAGAAGCAAAGATCATGCAAGCACAATAGCAAGCTGAAGCCACTAAGGACCAAGCAAGAGAAGCTTAAAAAATGGCCGAGAGGGAAAGGAAGAGAAGAGAATTTATAGAGAGGCAGCTCAAGCACTTGCATCAGCAGCATGAATACACTAGAACACATGAGAACCAAGCAAAGGGTGACCTAGCATCGTTTTATAGGATTTTATGAGATGTACATGTTTTATTTTTTATTATTTTCAATGAAACCACTTTGCCAGAGTTCTTGAACATATCCACATTTCTATGGATCTATTTGATGCAAAGAATTGTTTTTGAAGTTTGCTTTCATGTAAAAGAAAGTCTACTTGTTTGCCCACTACATCACTATGAGCATGGAGGTCTTTAAGCATCCCAAATTTCTCTTGTCACAATCATTAGCATAATCCATGAATGTTTCATTCCATGATCACTTGTTTCAGTATTTCAGCTAGTAGTATGGGGTAGAGGGATTGTGTCTTGAAACTTAATTCCTCTATGATGAACTTTGTTGTACCATTTATATTCTCTTTGATCCTTTCCTTGCAAGTCCTAGGGCTCATGGTTTCCATCCACATGCGGAGCATACAAGACCATGATCTAAAAAACAATGTACAGAGGAACTTTCTCATTTCTCACTTCTAGAGACGTGCCTTTCTATGCCATTCCATGAAATTTTGTACGCTAAGAGAAGATTGTTCCCGTAGGTAGGAATGTGTAACAACAAAAAACAAATCTTGCCAAACTCAGATAAAAGAGCTTGAGCTTGAGTTTTTTATCCTGCTAATGATCAATTTGTGCTCTATAGTCACCCTTTTTCTTATTATTTCATATGTATGCATGTCCCTTTGTCAGTATACAGAATCATCCAATGAACATTGTAGCATCCAAGCCTATAGTTGAATCTTAAATAGAGATATGAATAGCTCATCAAATCCATCCATAATCTTGAACTCAACTATTATGTGACTCCTTGTGTTTTTAGTCTTTGAGATAAACTGTGAAGTACTATTCTTCCTTTTCCTTCCAATACTTTGGTAGTTTCTCCATTCTACCACTCCATTTTGTTCTAAAGTATGAGATATGGTAAGTTGATGTTGAATTCCATTTATTCTGGAGCCCTGTGGAATGCATTTAAGGTGCCCTAACTTTAAAATCCATCCTATGTCTATGTAATTTCCTCTTTGTCTTGAATATTGCAACTTTTTAACGCGTTGACGTTTTACAATAACAATATGCCCAAATATTAGATTAAATATTAATGGGAGAGAAGAACATATGTAGCACCTATGAACATATCCACATTTCTATGCATATGCTAGAGTGATCTATTTGATCACCTTCTTGTCCTTTACCTTTGATTGTTGTTTTGCACACTAATCTTGTTCACTTCTTTTTGCTCATACTGATTGTGTTTAGCTCCTAATGTTGTAACATGGCTCTCAAATGTTGAAATATGAGTAGGATGATTTATTACCACAAAGATTTAGTGACTTTGTCCTTTAACCTTGTAAACGCTCATAGTTGACATTGTATTATCTTGATGCCTACCAAGAATTACCTAATGTTCTCACCTTAACCCATAATAAGAGGAAAAAGGATTGTGTAAAAGGAAATGTCTACATACTTGCATTCTCTTTGTTCCTTTGACCTTGTAAATGGTTATAGTTGATGTTGTAATTATCATGACCCTTAATAAGAATTCCACAAGGTTCTCACCTTAACCCATCTTAAGAGGGAAAGGATGTGTTATATAAGGATGTTGTAAAAGAAAAAGTCTACATACTTGCATTGTCTTCCTAGTTGTGAAGTCCAAAATCCTAGAAAGTATAGAGCTGCTCATTGGAAATGATTTTGCTTCTCTTCATATGGGGTAAATTAGTTCAAACATGATGTGGTTGGGTTGTGACATGGTGTTCGCTGGTGAAGTCCCTAATTTCTTGCATTGTGTTTGATGGTGAAGTCCCTGATTTCTTTCATTGTGTTTGATGTTGAACTCTCTAATTTATTGCATGGTGTTTGATGGCAAAGTCCCTAATTTCTTGCAATAATAAGGATACACCCTTTCCAACCAACTAGGGATGATTATTCTTCATACAACTAGCTACACTCCTCCAACTAAAGAGAATTATTCTTCCTCTAATAATCACATTCTTCTGACTAGATATGATTGGAGTTTCCAATACATCTTCAAGGAGCCATCCTTGAGCACTTGGAGGATGTTTTTAATTTAAGTTCTTACATGTCCACACCCATTTATTCTCCTTGTCTTGGATTATTAGGAGACATGACCCCATCATCTCACTACTTGACCCTTTTCTCCTCCTTATTTGGAGGTCATACCTAGTATTCACAGTTTACCTCAAAGCTCTCACAACTTTTATTTGCACCATTATGTGTAATTTCAACTTGGAATCTCGAGATCTCACAGCTTGCATTTGCACTCTTATGGTGTAATTTCAATTTGGATCTATAATTTGATGGGGCTTATAAACTATTAACAAATATTATAGGTGTGGTACTATCTCATATATTCTCAAGGTGTAGAATTTTGATGTGATGACTCAGTGAAGAATAGTACCATAAATCATGTAGAATAGTATGACTTGATATTTGTTCTTAAGAACGCTCATGGTCAACAAATCTCTTAACTCAAGGTGCTTGGGGATTTTGAGCTTGTGTGTCATTGTATATGGGGTTTGATGAGGATAGAACAAAAGAGGAAATATGCCAAACAAAGTGCTAAAAGAGACAATTGCATGAAGGCTTGAGGAGATTGAAGCCAATGGAGATACTCAATGAATTTATCTTCTTGCTTTGGTCTTGACTTTATGCTTGAACAAACTAATGCATAGATGAGTGCAAAATCACTAGCTGCTTATAATATAATCCTTTTTTCTCAAAATCACTAGCAAATATCCTACATTCTTGCCTTTAGTCACTCCCTTTGTGGTCTCCTATAATGTATTTCTCTTTTAATAAAGAAAAAATTTAAATTATTCTATGGGAGGATGGATGATAGTCCTTAGGACTATTAATTACTCTTTAAAAGGCATTGTCATGTGTCTTAAAATCTCCTAACAAAAGATAAGTGGCTAGTGATTGTGCTTACCTTTCATGAAGGCTTGGCAAAATTTTGGTATGAGAACCAAATAAATAAGATAGAAAAGGAAGACATTGCAGCCCATCATGGAAGCTCTTACAAAAATAGATAAGGTTGCTAGATGTTGGAGCAAGATACCAAAGATAGCACTTTTTTGATGGGCCATTGCCATAAAAACTATTAAATGATAAAGTCTTTGGCCAATTGCATGCTCACATCACTTTTCCTCAACTTTTTGCACTTATCCCATAGGTGCAAAGGGAACATGACCTTTCAACCCATAAGTCAAAGAAGAAGGGGAAGATACAAAATATCTCATCCATATTCAAGGGCATATATAAGTACCCTCACATTGACCGATGATGGATGCCCCTAGAAAAAAGGCAAGGCCCCTACATCGTAGAGGAAGATACCAAAGATAGCCTTTTTTAAATAGGTCAAGGGAATAAAGTCTACTTGATGGTAAAATATTTGTCCAACCGCATCCTCAACATTATTTTTCCTTAGCTTTTGGCACCTAGCCCATGGATGCACAGGGCACTTGAACAACATTCAACTCGTAAGTCTTAGAGGACATAGATGGGCACCCTCAAACTCTAAACTATAGACAACATAGATAGGAACCCTAATACTATGGATCAAATTGTGATTGATGATGGCTAAATTAAGGGTTCTTGTGGTCACAATCAAGGCGTGGGCAGTGTAATGATGTCCAAGATAAGGAAAATAGAATTCTGTGCAGCAAGTTCCTTGGCAAGATTATTGCCAATGGAATCCTTTAAATAAATAAAAAATAATAAAACAAAACAAGACAACTTATTATAGGGATGGTCATCTCCCAAAGAAAAAACCAAACAAGATGGTTCATATTATAGGGATGGTCTACCCCAAAATAAAAAACCAGATTATAAAAATTTAATTCAAAAGGTTATGTTTCCAATTGCATTCACTACTAGGTAGTTAAAAGAGATACTAATAGAAGAGAAAGTCTCTAGAATACTAGACGCTGACAATGAGTTTTTATGGCTCAATGCTTTCATCACTCCAAACATAGCCTAAGCTCTAAAACCAATGCCTGTGATAGTCTTAGAATGATGACCTGATTACTGGAATATTGAACGTGTATTCCCTAGCATGTAGACAGCATCGCCTGGCCTTTTGGAGGAGGCAAGAATATTCCCTATACCATCGCCTCAAGGGTTAGGGATGTCTGATCATGCTATTGCAATAACTGAGCAAACAAGTGCTTCTTTGTAGCATTGCCGGTTGGGGCACATGAGCCAGAATGGAATGAAACCCTTATGCCATTTTGTAGCATTGCCGGTTGGGGCACATGAGCCAGAATGGAATGAAACTCTTATGCCATTTGGGTTATGTATAGCATTTTAGTTTTTCTGATTTTGAATTTTGTAAGCATTGTCTCCATGGGAAGCATAATAAATCGGCCCATAAAAGAAGGGTAAAGAAAGAGCTTGAAAGGCTTGACTTGGTGCATTTAGATGTATGTGATCCCATGCCTACACGATCATTAGGCGGGGCTGACAATAAGCCACAAGCATTGAGGGAAGCCAAATTAGATCTCTTGCGATCATTGTACTCCAATTGGAGCTAGTAGAGAACTTAGCCATCAACCTCAAAGGGAGAATGCAGAACTAGAGCATTGATGTAGGAGCTACAAGAGAGATCCAAGGCTAGGAAGGATGCAAATCGGGTAGAGAGTAGCCATAGTAACATAAAGAGACTATGCAGTTTTAATGAGATATGCACAATTCACTAAATCTAGATTAGAATAGGGCAGCTTTGCGCAAGCTTGCTATGGCTCTTGAAAGTTTTGAAAAGCAGTCCATCTTGACTAAAACCCAATGTAGAGTGGATGTCTTGGGAGAGGCCTACATAGACGTTGCTAAATAATTTCAGTAGCTTTAAGTGCAGATAATATAATTAGGTAAAGCTATTGTAGTGATGAAGTAGCTAGAAGAGGTGATGAAGGAGAATGTTTGCACCCTTTGAATGAAGGTAGGAAGGAATCAAGAAACATCTTGCTGATGTAGAGGGTCAGACTGTGGTATTCTAGCCACCCGCAATGGTTAAATTAGATGACTATCCAATTGAATGCAGTAGGGTCATATGTGCTTGGTCCAACGTGGGCACGAGTGCGTGATCCAATGGCCCTAGTGCAGCTACCCTTTGCATGCATTTTTCTTTGGGGTGTTTGTGGGTGCAACCTCGAGATGCAGAGATTGTAATATGCCACTGCCCAAGTCAATTGTGCCTACCTGTTGTAGCTTATCCATAGTGCGAAAATAGATGCTACAAGAGCATTTGCCATTTGGACTTGCTATGCAAAAAGAAAGGGCTTTGAAGGAAAAAACAACCCCCCTAAAATAAAGGATCTTAAAGGGAAGAAGCCCGGCTGTAGGAAGAAGGGTCGATCCTCCCATCAAGGAGTGGACATAGCCCAAAGAGCTCAAAGTGGCCTAATGAAGGGAGCTCAAATTAAAAAGCAAAATGTGGAACTAGCCCCCTGAAGGAAAGGAGCAAGAAGGGCTAATCCTCCCATCAAGGAGCTAAAATACCTCCAAGTGACCGGATGTAGCTAAAAGACCTCAATGTATGAGATAAATCTATTTAATTACTAATGAAACCACTCTTTAATTATTCCCAAAGTTGTCAAAATTTTCCTTTGTATAAACAAGTGCATTTAGGGTTGCAACCAACACGGTGGTTCTTTTAGCATGGTGTGGTAGTATAAAATAAGTGGTCTCACAAGTTTCCTTTACACAAGCTATTTTAAGATCATAACAACCAGCATGGTGATAGTATAGGATACGTGGTCACCAACATAGAGTTGGTTGCACAAGATATATGGGCCCTTGAAAGATCTCCTTTAAGGGGAAGGGCCATATCATATATGTCCAGTGGCATGTCTATATGTTCCTTGCCCCTAAAGCTGATTTACCAAAAACAATCGAAATGGTTGTACAAGATGATTGTAAATACATTTGCTATTTTTCCAAGATAAGTGGATTACATTCTCATTAGTTAACTACATGGCACATAATGAGAATACATTTTCTTGTACTGCCTTAGTTGTCACTACTCCAAAACACCCCATGATGTGCTCATTTGTTTCTAAATCCATTTTGAAGACACTCTTGCTCTTCTTTTATCTAGGCATAGCTTGCAAAACTAGAACTTAATAGATCTTACTAAATGAGAGAGTACACAAATATTTGCAGACTCTTATCTAACAGAATGTAATTGTGGCCTCTCTTAGATGTTTTTTTGTACTAGATAGCTCTAACTCTACTATATCCCACTTCTCATAGGTTGTTTCACAATAATCCTTAAATGATTCCTCAACCTCGTGCTTGGGTTTGGTACATTGCAACTCAAAGTATAGGTCATCTTCCTCATTCTCCCCAAAGTCAGTGATGACAACTACAAGTTATCCCCCTCTTCTAGACAATCTGTGAGGTCATCAAAACATCCCCAAACTATGGCAAGTCATCATTTGTCTCTCCATTGTTTTTCACTCCAACTTCATGTAGAGGAAAAACTTGAGCTGGCTCCCATCTCTTCATAATTGCAATGTCCTTGCAATTGTCATGATCCCCTCTGATGCATGCAATGTAGAAGTTACAATAAAGTTTTATTGTTTTGAGAAGGTCATTGTTGGAAAAGTCCCATATGCTATGCAAACTATGAAGGCCCCACAATCATGCTTGCTTCTCTTTGGCACTTCATTCACTTTCACTTCATGGAACACTCTATGAACTACACTATTCCTAAGGCTTTGTTTAGTATATGTTGACTACACCCCTGTGGAGAGGTATACTATAAACGATGTTACAGCATCATAGACATCATTGAACTTTTATTGAGGGCATGTTAATTGGTGTCTAAGCAAAGCTCACTTAATAACAATACCACATCCATCATGTTTCCCCTTGCCATGGGTAGACCCAAAGAAATTCCACATCATGTTTAGACCAGTCATGGATTTAAACCTTGAGACAAAGTAGAATCCACGAATAAGGTGTCAATGGTATGTGTGTTGCACTGAATTGGACTCCTATGAGTTAATGAGTAGATTGGCATTAGTCATAAGCAAATGATTGTATGTGATATACATTAGAATTTTTATCTGCTTTTTGTACCAATGAGCACTTTGTATCTCATCTTGTTCTTGAAAAGAAGTAATTTTTTGCAGAATCTATACATAGACAATAGTGTCATTGGGGAAATTGGCAAGGGACTTCCTAAACTTCTTATCTTGCTAGCTAACCGTGGGATTGTGAAGCACATATTTTGAGATGGATTGAACCAATTGATCTACAAACTCCCTCAGCTGAGTGCTATTATACGATAGTAGCCATCTCTTTTTCTGCGATCCTTCAGCTTTAACATGTTCTTGGGAATGGAAGAAACCAAATCAGCCTAGAATTTGTCCACTAGTAGTTGGCTTCATAGCATTTCTCACATCATTGAACATTCTACTTCTGCATGATTCGTTGATCTCTGTGCTTGGAAGCGGCCACTCTAGACTATCAAAAGAAGGCAAGGGAAGAGATTCTAATCTTCCATCCTGACTTGGCATGATGAACATAGAGTCATAAAAGAATGTCCCATCCTTCTTCAACTCTGATGGTGTGCGACTTCATAATGAAGACTATCAATCTTAGCATGAAGGATATGCAACACCCTAGTTATGCATGTTGCAGGCTCCCACTCCTTAAAATTGAGTGGATACAAATTCATGAAACAAATTCAAGGATTGTCAATGTCTCGAGCTAAATACAAATACTTTAAGGCATGACCCTAATACACTGTAAAGTACTTATGATTGGGCCTTGGAAGGCCTACATCTTGATACACATATATGTCTGCATGGGTAAAGACATTGAATATATATGCGAGCGATTGTCTAGTTGTTGTTAGGGACTTCTTGAAATCAAAGATTCTAGCTTTCCAATGTTTGGAGATGTCCTTTAAATCCTTTTGAGCCATTTTATAACACCCATGATTAGTGGGTTGCATTGTGATCCAAGCATATTTCTTATATAGTTGAGGAACCCATTCTTCATGCTCATCCTTGATGTATTTTACTATAACAGACTATAAAGTACCATAAATCTAGTATTTTCCATCTCCATAGTGCCTGCCCCAATATGATATGATTAAAAATAGCTCTCATCTCTCTTTCCTCACCCATAAACATATATCCCTCAGAATTTACAATGTCTATCTCCAAACTCTCTCTCTCTCTCTCTCTCTCTCTCTCTCTCTTTCTCTCTCTCTCTCTCTCTTCTCCAAACTCTCTCTCTTTCTCTTTCTCTCTGTCTTTGTATTTCTCTATAGCTTTCTTCCCTCTTTGTTCTTCTATCCCTCTCTTTATTTGCCCCTTTTTCGGACTCTCCTTTAACCTAACCCCGGACACAAACAAAACAGCAAATATGTTGAAATATTTTAGCACAATTCTCTCTCTCTCTCTCTCTCTCTCTCTCTCTCTCCCATTTGACCTAACCCTTGACACAAACAAACTTAAAAATATTTTGAAATACTTCATCATGACCTCTCTCTCTCTCTCTCTCTCTCTCTCTCTCTGTCTCTCTCTCTTTCTCTTCCTCTCTCCTTTAACCTAAGCCCTGCCACAAATAGACTAACAATTTTTTTGAAATACTTCAGCATGGTCTCTCTCTCTCTCTCTCTCTCTCTGTCCTTTAACCTAAGCCCTACCACAAATAGACTAACAATTTTTTTGAAATACTTCAACATGGTCTCTCTCTCTCTCTCTCACACACACACACACACACACAATCTGAAAACATAGTAGTTTGAAATATAATCAATCTCTCTCATTCTCTATCTCTCACTATCTCCTCTTATTATCACCCTCAAACAAAAGAACTCATGCCAGTTTGAAATACAATCCCTCTCTCTTTATTTACCTCTACCTCTATCTCTTTCTCTTTGTTGCTCCTATACCAAAGAAGAAAGAATAGTGTTATAGCTTCAAATATCATCTACCATTATCTCTCCCTCTTCTCTGGCTTTTACAACAACAAACATATAGATGAAATGTCACATAAAAACTTATGCACTTAGTAAAAAGACATTTTTAAAAGAGAAATCACTTCATTTCCTTGCAAATATGTGTGTTTTCTTTTGGTGTTGAGTCTTTAAGCTTCAATAAGACACACAAAGGGTCAAAAATGATAAACACCAATTTTTCTTCCTTCTTCTAAGCAAAGTCATGTCAAATCTTTCATTTCTAAGAGAGAGAGGAGCAAGTGGAGAAGGAATGAAAGAGTTAATGGAGTAAGAGAGAAGAGGGATGAGCAAAGCTTATGAGCAAAGCTTAAATAGAAGTTTTCTCTAAGAGATTTTCATAGGTGGAAGAAAAGCATGAATAGAGAAGAGGGAAAATGACTAATCAAGAGTGGAATAAATATAGTTTGAAACAAGCTACTAGAAAGTGGTGGGAATAAATTTTGGGAGTGCATGGAGAGGTAAAAAGTTTTGGAAGAGAGATAGAGGACCGAGAGAGTCGGTTTGAAAGTCAAAGGACTGAGCCAAATAGTTGAACTAGGAGGAAAATGTGAGTAGAGTTCTAGCTAGAGGATAGAAAGATGGGAGGAAAATAAGGAGGCCTGACATGAGAGAGTTGGTTTGAAAATCAAAGGACTGAGCCAAATAGTTGAACCAAGAGGAAAATGTGAGTACAGTTCTAGCTAGAGGACAGATGGATGGGAGGAAAATAAGGAGGCCTAACATGGTCAGTCCAAGCCTGCCAAATGTGATTGTCTTAAGCCATCTCCGTGGTTGGAACATTATGTAATATATCACTAAGCTGATTCAAGTCAAACAAGAGTTATGTGATTTTCCTAAAATAGGGTGGTTAGACAAAAAAAAATTGGAGATAGATTCCCATGTCTTGCAGATGAATGTGCAGTGTATAGGCCACCTGGATCCTCACCATGTGTTGCAAGGGAGGCCAAGTTTGGTGGCCTAAGGTCTTTATGGGGTCTAGTGGTGTGTCCAAAGAGAGGTTCTAAGTGGCACCGTATTAATGCATTTGTGGCATATGCACATATTGTAGTCTAAAGAACAGGCAATTTGATGTCTACCCAAACAAAATGAGGGAAGACAATCCTATTTATCTAAAATAGACGATATTTGTTTTGTTGATTTCTTTGCTAATTTGTAAACAATTGAGGAAAAAAAAGATAACACATACTTGCAAGAGCTTAGAACTAGATTGGTTGTGTGAATTATTTAAAAATGGACGGACAACAAGAACATGCCATAGTGAAGACTTGGTACAATGTCGATTAAACACTTCAGATGTGACATTTTGGTAAGTCTATCTAACAATTCTTGCTTGTACCAAAAAGGATAATGCTATAGGCTACTATTATTGACACATTTCAAATTTTGTAGGTATTTCATTGGAAGGCAAAATCTTTTCATGTCTTTCACATATAGAAGGACTAGATGGAAAAGCCTACAATGGGAAGTGATGGATGATGATTTGCATGATGGAACTCATAGTCCATTTATTGAGGTATTCATTTCTTGGCAAGGACATCCAGATCTAATGTTGGAATTGGAAGAGTGGACCATGTAGTTTATTGGAGAAGAAATACTATTGGCAACATCAAGCCCTCCCCAAGAATATTATTGTGGACTTGATAATCCAAAAAGTCAAATATAGGGATGAGACAAATACCCTTTGTAAGAATTGTTGTCCCCCACATACTCTAGAGATAATAGAAACATGATGACCAGGCTCCATCTTTTTGTCCCAAAGAATGGAGATTAATAATATCTGGTTTCTTTGATCCTCAGTGTTTCCACATTTAACCATGAGGCATTGTTAGATGTATGAACATGACTTACAAATAATACAAAGCAATCTTTCATTGATTGCTAAGACTGTTTTTAATCATTAGCACCTGTAGACTATGGGATGAATGACAAATTGATAAGTCTTATAATTTTAAAAGTATGTGCATATGCATATTTGTGTGAATATAATATTTGCTGTCAACATGATAAAAAACATATTTATATTATTATCTTAAAATTGAAATTGGCAAGTATTTTGATCACTATTTATGTTTAGGATTGATTTGCATGGCATTTGTAAGCTTTAAAGACCATAGGACTATAAGACCATATTATTACAAGCACAAAAATGCCATGAATTTGAGACTGCACAAATTAGTTTAGCAAAAAGAAAGTGCATTTTTATACATGTTGGTTCAATGAAGCTTGTTTGAAACTCTCCTTTTTGCATTTTTTATGTTAATAATTTCTTGCAAGTTTTCTCAAGAAATGTTTTTGACTTGGTTGAGCTAAATAAAAAGCAAAGGAGGGGAAGGGAAGAGATACCCTAGACTAAGAGCCTCCTCCTTTGCTCTACAAAGTCTGAACTCTTGAGCTAAAAAAGTGTAGTTTTGCTACAAGTTGCAAATTGTTGAGCTAAAAATATGCAATTTTTACTCATGTCACATAAGTAGTTAGTTTCCTTTTTGATGATTGGGCCTTAAGATGAAGGGAAAATGAAAGAGAGAGAGAGAGAGAGAGAGAGAGAGAGAGAGAGAGAGAGAGAGAGAGAGAGAGAGAGAGAGAGGGAGGGCACCTTTACATGCAACATCACTGCATAAAGGACCCAAGGTCACTTTAAATTGAGCTTGACAAAGAACCCTAGCTCAAAGCTAGACTTTGAGCCATGGGGTTCAAAATTTGAGCCCATTTTCTCCTCCTCTTGGCAGATTAATTGTCACATCCTAGTAAGGCCCACCACCTCGAAGAAAAAAATTATCCGAGAGCCTTTGGCACAAAAAGAAAAAGAAAAGAATTGAGAGGCTAGCCCCATAGTATATAGCACATAAAGGAAACGGCCTCTTCAATGTGAGGCTCAATAAGCATGTCATGGGTTCTCCCTATAAACAAAGCTGAGATCCCTCAAATCCATGTATTTGAGAACCCCATCATCCATATGGTCCCCTCTGGGAAAAGCCACCCCACCCTATCATAAGTGTGTAGTCCAAAGGTGACTCACATGTCATGGGGACCTTAAAGGAATGTGGCAAGGGAACATTGCCTCCTAACTACTTGTGGGAGAAATGCAAGCATGAACTGTATCAAGTGTCACACAACGAAGACCAAAGTCAAACCTTTTGCTATTTATACATTCCACATTTTGAAGGGAGGGCCAACCCTATTCTTTCTTACCACTCTCTCTTTCACTCATTTATACAAGCAGTTGGGGCCATACAGCTCTAAGATGGACTTCCTATTGTCTTCTCATCCTCTCTAAATTGTATTTATTCTGTATTGCAAGATATCCGAGCACCCTTGCATAGAATATTAACTATGGTAGTTAAGATGTCCCCCTTCCTTCTCACGATCCATCTAAAGATTAGAGTCTATGCATAATGTCAGACTTGAGGGCATTGTTCATGATGCACTAGTGGTTGAAGAGATATTGGGAGATGCAGCAAAATGGATGGAGAGGCTTCTAAAAATGCCTCTCAAACATACCTTCAAAGGTTTGAATGTGATGACCATGAAGGTTGTGGACATGTAAATAGAGGTGCGTAGTCGATGGAAATTTAGCCTCTAGCATTGAGGTCAAAGACAATTTTGGAGCGAAGCCATTGAAGATTTTCCTCCATGGTGCATGGTACCTACTATCGCTAGATCTGGGATAGTTGCAAAAGTAGATATTAAACTTCTCCATATGTGTCACAAGTGCATAGGAGGTACCCACCGTTGGAAAATTGAGCCATGGAAAGTTATATACAGTGTAGGCCTTCATAGCTTCAAAATCCTTCCATGACGACCATCTTTGAAGAGGCATATAGGTGGGTTAGACTCGTTGGTCTAGGCCCACTAAACAATACATACACCAAAATGATTCATGCCCCAAAAATGGGAGCCACCGTTGGGGGTGTAGCCTTGCTTCTTTGTCTATCTTTGACACCTTATTTGGATCAAGCCGGATGTAGCCTCATTGTGTCTGCTTGGGATGGTCCATGTGCCACATATGAAAATTTATTTAGAGTAGCTTAGTGAGGGTATGCACCTTCATAACATCTTTGTGGCTTAGCTGAAAACTCTAGAATTTTCCCCGCCACCTATTTATGATCAAAATATCCTCGATCACTATGAATGACATGAATCTCCTGGTTCCAAGTCTTGTGGGTAGGTGGGGGCTTTTATAGCATGGAATCTTCTTCATCATGGGGGTTCCCATTGACCTACTCAGTTCTATCCTCCTCATAAGGACCTTTGACATGTGAAAAGAGCATAGGCTTGAGCATGATTATCCATGTGGCTTTGCCCAAGTCTTCTAGACCTTCTGGGTCAACGAGCTCCTATTGCATTGTATTGTGCATGTGTGGTGGTGAGGTGGTGTGATGTGAGGTGGAAGGATGTGATGGGCAAGAAGCTATATTGGTAGTAGAAGTGGGATTGGTGGGGGGTGTACTGCCTTGGTTAGTGGGGGCGGGGATGGGGTAGGTTGAATTATAAATTCCCCATGCTATGTTGACATCTACTTATTGTGGACCAGTGTGGTAAGCTACATGAAAATCATCAAACTAGCTAAATCTAGTTTGAATAATTTTCTAAAAGGCTTCCAAATTATTATCAAATAGGGAAATAATACCCACCACTTGGTAGAGTTATTATTGTGCATAGAAAGGTGCTAAAAGATATATTTGGCATTCTATTGGCCATATGTTTGCATCCACCCTAGACCTTCAATCAAGGATTATGGATGGTAAGGTATGTATTGCAAGCTACTTGGCTTGAGTAGGTCGAGCATAGGCCTATCAGTCAAAAAATAGAGGAATTTTGGAGTACTCAAATCTAGGCCATAAATTGTATACAATGGGGTGGTAAGCAAGGGTGATGATATATCAGTCATCTTGTGAAATGATATCCTCGTGGAAGTAGGCCATTTCTATTATTAGGTGGGCTTGTACATTAGTCATGGTAGAGGAGAAGTTGGAAGGAGGCAGAAGGTAGGGGTGCGCAAAAATTTTGTGCTAATGTGTGGTGGCAGCAGAGTTTGTGTTAAAGTAATAGTTGAAGGTGTCTTCAATTGTACATGGTGTAGAGGTAAGTGAGGCGACGCATGTGGATGCATACAAGATCCATTGGTGGAGCTCATTGAGATTCTCTTGAGGAGGTGGGGGCAAGTTGTGAGCTTGCACCTACTCTTGGAGCTGGATATTTTGATCTTTCCATTGGCATAGCTGTGGGTTTAAATGGACCCATGAAATCTAGAACCCACTTTTGAAATGGCTCTAGTGGCAATATGGGGTCAAGTGGTATACGGTCACGATCTGTGGGTTGGCCCAACCACTGGCAGAGGTCACAACTCTTTGCAAACCATTTGGCATCCTTCTGCATGGTTGGCCACCATAAGCTCGCTTGTAGAATGTTCTTTGCAGTTACTTCTCCCACAAAATGACCACCCGAAACCCCACAATGGGCTTCCATTAGCACCGCCTCCTGCTCATGAGGTTGAACACATCGCAGTAGGGCCTCTATCAAATGTCACTGGTAGAGCTGGCCAAGGACTACTTTGAAGGATCGGCTCCGCAATGCCAATCGTTTCCTCTGGTCTCTATTCATGTACTTGGGCATGATGCTGGTAGGCAAGAATGAAAGCATCTCATCATACCACGACCATGGGCCTTCTGGAACAACTTCAACCTTCGCCTTGATCAGATTCGCCCAGAAAATCATCGCCAGCTCCGCATCAAGAAACTTGTCCTCCACTGCCATTGGCCGGAGTCCAATCAAGATAAGTAATTTGCTACTGTATGCCACAAACCCGACCGATGAATCACATCAAAATCATATTCTTATAGTAGCAACACCTAGTGTGCTAATCAGCCTGTAAGACTTTGCTGTTTTACCAAATACAACAATGTGGAATGATCGACATGGAGTACAAAAGGTCGGCCCAACAAATAATGCCGGAATTTTTCGACGGAATAGATCATGCCCCATCCTTCTCTCTCTGTGATAGAGTAATCCTTTTTGGCTGTTGAGAGCCATTGGCTTGCATAGTAGACTAGGCGATACCATTTAACCGCATCTTCCTACTTCAAGACACTCCCAATAGCTCTATCCGAGGCATCCACAAACACATGAAAATTCTTCTCCCAATCTGGAGACATTAGCACCGGTGCTTTGGAAAGCTAGATCTTGAGTTGCCAGTATGCTTGGTCACACTCTGTAGTCCACACAAATGCCTTCGGTTGCACATGAGTGAATGCATTCAACGGAATCACCATGTGAGCGAGGAACTGCAGATGTCTTCCATGCCATCAATTTAAACAATGCTTAAGTGTTGTTGGAGCTAGTGCTTGGCCACTTTGTCTGGATCCACCGCAATTCCTCCCATCGAGATCACATGCCCCAAGAGTCAGCCACTACAGAGACTGCAAATGCATATTTCATAGGATTTCGACCGCAGGAGACCTCCCTGCATAATTGGAAGCACTTTGGCAAATGCTCCAGGTGCTCGGTGAATGTTCTAAACCACTAAGATCATCCAGGAAAATCCGCATCAAATTTGTCAAATAAGAGCCAAAAATCTCCTGCATTGCTCATCATCAGTGAAAAGTCGAGGGAGCATTCCGCAATCCAAACCACATGATTGTGTAGACATAGACCCCCATGATGTGATGAATGCTATTTTGGGCTGGTCTTTCGGAGCCATTCTAATTTGGTTGTACCTGCCATACCCATCCAAGAAAGAGTACACCTCATGCCCTGCCACTTCATCCAGCATAGAATCCATGTACGGCAAGGAAATGGATTGGGCACAGTGGCCGCATATAGCTTGTGGTAGTCGACACAAATCCACAATTTCTTATTTTTCTTTGGCACAATGACAATCAGGGAAATCCACTCTAGATTCTCAATCAGTGCGATGAATCCCATCCATAGCCCAAAGCACTCTAGCTCGTCTTGCACTTGCTTGGCCACATGTGGATTCATACGATACCACTGTATCTTTGTTAGCATCACATTTGGTTTGAGGTTCACCCGATGCTAGTAAAATTTTGGGTCCAGACCTTTCATATCCACATAATCCCATGTGAACACATTGAAAAAATCTCGCAAGAGGGCTATCAGTTCATTGCGGGATTCAACATTCAACAATGTGCTGATTTTGACTGGTTTAGATGCTCCATCCTCTCCTAGATATACCATATCTAGAGCATCTTCTTGCACTCGCGTGACTCGGCTCATGCATTCTTCAAACTCTCTCATGCTACAGGAGATGCCACAAATCCATATCTGCTGTCACTTGTTGGGGCGTCACCTCCTCCGGAACTGCACTGGCTAAACCCGCCAGAAGACTCTAATGCATGTAACTTTCTGTAATGCCCTCCACGTCAATGGTGAAGAATGGAACTAACTCCAGGTTTGCTTTGAGAAAGGCTTCCTCCTCCTCATCCTCCAATTCGTCTGCCATCTTCACCATCTCGGCCAACATGGGTCGTATTGCATCCGCCAAAGGTGCCGCCACTCCCATTGTGACCCACACTTTCTTCTTTCCTCTATGCATTGAAATGACATTTTGCTCCCAATTTTGCTTGACCTTTGCTTGTCGCAACCAAGGCCTACCCAAGAGGACGCTATACTCTGGTGTTGCGGCATCCATGTTGAGCACCACGAATGAAACCACGAACGAAATGCCCGCCACCTACAGAACAATGGCCCACAAGATTCTGTGTGATTGAACTCGACATTGATTAGCCATGTGGACTAAGAATGGCACCGATTCCTAGGACATCCATCCCATTTCTCGGTAGGTCTTCAAAGTGATGATATTGACCCCTGAACCGCGCCATCTACCAACACTGAGCAAAAGTTCGCCCTTGTACCTTTGCAAATATCACCGAAATTCTCATGTTGGTTAGAGGAACTACCGGTACTGGGAAGGAATTAGCTTGGCATAGATCCACCTATTCTGGTTTGGACTCCATGTGAAGGGAGTGCAACAATTGTCGGTGGAATCCCAGAACCAGGTTAAGTAATCTTCCCAATGAGATCTGGATCGGTGCCTCCAGAATGCATTCCAACCCTAGCTCCCATTGCGGAGAATTTGCTCGCCTCTTGGCTTGGTTTGCTACCAACAATGGAGTTGCTTTGACCGCCTTCGGACCATTCCCTGGTAAGTAAACTTTGAACTTGGCTTGTGCCTTCACATTTGGTTGGACATTCAATTCCGCAAACTGCACCTTATGTGCTTCACTGGACATCGTTGCGGACTTTGCCAATTGCATCAATGGTGGCTCCGCTATCACCAACTCGTGGATTTGGCATCGTACGTGCTCCTGGACTGGCCTATCCAGTAGCTTGTCACCTTTCTTGGGAGTCATCTCTCGTAGCTTGGTACCAGCATGGGTGATTATGCTAATCTCCGGGCACACCAACAGCATCAATAATGTGTACCATCGAAGTGCTAGGCATTTTTCCTATCATCTTTCGCTATTCTGGACGTTGCTGATCCCATTCCTGAGCATCCAGGCATTCATTTCGCCAATGGCCTTCGCCCAAGCAAAATAGATAGGTTTTTGGTTGATTTTGACCACGACCTCCACCTCTGCATCTACATTCGTGGCCAGCGCCGCCCTCGCCTCATTCGAACAATTGTTTTGGTTGAATGATTATTTTTGCACTTGAAATGATTGATGTGGTTGCTCTTCTTGCACAAATGATGCAGCCACATCTTGCTGCTGACCAACCGCTCTCTGGCTGTGCCCATTATAGTGGCATCCCACTGTGTTGTGTGTATTAGCGAAGCAAATCACGCACCAATTTGCATTAAGAGCACACTCGACTGAGGAGTGAGTAGGATTGCAATAATGAGTGCACCAGATACCTTTCAAGACTTTAGGTATTGATCCTTCTCCGAAAGCCATTGGAGCACCCTTGCTCCCTTAAGAGACTCTCCGGGTCTTCGTCTTTGCTTCTGAGTCAGATTCCTTCGAATTGGTACCTTCAGAGCTAGTCACATCTAAATCTTCACACTATCATCCGACTTCTTAGATTTTGGCATTTTCTTCTTGGTTTTACTTTTTATGGATTTGTGGTTCTTGGATGTCCTCCTATGCAACGACTCCCCCACTTGCATTGCTTGCGCCATGACTACTGTGAGCGTTGTCTATGTCCAATCCATTGTGGCCAATACTGTCTGTAGATTTTGTGATAGCCTCAAAATAAAGTAGTCATTGAGTACCTCCTGAGTAGGCCATTCCCCAACTGGCACACGTTACATGAGTAAGTTGAATTTGGATGCATAATTTTCCACATCCTGATCTCCTTGATCCAGGCATTACAATCTATCGAGAGTTTGCAAAATGGTTTTTTCTCGACAAAGCCATCTCAAGAATGCTTCGCAGACTCCATCATATGTGGTGAAGTAATCCACCATGTACTCTGCCGACCACCGTGTAGCCTTGCCTACTAAAGTTGACTAAAAAACTGCCTCCTGTCGGAGTGTAGCCACGTGGCAGATTGTTGACCTCATACACCTTCTCAAACTACCAGACATGAGCACCCAAGCCATCCGACTTTTGCCCTGCAAACTTGGCATACTTGACTTGATCCACTGCCATCACAGTGCCTCCAATGTTTGGTGCTCCTCCTCCTCTAGACAGCCCTCCTTGATTGAAGAGATTGTGAGAAGTAGCCTAAACTACTATTGGAGATGAAGATGCACTTAGCATCCGACGCGCATCAAGCGAGACCTGCACCCATAGCCTTGGCCATGAAATTGAATGAGAAGGCGGACTTTGACACCAATCAACTCCTCTCGGAGATCCTTGCGAAATGACGTCTCCATGCTCGGGATCACTATTATTATGTCGCCCGTAACCGCGTCATTGGTGTCAAGGAATCAAGAGGTCCTTACAAGTGTGTGTGCATTTATGCCTACTGGAAAGATATCAACCATAGAATTCACTGCCACGACCACCGGATGAGGTTCTTCACTGGGATTTCGGCACTCGCTCGACCGTAAGCAAGGTGCTGGAGATCAGATCACATCCGATGGAGTTCATCTTGAAATCCATAGATGTGCCTCCTTAACATAGCAATCTCCTCCCAAATCTCCATTAGAGTGAGTGCAAATGCATGCAAACCTCCATGTGAAGTGCCTCCAAATGACGGTAAAGAACGGATGACACGAGCGTGCCCAAAACACCTTGTCAGAAGACAATCAATTGCCAGATCGTGAATCCCTTATGTGATGGTAAGAATGCGCATAGTGATCACCAATGTGTAATGTCATAACTACGTGTAGACGGGGAAATAGAGATAAATGATACATGCAACATCTATGGGAAAGAAATACAAAGAATGCAATAGAGTCACAACATCGAAGAACTCTGTATTCCAAAGCAAAGAGCTCGCACAACAACTGTGTATAGAACAATGTCAGAATGCTGGTAATAGCATGCATAAAAGAACTGTCTGATAGTTAGGAAAGTGGCCGTTGAGGACTCAACTGCTTGGAGAATTGAACCGCCAATCCTTGTGACTATCTTTGCGGCTAACCTACCCTCGCACACCCCTCAGAGTCACTACTACTAACCCGCATGGTTATGTAATAATAGAGTTGCTTAATCTGGGTGGCCTATTGTTTCAGCTGAGTTTCTAATTCCAGATTGTGATCTTGGACTATATCATGATGCTGTTGGTTTGGCATTGGAGTGCCTCGTATTCCACATCCATAGATTCCACCCATGATCATTATGGGGCAGCTCTGTCTCTTGCAACTTTTCGTGGAGCTCCTTGGCTATTTCAATTTCCTTCAGGCTTGTAGCTTCAACCATATTTATTTCCTTCTTTTCTTTCTCTAATAGGGCTTGGGCCTTCTCTAGCTCTCATTGGTTGTTGTCTCTCTACAATGTTGGGTGGAAAACTCCTACTTTCAAGCTATGATAGTTTGTGCTATTTGGGCCACTGCTGCCAATGCCACCATAAAGACTTGTTCTTTCTTGGGGGTTTCTCGGTCATTCTTCATGAGATGAGCATAGGTTTTTGCAGAAGAGTAATCAGTAGAGCTACACTAAGTGAGGGACACCATTGATCATTTCCACCTCTCCCCTCTAGGTGGATGTTGCTATGGCTATTGTTGGGCTTCTACCCATTTCTTCTCTATCGAGTCTTCTCACTACAGCACGAAGCTACTCAAAGGTAAGGTTCTCTGCACAACCCTCAGTTGCATGGGGAGGCAAGCTTGGCCCATGGTTGTGGGAGAGGTCTACTAAGGGGGTCTCCTCAGTGGTGGCTAGTTTCTTAAGTGCTTGCTCTCTTGCCCTTAGCTGTTCAGGTAACTCTGCTTTCTTTTCAAGGGCCTCTTCTTCCTTCTTTTGTCAGCTTGAGGTTTCTACCTCTTATTTTTGCAGGGCTTCCTACTTAGCCCTTTCCTCTTTTCCTCTGCCTCTACTTGTGATTTTGGGAGTTTGCAACTAGTTTGGCCTTCCACCTTATTATTTGGGGATGGAGAGGGCTTTGTAGGCATGGCCCATGTGGGTACCCGAGATGACAATAGAGAACTATCATTGATGGGCACTAGTTCTAGGGAGAGATGATGGATGATTGACATCTAAGAAGTACAATCAGTATTGAGTGGTACATATAATTTGCTCCATCTAAGAAGGGAGGGGAGCAGAGATTATGTGGGAGGAGTTGGAGGCAGTAGCAGAGGATGAGAAGAAGGAAGAGGCTTAACGGCTTTTAATTTCTCGCTTGAAGCCAAACACTATTTCATCAACAAAGAAAATAAAATCTACCCCCATGGAGAGTGTGGAGTCATCTAACATAGGTTAGGAAAGTAGGGAGGTGGTTTGGAAAGCAGGTTCCAGATGTGGATTTTTTGAGAAAATTATGGTAGCAACCTATTACAATGGTTGAAGTAGCAACTGCAAAATGGACTACCATCTTATATAGAAAATTTGGTAATCTAGTGGGTGGCATTATAGCAAAGTAAGATAATATTATTAACAAAATGGGTTGCATTATTAGCATAACAAGATCAGAGTTGATGCATTTTTCTTAAAGCTTTATTATTGTGTTAATAGGGTTACTGCATTAGGAAGCCTTTAGGAAGTCATGGTGTTAAGTATCACTAGGTTAGCCTTAAAGCACCATGTCGGTGTTATATTGTAGCAGGTCAGAAGTTACTACATTGCCCATAAAGCAACGAGCTCAAGGTCATTGTGTTAGTACTTGCTGTGTTAACCTTAAAGTGGTGATTTGATTTTTTTGGCTTGGTTTGGGGTTTGAATCGCATCTTGACCTTCTTAGACTTCACCTATGGGCTCGTGAGTGCATGGGGAAGGTTTGTTGATAGTGTGATTGACCTTCATGGTGTCGGATAGAACTACCAACATAACATTAAGTTTGATGGGGATGGTCTAGGGATCCTAGAACTTGAACTTGTAAATAATCCCAAACCCTAGTCACCTAAGTTGACTTGTGTTGATAGAAGGCTCTTTAATGATGAAGAGAGGTGATTGCTTGGTAGAATGGAATGATTTTAACACATGGACTCCTCTATATGGTATGGGAAGGCTTTCCCATTTTTCACATCATTCCTTATAGAAATATTTAAAAGTCAACTATCTTTTGGATCTAAAACAATATTTATAAATGTTTCTAACAGCTTGTGGAAGCACATGGTAGGAGGTAAAGAGAATTGGAAGCAATGAGAGGACTTAAGGGTCATTGGAATAAAGAGGATCATGGAACCAATAGAGGTGAATGGAAAGTGAAATTGCCAAAAGCATTGGTAACTTGTTGGCCTTGACTTGCATGGTCCCAGCATGAGCATCCACTGGAAGCAGTGTGGCCTCAAGGTCTTGGTAGACTCATAGCTCAATTTGATCTTTTGTGACACCTGTGTGGATTGCCATCTTTGAAGCCAATGCTTCCAGGGTAGAAGCAGTGGTAGGTTCATGTGGCACTACTCCCTTTTTAGGACGAGGTACTTGTGGTGCTACTGAGCTTGATGTTGATGTAGAATCCCAATCAAAGGATAGACTTAAGGGTTTGCTCTTGGAAATGCCGGGGAGTTCACCACATAATATGGAAGATAGCATGTGACTTCAATAGAAGGGGTTTTATTTTCTTATGGAGTTACATAAAATACACATATAGAGGGGGTATAAGGGGTACTTAAAAGCCCTTTTTTTGAATGCACATGATATACGGGGTCTTCACATAGTGAACGGTGGAAACCCATTGGGGTTTGCCAATTACTTTGGCTTCCAACTTGCCTCTCAATGTAACATGTTCTTGTGTCTCTTCCCCCTTTCTAGAAGTAGGTTCTTGTGAGACTACCATGGTTGTTAACAAAGTTCTCCCTTGTAACATAAGGATTTTAGGGTATAAAGGGGTCATCAGTGACCTTGCTTGAGTGGTTTTTTCCTTCAATGGGCAAGAAATAGGTTCTTGTGGGACTACCTCCATTTTACAGGCAGGTTCTTGCGAGACTACCTCCATTTTAGAGGTAGCTTTTTGTGGTACTATTGTTGCCATGCTGCTTGATGAAGGGAGAGATTTCCTTATGCCCTTGGGGGGATTAATGGAAGGTAGAGTAGCTATGTGGTAGATATATTCCTTGTAGTAGCCTTGAGATTTTAATAATTTCTTAGGGATCCACATTGGGTGAGGGGTGACTTCTTTGGTTCGTGGACTTAATTGCATGTCTCCCTTATTTGGTTTTATTCATCTAGGAGCTTGAACTAGATTTGGCATGGGAAGTAAGGGTGGAAGAGAAGCCAGATGTTGAGGCTCTCTCCCTACACTTTGAGTAGTGGCGACTTGGATAGTAACTCTGGGAAGCCACCAATGTCCTTCCTCCCATCGGTTGCACTGGTGACTTGAAGAGCAAAGGTTTGGACCGTCAATGTTGTGGATATAGTGGTTGGTGGCTTCCTTTTTTTTGCTTTGGGTGCCTTAGTAGTGATGTCCTTGAGGGATGGAAGTATCATCATGGTGTAGGCTTTCCTGTAGAGTAATGGCTATGGTAGGGGCGGATGATAAAACTTGAACCTTGATGACTGTGTCTTTGGTTTTCTTGTAGACCTAGGTGGACTTGTTATGTTGGGGAGGTCTTCAACTCTGAGACTCCTAAAGTGAGTGAGGTCATAAATAAAACCCCAAAGAGGGAGATGTAGACCACCAATTGTCAAGGTCACTATTCATTCTCACCAGTCAATTTGAAAATTGATGATGCAACACTAGGTCCTCCCAAGGATTACCTGTTCATCAATGGCACCTACATGCATCATATAGAATCTTCTTGCCACTACCCTATGGTTATTCACCTAAATTGGTACTCTGACATGCCCCAGTGTTAGTGTGCCTTGACCATTTATTGCTCATACAATTATAGGTGTTGTTGGAAGCATCAACGTAGAGGTACACTACTGGATGAGATGAAATAAATTATTTACTATTTTTTTCAAACTTGAATCATGTGCTTCCCTTAACACGAAGGGCGTTTGTAAAAGAGATTGGGAAAAAGAAGTTACATCAAGCACCTATATGTTGTCTAAGCACTAGTTTGAGGTGTTATCTACCACACAAAGTGATTTGGTTAGGAAAAATTATTGCCTAACATTACTAGGCTAATTAGCACATGTTCTATCATTGTTAGCATTCACTTTTAGTGATAGTTAGTCCCTATTTTATGATAGTTAGCCTTTAGCTTTTTGATAGTTAGTACTTGAGCTAGCATCTGTTTTATGGTAGTTAGCCTTTAGTGTGCTCATGACAGTTAGCACATGTTTTATGATAGTGAACCTATCAGTTTTATGACTGTTAACATTCAATTTCATGATAGTAAGCACTTGTTTTATGATCATTAGCATTCATTTTTATGATAGTTAGCACCTATTTTATGATGGTTAGCATTTTGTTTTATGGTAATTAGCACTCTTTGATAATAGTTAGCACCTATTTTATGATAGTGAACTTATCAGTCTCATGAACCATTAACATTTAGTTTCAAGACGGAGATCAACATCGAGATGATGCACAAATTGTTGCTTATTGTGCTATGTTTGTTGCGGAGCAATTTTCACAACTGACTTGCTACATTGCGAGTATGAATTGTTGCCATCTAATAGCTAAAATTTTTGATTAAGTCTCACAAAGTGTGTCCATCTAGATCTCTGCTTGGTTTTCCAGGCGTGATCACTGACCTGAGGATGTTTTCAAGTTTTCTTTTTCTTTGCTATTTCAAAAGATGTACGATGAACACATGTACATTTTTGCAGCTTCTTGTACAAGACATGTAGAAAATAAGTGCTCCTATCTATGAACATTTCTAGCAACCGCAGTATTCTTTCTACTCCTTCATGTAAAAGATTTAGAAAATCCCTACTGCTATCTATGAAAACATGTAGCAACCACCATATTCTTTCTGCTTCCCTTCTCGGTATGCTTAGAGAGCACTCTTTGCTCCAAAATCGACTCTTACGTTGCCAACTCGGCCTAAAGAAATTGAATATCACGTTTTCAATTCCAAAATGAACAGCCTAAAGAAACAGAATATAGCTTGAGATTCTAAAGATCTATATGGAAAAAGTCTACCTGAATGTCATGCATTTAGCTATTTCCTTTTGCTTTTGGAGGTTCCTTCAAATCTTGCATCACTAGTTTGGATCCTCATGATCTTGGTGACTTGCCCAAGCCCATCCCCTTATCCTTCCTAAGTTACCTACTAAGCAGTATGTTTGTGCGGGTGTGTGTCTTCACAACAAAAAAAGTGTGTGTGTGTGTGTGTGTGAGAGAGAGAGAGAGAGAGAGAGAGAGAGAGAGAGAGAGAGGGAGAGAGAGAGAGACAGAGAGAGAGAGAGAGTATTATATTACAAAAAGTTGTGTCTGTGTGAGATCAATCTTCAAAGAGTTCAAATCACTTGCCTTTTTTTGTGTGGGGGTTGATGTTGCTAGGTACAAGGCTTTTTTGGGTAGGATGATGTCACATTGGTTTATTTTTTGCTTGTTTGCATTTTTTTTTGTTCCCATAATGAAGTATCTATGAGTGAATGGTTAGACCAGTATAGGAAATATGTTCCATGTGTACTATTGGGTGTTGTCGACCTAGTCCATATGTGGTCTATAATGGATCCATGAATTGTTGTGGGTACTATGATGAGTTGATTCATTTTATTGTGCTTCATGAGCTATAAGAGGTTTGATATGTTCATGTCATTACATTGGTAGTTAATATTGAAGTCTCCTATAGTGTACATTTCTATATTAGGTGGTATTTTAGCAAAAGTCAGTGCTTTTGTGCATACATGCACTCTTGCGGGGATTTCTAATTTTTGAGCAAAAACATTTGAGCATTTGAGCAAATTGGATTAGAATGTAGGTTTTTTGTGTCAAAGTTTATGAAAACAATCCAAGTGTATGGACCCCTTTTGTGAATAAAGGGGTCATATTGCTTAAGAAAAGAAATGGATATCCTCATTTCTGACTAAACAAGTTTTCTAACTCTTGAAGTTCGTGAAATGAGGCCATGATTATGAAACCATTTTGTAAATGAAGGGTCCATATTGCTCAATAAAAGAAGTGGTTATACTTGTAAACTAATAAACCACAACAACCAATAACCAAAAAACAAATCTTGAAGTTGCTAGACCCCTTTTTTGATTAAAAGGGATGTATAATCCACAAAAAAAAAAAAGATTACGTTCGACCTTAGCAAAATCCAGTATTCTGCATCTTTGTTACACTAGCTTAATTTTAAGTCAAAATATTTTCCACTCATAGTTTTCTAATTATTTTATTTTGATAATTTTAATATGTTTCCAACCTACATCACTACAAATGAAGATATGATTTATCACGTAAAAGACACGTTCAAAGTTTTGTGATTGTAAAATCATCCTACAAGGCATCCCATCATAATTATCACAATTATCAAGTATCAAGTATAGAAATAGCCCAAAGTTTCCATAAGGAGTAATGAAAAAGACTCCAAAACATTATTTTGGTGGTTCAAAATCTCCATCGTAAAAAGTATTACTATAATAGTCCTTTCAAATTTTGTTCAACATCATGAAGGTGTGCAATCTGCAAAAACCAGGCCTTGAGGCATGCAAGATAATGCTGTGAAGATCTCTTTTGTACTCAAGTTAGCTTGGTGACCAAAAATATTATCTTTTCTATCCATAGAAGTAATATGTAAATAATATAGCCCAATTTTAAGTCAAATACACTCATAATATTTTCTATTTTGTTATTTGTTGTATATTCCAATACATGTTCATATTATTTCAAATAAGTTTTCAACCTATGCAAATGAAAATGAAGACATGATTTATCACATAGAAGATGTTCAAACTTTTGTGATGTAAAATCATCCTTCAAAATGTCCTACCACAATTATCAAGTGGAGAATCATTAGCACACTATCCTTGTGGTTCAAATTACTTATGGAAAAAAGGATTTCTTATATCCAATCCAAGGTACAAAAGGAAATGTAACAAATATAGCCAAATTTTAAGTCAATATTTTACACTCATAGTTTGGTATTTTGCTACTAGATGTGTTGAGTTCATGTTATTTCAAATAATTTTCCTACAAAGCGTCCTACCACAATTATCAACAAGTAGAGAAACAAACCAAAAATTTAAACAAGGAGAAATGCAAAAGGCTCGAAAGACATTGTTCTTGTGGTTCAAAATCTTAATGGAAAAAAGGATTATTATAGATATATTTTCATTTTGTATTCAACATCATGAAGATTCAGTCTTCAAAAAAAAACTATTTTTGTGGTTCAAAATCCTCATGGAAAAAGGATTATTATAATAGCCCTTCCATTTTCTGTTGACCATCATGAAAGTACAGTCTCCAAAAACTAAACCTCAAGGCATGCGGGACAATGCCTCGAATATCTCTTTTTTACTCAAGGTGGCTTGGTGAACAAACATATTATTTCTGCTATCTAATCCAAGGTATGAAAGGAAGATGTAATAAATATGTTTGCATGGATTATAGGCATCCAATTTGCATGATCGTCCAATGAAATCTTCACAATTGCAAGAAGGAAATGGAGAAATATCAACCTTGTATTCAATATCTTTTTGCATTGATCATTTTGTAGAAACAATGAGCTCAGCATGCTCCATGGCCTTCACGACTATTGCATCCTTAACAATGCATTTCATGACCAATGACCTCTGAATTCTATCTTCCATTTCTTTGGAGATTTTGTTTCGCCATCTGATTGCTTTGCCATCTCGACGCCGAGGTCGATCTTCATGCAATACTATTGTTTCATCATGGGCTTGAATTGGTGAAGCACAACTTGCACCCACCATCGGAGTTGACACTCCTAATATGACAAACCCCGAGCTTGTCAACCTGGCAATCTCTACACTTGTCAAGGATGTTCCTGATTGAACCTTCCACCTTCTTGGTGATGGTCCTGGAATACCTATAATGCTAGTTGATGGCTTCCACGTGTGGGTTATATCATTTCCACAAAACCAAATCATTTGGGAGTGCACTCCAATTGGTGTTTGAATCCTCCCAAAGAATGATGGTGCAACAACTCCACGTCGATTTTCACGATCCTTTATATTGACAAGCTTGTTACATTTTCCTCCTTGTCCAAGCCAAGCCTGGCAACGGACTTGGCTTGTTACAGGAAATCTTCGTAATGCCCAATTTGCATCATGCACTTCATATTCTTGTACACTCTTGGAATCATCATCCTCAAAACTCTCTGTTGCAAATATAGTACTAAATTTTGGAGACATGGAGTATCTTTTCTTATTTGCATAACTGTACTCAGGGCGGTGACTATCATCCTCACATATATTTGAAGGCATTGACTTTGGCCTTTTCCTTCGCACAGTCTTGCCATCTCCATCACTAAAACATACTTCAGATACAACACCCATTTCCTTTGCAACATTACTTGTTAGATCAACAACTGTTTTGGCACTAATGTCAATCTAAGATTTTGAAGATCTTTTTTTAAAGGTCTCTAGACTCAGCCCACTTTCGATAAACTGGCCCTTCAAAAAAGATGTGTATCTAGAGCTTTGTAAAATTGCATATGAGAGGTCACTAATAGAGGCATTGTAGAGACCAACATATTTGACATGGTTCAATCCAGCCCTCTAACTACCATGAATAGACTCTGCTAGATTTGTTCGAGGTATCAAGTACTTCTCGTTATCTAACATACTCTGCAAACCAAGCATTGCAGAGGTATTGTAATGGCAAAATTACATTATTAACATGATAAAAAAAAATTCAAGAGAAATACAAAACCAACCTTTATAATATAGTGGCCCCAATGGGAAATCCTAGCATGTCACCATGCAAACCAAGTTTCAAGTCGTGGCAAGTCTGAATCACTTGCATGGCCTGCATTCCACCATGCCCTTATGCTTCTCATTTCGACTTCTGCAGCTTGCTCTGTAGAGGCATCCTTCCAGCATCTACATCGGATTTTAAATTCCTCTTGGCTACTAGCTTTTATACATGCCTTTGCATGGGAATGAAGACTTTTCTCCCAATGGAAAAGGCAAGAACGCTCTTTCCCTTCCATTATATTATCGGGGCCACCATTGAAAGTGGCACGTACAACTCTCCAGTTGGCTTAGGCCTCATCTACCATGAACCCTTTGAATTCAGCATTGTCAAACCCTTCTGAAACCATTACTTTGTTGAGAGTATCCCAAAATAAAATTTGTGTGTCAGTATCTTCCACCTTGAAGTCACAAGTTGCAATTGTTTGCAACTCTTGGATAAAAGGATTATACACATGGCAAGCCATGGTAGTCCAATCTTTCATTCACTTCACAAAGTCAAACAACACCCAACAATGACCCAGTTCTCCTCTAGGTCTCATTTTATTTACCAAATCAACCCCTAAACTAGAACCTTGGGTAGACATTTTAAATACATGACACCTTCTAAATGAACTATGTTCCAATTGTCTAGGAAACACTACACTTTGGAAATAATTATATCTACAATGTCTTTTCAAGTATAAAATTCCATCTAGCCCATCTGACATAGGTTGAGAGTCACGTCGACCCTCCTCAATCCATCTTGATAATCTATACATAGACATAAAGTTGGTCTATATTCATTGTCAATAACATAATTTAATAAACCAATGCAATAACAAATATTATGGTAACTACCTTCTTTTGTCGAGCAAAGGTTCACATTGTTTTAGCAAATCTTGTAGCTCAACATCTGACATCTTAATCCCATCTTGCACTTTTTTAGACAATAAAGTTTCCATAATAATGTCTTAGAAAATTATATTTTGTATCCCTTTAGGGCATACAGCACCACTAGCCCTCACCATTTCAGAAACTTTGGTTTTAATGGCATCCTTTGTTCTCCTAGTCAAACCATCTCCAACGGGATGATTATGATGGCCATGGTGTATGATTGCATGAGTAAGATTCACACCATCTCTATATTCTGGCATGTAGAGTAACATTTCACAGTAACATCTCTCCAAGCAAATTGGTAGACGACCACAATGTATACATGATAAGGAGCCATATGATTCAATTGACACATTTGCTGGGGCCACTCTAATCAATCTCCCATCCCATTGTGTCTCATTCTCTATCCCAATTATTTTTTTATAACCACAACTTGCATTTATACACAATAGAGGTGACCTCCACATTCCTTTCTATGAACCACACCAGGAAATACTATATTTGTTGTAATAGGATCACTCCAAACATGACCATCAAATTTTGACTCCGTACCTTTAGTCCAATGTTTCAATGAAGTAGCTAGTAACTCAAAGAAAACATCACTGTCATAAGTAGAAGGCAACTCATCCACAGTGATGTGCATTTCAACCTTCTCATAGGCCTCACGCAATCTGTTCTTTATAGGTAGTTGCATAATAATCTCAATGACACTATGTTGTTTGTCATTCTCAATGTTGCTAGCTAAATCATGTTTCCTTGCCTCATCATTTTTGTTGCAAACAGAGTAGAAATCTTTTTTGTTTTCATGCACTAGAGTCTTCTGAAGTTCATTGTCATCAAGCTTGAATCTTTCTCCCTTTAGGGTTAAAAAATCACCCAACTGTGCATCAAGGTGAAACATTTTGTATCCATCGTCATGGACTTCGTATTGCAGCTCCATTGTCAAATCAGACCCATTATCACCAAAGTGCTGATGGACAGATATGGAACCAAGTGTGAATTGAAAATGGCTAGCAAGCACCATCTCTGACAACACTCCTCTACCTACGAAAGTGTGAACAAACATTAGCAAAGATCTATCCTCATTCTGAATTGTGACAGATTCCATAAGAACGGAATGGTTGAGCTGTGCAACTCAATGAGATGAAGTCCAAAGGGTGAGATCAAGAGCAGAGTGTTCATTTCAAGAACTCATTTGAAACAAGAGTGTGCCGCAAGAAAAGTTGCTCACAAATGCTTTGCACACATTGCCCATAGTTTATACTCACAACTTTGTAAGATAGGTCTTGTGAAAGTCCGCACAAGTGTGACAATGGTACTGAACCATGATGTAAATTTTAGCCATCATTTGTTAATAACAATACTATAATACCATGGACTCTTAGACCTTTTAATACCCAACCTGTCTTTGACACATATGGGAGTTATTGCAAGCCATTCTCGCTAGCAATGACATTTTATAATTGCTACATATTCATTCCGACAATTTGATATAAGTATTTTAAAGTTGATAGATAGATATAAATTATAATTGTGGTGAACAAGAAATGGTTGGTCAACACATCTCTAACCTTTTGAATATAAATTATGATGTTAAAAATATGCCAAAAAACTATTTCATCGATGAAAGGGGTCTATTGGACTCTATCTTTCATCAATTATTAATGAAAGGTAGAGGCCAATAGACCCCTTTCATCGATGAAAGGGGTCTATGGGCCTCTATCTTTCATGAACCATTAATTAAATATAGAGGCTAATAGACCCCTTTCGTTGATGAAAGGGGTCTATTGGCCTCTATATTGAATTATTTTCTCCAAAAGGGGTCTATTGGCCTCTATCTTTCATTAACAATAAATAAAAATTATTTTCTCCAAAAGGGGTTGATTGGCCTCTATCATTAATTGAATATTAATCAAAAAGATATTTAATTGTATGTCGATAAAAGGGATCTATTGGGCTCTATTTTTTTTAATTTTTAAAAACAATTATGAAAAATTATTAACCTCACACAGTAATGATGTTTAATTAAATGATCACTCATCATTGTTGCATTCTCATTAGCAATCGAATTCGTATGATAATCATTATAAGGCATGCTTCCTATTAACATCATAGTTTAGTAGCATTTCTATAGCCAATATGTCGTCTCGTCATGGTGAATAAAATAAACGCATTGATTGTAATGATTTGAAATAATAAAAATGACAAAATAAATGAATTTTTATGTGGTAAGGAGTGCTAGCTAATAAAGAGGCAAGGTTAAGTACTTGGGTGGGTCGAGGACATGTGGTGGTCCCTTGCTAGCAAAGGTGTTCTTTATCATGGAAGAGGGATGCATATTTCTATAAATATCAATCCTACTATTTGAGATTTGCAAATGTGAAAATTAAAGGCCAATAGACCCCTTTCGTCGACAAAAGGGGTCTATTGGCCTTTAATTTTTCTGAGAGCCCTTAAGAAAATTAAAGGCCAATGGACCCCTTTCGTCGATGAAAGGGGTCTATTGGCCTTTAATTTTCATGAGAGCCCTTAAGAAAATGAAAGGCCAATAGGCCCCTTTCGTCGACAAAAGTGGTCTATTGGCCTTTCATTTTCATGAGAGCCCTTAAAGCCCTTAAGAAAATTAAGGTGATAGTCGCATGCAGATCAATGCATGGAGGTCAAAGAAGACCACTTCTTGTTCCTTTTTACTATAGCAGCAGTACGTATATCCTTGAATAAATCAACTCCTCCTCCTCTAACCTCCCTGCATCTATAAATGATTGGTGGATTGGTTGAGGCATTTAGCAAATATCGGTTCGCCGAACGTTGATCATCGAACACGACTGCTAAAAATATTGGCAAACAACTGAGCGACCAAAATTCTCGAGAACGTAGGGAGTGACTGAAAGAGAGAGAGAGAGAGAGAGCTCTAGAGAGAGAGAGAGAGAGAGAGAGAGAGATTTTTGAATTGAGTCTAGCTACCCAGCTCGGCCACCGATATGAGCGACATGGCGATTGATCTATTAGATAGCGAACAAAGCTTGTTTTATTTCACAGAACATGACCACCACGTATAGATTCACAGTATAGCTCTTTTGCAGAGGGATAATATACTCGACTTCAACAACCCGATTGCTAAGATCAAGGATGAGCTCCTCGAGCTTCTGGGTAAAAACATAAAGATGGTGCTCGTTAGTGTCCACAATCATCTCGTAGGTAGGGTTGATCGCCAAAGTAGCTAGCTTGATGGTTTGCATGTGTAGAGAATTTGCGAATTGGCAATGATTTTTGACTCTCGCATGCTCGCAAAATTTGTGCACAGGATCAACACAAGGTGGCAAGCGTAGTCACACCACACATCTGAATTGGAATCTCCAACCTATGGGAGTCTTGACTTCGGACAAGGGGATTAGTTACCCTGTGGCGTTCTCGGTAGACACATATTTTGGCTCTCCTGGAGCTATCTTGGTGGAGAATCACCATCCAAACGAGTTCCTTCTAAAATCTATCACCTTGAAGATGCCAGACTCCACAGACATCTACTTCGTTTGTAATTCTTGGGTGTATAACTCGAGCAACTACACAGGCCTGCGAATCTTTTTCTCTAACAAGGTAAGCTATAGTGCTGTGCAATTTTAACTTTGGCCTTCGGATCCGGAATCCATGATCTACCTATCGTGCTGTAGCTACGTCGCTAATCCATTGCTCTGCTCCCTGTCGTTGCCGAACCGGCTTCTCTTTCAGATTTATCTTCCAAGCGAAACTCCTGCAGGACTGCAAGCCCTCTGGTTCTAAGAGCTCATGAACTTGCAAGGTTAGGAAGATCCGACCGGCGAGAGAAAGGACGCTGATAGAATTTATGATTATGATGTCCAACGATCTCGGCAATCCTGACAGAAGCAAGGAACTTGTGAGGCCCATGTTGGGTGGCTCAAAGGATTACCCCTATCCGAGGAGGTGCAGAACAAGGCACAAACGAACGAAAGCTAGTATGTAACCGTACATTGCATGTTTCGAATCTTTCGATATGCCTTTTGTCGGCGTTTATGTGCAAGGTCATCATATTAGTGTCCCTAACTTTTATTTACATGAGCAGATCTGGCATTTGGAAAGTCCGGTTTCAGGTCTGCAAGATATCTATGTTCCTCACGACGAGCAATTTGGCCACATCAAGGAGTCTGACTTTCTTAGTTCTACAATCAAGTCCTTCGTGTACTACATCATCCCCATCATAGAAGATTTGTTCAAGAACAACACCACCTTCACCTCATTTCAGGAGATCAATGAGCTCTACACGAAAGGGTTGGATCTGAGCAAATGCAAAGATCATAGAGACAGTGAGGAAAGCGAATCCAAAAATTTCAAGGATCCCTTGGAGCTCATCCGAGAGCTTACGAATGACACCACCCAAGATCCCAGCCTGCTCAAGTATCCGTTGCCTGCAGTGATTCAAGGTGAGCTTATATCTTTGGGCGACAGGCCAGACTCATGTTTTGCCCAATTCTTGGGAGAGAAGCTACAAGATTGAATAGGTGGTGAATCGCCTTAATGAAACAACAATTATTAAAACAAATCTCAAGGATTATTTGTACAACATGAAGACAATGTGTTCGTGTGATGAGAATGAGTACTTATCACTTTTTTCTGAGGAAGAAAAAAAGACACTTGAAAAGCATAGGGTAAATGAAAGCAGTAAAGGATCAAGTACTCGGTATCCTTTGACATCTCTAATGCTAGGGAGAATGGTATTTGCAGTAAGTTTCATACCATTTGTCATGGATGTCTTTTGAATTAGAACTAACTAATTCATTGTACTAATTCATTTCTTTGGAATATATTTTAGCCACTATACAAGCAAGATTATGAGGCAAAGATAAAGGAACTTCACCCAAATTTGAGTGTTGCTGATATGGAGAAAGCACTTAAAAGTATTCAAAAGAATGTGAATCTCAAGTATGGTTGAAAAATGATAAAGGTATGGTTAATTTAATGATTCTTAACATAAAGTTGATTATTTAAAGTGTTCAAGTGTTTTCTGAGATTGATCATATGATGTTTGTTTAGAAAATGATCAAGGTATGGGATATGCATGTATTGTATGACTAAAAAATACAGTTGAGTGTGACGATTGCATGCATTGTTTATATGTAGATTTTGTCTATTGTCAAACCAACAAATGGTGAAGATTGGTTTAATATCTTGTGCAGCCTCCCATTTGATGATAAATCATCCATTGTCACATTGGAAAAGTTGTATAACATCTCCATTGCAAAAGTCTCAAAGGAGACACAACTAGCAACCCTCAGAATCTTAGGGTCAGATTTGAATTTGAGAACAAGTTATGGGATGCCAAAAGCTGATAGAGAATTCATAAAGTGGATGGCGAAAGAGGCATGGATGGATCAGTTGCTTTGTGAATCTGAGAGGTTACTCTCTCAGGTCTTGGTTGCTAGTCAACAAGCTAGCTTTATGCTTCCTCAAGATCCTACGTTGAGAGAGTATTTTGGGGAAATACAAGCAATGAACAGACTTGAAATTTATGAAGATTTAAAGGATTTAATGACTGTTGCTACAGCTGCAACATGACAAATGGAGATGACGAGGGCATCTCAATAATTGGTATTTAGGTAAGCAATACATGTTTTTTCCTTTTCAATAAAAAATCCATCCTTAAGTATTTCACTTTTGTACTAAGACTCTTATTGTATGCAGATTCTTGCAATCCTTAAAAGCTATTGGTAAGATTGAAAAATTGTTGCTCATATGTCAAGTATGGACAAAAATTTAAGACTTAAAATTCTATATGTACTCTCCAAACATGATATAGAAAGAAGGGAAGCAAGTGCTCTCTGAGTGGGAGAGAAAGAACTGCCCATGGTGGCTCGATATGAAAAAAGGATGTTGCATCGAGGAGGAGCTAGAGTTGTACACATAGTATAAAAAGGGAGAGATGCATTCATCAAGCTCAAATTCAGTCCATGAGGATGATGCAGTCATTGAGGTTCAAAAAACACTTGAGAAGATGACCTAAAAGGACAAGGATTCAAGTATGGAACTAAAGAAGGGTGGTAGGCCACCAAAAAATCCTAGTACTAATAATGGTAAGTTCTCTTGATCTTTTTTCAAGCTGTTATTTGTTTGTATAACATATGTTGTTATCACTTTGTGTCTTTACATATGTGGTGTGGGTATAGATGTGCAGGTACTGCAGTCTACACCCATTTTGAAAGGATATAAATGGAAAGATAGGTCTATCTGCTTTTTGTACATTAATCCATTGACCTCTCTAACTTTGAATCAGAGTGGCACATGTGATGCTTCACATTGCAAGGTTTGGTGCTATGATTATGTCGAGTTTGGGAAGCAATTGTATGTCTCAAACTTCACACAAGCCTATATAGACATGAAGGAATACTTTGTGGGTCTTGGAGGTGAAAGAAAAACAAGAAATGGTAAGAGTGTTGCTTGGGCTGTAGATTTTGTCATTCTTGATCTGCCTACACAGCTAGAAGCTCTTGGAGTAGAGGATTCCACATCTCCATCGTGGAATTTATTAACAGAGGACCATGTACACTACTCCTTGCTAGTAACGGCCACAGTTGTTTTAGATTCTGGCTAGATCCTAGATATGTGTGCTCCTCATGTTCTTCATTTGGTTGAGAATTATGCTAGGATCAGTAGATTGGAGTTTGCATGTCGAATGTACATGCAATGCTTGGATGCATATTGTACAATCAAAGTTGGTGGTATTGATCATAAGGTGAGACAATTGTCTTACAATGACCTATTGAAAGAATTTATGCTCTTGTATAATGAAATGGCTTGTACTAAGTATAAGTTTAATTCTTTCTTGTCTTTAGGTGGATGTTGTGGTTTTATGCCTTCTTCATCGGGCTGGTATGTCTTGTGTTTGTAATCCTGGAAATGTTTTTGTGGTTGGTAAAGCATGCATGCATTCTGGGAGAGCATGCTTATCTATTGAGAATGATCCTGACATTTGCAATTCTATATTACAACCATTTTTGGATGGACAGAACGGAAAGGGAATGGATGATATAGGTGGAGGGTGTTGAAATGAAGTAGACATGAAAAGTAGTTTTGTGAATAAAGGGATCTTATAAGCCCTAAATACTATTGGAAAGAAATGTAATTAAATGTATATAGCATCTTTGTGGGGTAGTTTTATGACTAAAGGGTGTGTGATGTTAGCAGCATCTTTGTGGGGTAGAAATGTATATATTATCTTCGTGGGGTAGTTTTATGACTAAATGGTGTGTGATGTTATGATAAAATTGTCTATGAAATCACAATATAGGCCATGTTCAGAAAAATGTGCTCAGACCAAGATGCTCAGAGAAAAGACGTACCCCACTCTTGCTAAGGTTTATTGTGCAACGGCTCAAATAAGTTACCCCATATGTAGTGTATCCCTATGTAGATTAGTGAGAGTGCTCTCAACGGAAGCAAGAACGGAAAAGGGAGAGAGAGAAACAGAGAGCCACACAAGTTTTGGTGGGTGTAGAACCACCCTAATCTTCTTTTTCATTCATTTATATATGTGTTTAAGTATTGTACATAACCGGCGGGGTAAAGGCACAGTGACCTTTAACCCCCACAACCTCCCACTTAAAGGACAATGTGCCTTTAAGGGAGAACAACTAGTGAGCATACTATCCAATGCCCATCAATACATGACAATACTCAAACCGCTGACTCTTCGTCAGCATATCTGTAGGGTTATCATCTGTATGAACCTTGACAAGCTCTATGTGCTTGTCCTCAAGTACCTCCCTGATGAAATGGTACCTGACCTCAATGTGTTTGGTCTTTGCATGAAAGACCGGATTCCGTGCTAGTTGAATAGCACTCATGGAATCACTATGCAATGTCAGTACACCTATATGAATCCCCAAATCTCCCACTAGCCGATCAAGCCATATAGCCTCCTTGCAACCCTCTATGGCTGCAACATACTCAACCTTTGTGGTAGACAAAGCAACGCACTTCTGTGCACGAGACATCCACGACACTGTAGCACCTGTAAAGGTGAACACATAACTAGAAGTGGATCTCCTACTATCCACATGCCCTGCATAGTCTAAATCTGTGTACCCAAGTACATGCATGTCTCCTCTACCAAAGCAGATGCACATCTCCTTAGTACCCTTCATGTACCTCATGATGCACTTAACTACCTCCCAATGCCTCTTTCCTGGATTAGCCATATATCGGCTAACAACTCCCACTGCAAATGCAATGTCTGGTCTAGTAGCTATCATAGCATACATAAGACTCCCAACTGCTGATGCATAAGGAACCTTGGCCATCATGGCCCTTTCCTCATCTGATTTGGGACTATTTGTATGACTCAGTTTCACATATGGAGGCAATGGAGTACTCACTGCCTTCCCCCCCTCCATATTGAAACGCTGCAATACTTTTATAAGATACTTCTTTTGTGAAAGCCAAAGGAGTTTCCTACTCCGATCATGCGTGATGTGCATACCAAGAATATGACCTGCAAGTCCCAAATCCTTCACATCAAAGGCCTCATGCAACTTGGCCTTTAATGCATCTAGCTCATAACTATTCTTGCCAATAGCATATCATCCACATATAGTGCCAAGATTATCAGGCTATTATCCTTAGCCCTTTTAGTATAGAGGCAGTGATCAATTTCACTCCTAAAAAAACCCTGGGACTGAATGAAAGCATCAAACTTCTGATACCATTCTCTAGGCGCTTGCTTAAGACCATAGAGACTCTTCTTTAGCTTGCAAACTAAATGCTCTTTGCCCTTTTCTTCAAAGTCTTCCGGTTGCACCATGTAAATTTCATCATGCAAATCCCCATGCAAGAAAGCTGTCTTGACATCCATCTGCATAAGCTCCATGTCCTGTGATGCCACTAGTCCAAGCATGCATCTAAGTGTGGTCATCTTCACAACTAGAGAGAATATCTCATCAAAGTCCACACCCTTCTCTTGCTTGAACCGTTTAGCGACCAAACGGGCCTTGTATCTAGGCACATCATCACCTGTGACCTTCATTTTGTAGACCCATTTACATGGCAGTGCTTTCTTTACATGTGGCAAAGAAACCAAGTCCCAAGTCTTATTCTTCATAAGTGAACTCATCTCTGATTGCATAGCATACTCCCACTTGCATTGATCCTCGCGCATCATAGCCTCTCTGTAGCAAGAAGGCTCCCCGTAATCAGTAAGCATCATATAGTCTACCCCTGGAACAAGCCTATCAGGCGGTCTAGACACTCTAGATGATCTTCTCAAGGGCATTTAAGCTTGCTGTCCCACCTGCATATCAGCCACATTTGGCTCATCATTTCCACCAATAGATGATCCATCATCTACCCTTGATTGTATACCTGTGGGAGTACTTGGTGGTACCATTTCTTGCACATTTGGTGCATGGACAGCTTGTTGTCTATCAACATATGCAGGTGGATTCACATCCTAGAAAGTGATTCTCCTCATTTCCACATCCCTCATGGGTGCCTTATGCATCTTCTTCTCATTGAAGACTACATCATGGCTGTATATGATCTTCTTTGCTTTTGGATCCTAGAGACGATAGCCCATCTCTCCACTTTCACCATAACCCAAAAGATGCATTTCCTAGAATTAGGATCTAGCTTCTTTCGAAGCTCTTTTGGCACATGTGCATATGCCTCACACCCAAATATATGCAAATGAGAGTAAGAGGGCTTCTTGCCACTCCATGCCTCTTTAGGAATACCACCATCCAAACTCTTACTAGGTGATCTATTGATCACATGCACTGTAGTCTTCATCGCCTCAGCCCAAAAACCACCATAAAGACTTGCAGGAAAGCATGCATTGCAACCTTTCTTGAATGGTACGGTTTATCTTTTCTGCAACTGGATTTTTCTCTAGAGTACGAGGGGATGTGAGCTCCCTTTTAATCCCATGTGTATCATAGAAATGCTGAAAGTCATGAGAGAGATACTCTCCACCATTGTCAGTTTGTAGATTCTCAACCAAGGCCAGCCATTTCTGAAATACCTGGAACACATCAGTCTTCCGAGCTATAGCATAAGCCCACACTTTCCTAGTTGCATCATCAATGAATATCACATAGTATTCAGCCCCGCCTAATGACCGTGTAGGCATGGGACCACATATGTTTGAATGAACCAAATCAAGCTTTTCAAACTCTTTCTTTCCCCTTCTTTTATGGGTTGATTTAGTCTACTTCCCATAGAGACAGTGCTCATAAAATTCAAAATCAGAGAAACTCAAATGCGGTACATAACCCAAATGGCATAAGAGTTTCATTCCATTCTGGCTCATGTGCCCCAACCTGTAATGCCACAAAGAAGTGCTTGGCTGCTCGGTTATTGCAACAACATGATCAAATACCCATGATACATGTAAGGGATACAAAGTCCCACATTTGGCACCCCTGGCCAAAAGCATAGAGCCCTTTTGAATTTTCCAACTCTAAAAGCCAAAAGTGGTGAGAAAACCAGCATCATCTAGCTGACCCACTGAAATAAGACTCTTGGTCAACTTAGGCACATGTCTCACATGTTTCAAAATAAATGCAGACCCATTTGCAAAAGAAAACTTTATGTCACCTACTCCCACTATGTCACATGCATAGTCATTTCCAAGATGCACACAACCTGTCTTTCCACTGTCGTAAGTGGAGAACCATTCCCTATGGGGAGTAACATGGAATGAAGTACCAAAATCCAAAATCCAATGCTGGGAATATGCATTATCTGAAGTGGTAAGCAACTCTGCAGATAAACTAGACATGAAGAGAACATCATTGTCATTATCATGTATGATTGCATTGATCTCCTTGATCTTCACTTTTCCTTTGTCCTCCCTTGGACTCTCTTCCTTTTGATTTGCACCCCAATTTGCATCCTTTTTCTTATCCTTTTGCTCTCTTTTCAGCTTGTAGCAATCCTTTTTCATATGGCCCTTCTTGCCATAGTGGTAACACTCAATGTTCCATGCCTTGGATTTGCTACGAGACTTCCCTCTTTCTTAGGACTTCCCCTTGAACTGTGATCTGCCCCTTTGCACATTTAAGGCTGCATCTTGCTTGTTGCTGTCCATAGAATTCCGTCTAATCTCCTCGGCCAACAAGCTACCCACAACATCATCAAATTTCAGTACTCCACCAGGTGCAGAGTTATTAACAGCTATACAAAAGGTATCCCATGAGGATGGCAATGAACATAAGAGAAATATTGCCTTAGTCTCCGCATCAAAATTCATCTTCTGAGCCTGAAGCTGGTTGAAAATAATATTGAATTCATTCAAGTGAGAAGCAATGGAGACCCCTTCCTTCATCTATAGCTCAAACAACCTCTTCATGAGGTAAACTTTATTAGAGGCAGTTTCCTTTTCATAAGTGGCACACAGTTTCTTCCACAAATCTTCCGTAGTCTGCTCATTTACTACTGTGAAATAAACTGACTCTGCAAGATGAAGTCTAATAGTAGACTTTGCTAATGCATCCAACTCATTCAAATCATCCTCAGACATATTTGTAGGCTTAGCTTCAATCCCTACCAAGGGTTTAATCTGCTTCTTTTGAATAAGCACATCCCTTATCTGTTCTTTCCACAAAGAAAAGTTTGTCCCATCAAACTTTTTAATGCTGAAAAACTCCTTTTCAGACATGGAAGAGGATGCCATGATGCAAATAAAGCAAAATCCCAAATGCTAGTGCCTGCAAGAGAGAATCACACCAAATACCAGGTGCACCCAAATGTGTATGCCACAACAGACTGAAATATCACCAAAACCCAAAGCTCAAAGCATAAAAAAAGATGCAGTTGACTCATGTGCATGTACTATGCATCCATATGAGCAAATCTGGACAAAAAAAAAAAGCCAACTGCAATGGCAATCCAAAATGCCAATAGGTGTCCAATGGCTCAAGCATAAACACTGTCCATGGGCATATGCATCAATAATATCTCATCCAAGAGAGCATAACACTATCAGTGCATCACCTGTAATGTGTCAAAGCTGACCCTCAGCATAAAATAGCATTCGTGTGCAAAGCATCCATAAAAATAGCATCCCACAAGGCAATTTGGGCCTATCAACGCATCCAATAAGGACCACAATGCATCCAAATGGCCTATAAATCATCCACTGTAACCCAATGCACACCACGAATGAGTGCACACTGCTCAAACTGCAACCAGAGTGATCTGCATAAGGTATGCTCAAGAAATCATAGTCCCATGGTAATGACCACTTCTGAAAATAGAACCTGAGATGCCTCAAAACATGGGTGCCATTGCATAATCAGACTCAGCAAGAAAATTTGCAAATATCTCTCTTCTACCGGAACTCCAAAATCCCAACCGATGAGTGAGAAATGGGAGTCAACACTTATCCACTGCCATGTGGCATAAATCTAAGGTTTCACTTCCACCGAATCACATAAGAATTGACAGGTAGGGGTTTTTGGGCATCCGGAACACAATGGGATAGACGGTTTTGGAAACTATGGTCTCAATCATTGGGTCCAATACACGGACTGAAAAACGTTTTTGGAAACAGAGCTGTTTGTAAACTCCACTGGAGTGTGAATGATGAGCAACATAGAAGTTTTAGGACCTCCTGAGTCCACCAAAACTGACATATATGCAAATGGTTGCTCCAAACTTGAGTTCCAACAACTGGCAGAAAAACACAAAAACTGACATAGTGAGTCAGAAATCCAATGAAATGATCCCAGATTCAAGAATGAAGGTGTTTCCAAGCTTCTGAAGTGAAGTGGACACCAAAGCAAGCAATAGTTCCTCTACAAGTCAATACAGAGTCTCTGTCATCGAACGGAATAGGGAAAAGCTCAAAAAACGACTTTTTCTTTGAAAACACTTAACAAGCTCTCAAAACCACTTCGCAAAACCAAAGTGACTTTTCCAAAGGTTCCTCCAAGGCTCTACACACTCGAATGCAAGTAAAGTCACCCACAAAGCTTCCCACAGAGCTTCTCCTTCCTCCCATAGAGCTGCTGAGCTTCAAGCATTCACGCACGCTCAGCTAGATCACCCGGGCTCTGATACCAGTTGAGAGTGCTCTCAACAGAAGCAAGAACGGAAGAGGGAGAGAGAGAAACAGGGAGCCACACAAGTTTTGGTGGGTGTAGAACCACCCTAATGTTCTTTTTCATTCATTTATATATGTGTTTGAGTATTGTACATAACCGGGGTAAAGGCACAGTGACCTTTAACCCCCACAATTAATTGTTAAGATTTCTTGTGCAATGGCTTGAGGAAGTTACCCAATATGCTTTAGCTCTTTTCTACTTTGTTCTATATCATTCTTTCTAACATTTTGTCCACTCTACTCACTCCTTTTTCTTATTTTTTTTGAATCACTCTTTCTAACACCATATCTATTCGTTATGTTCTAACACTCTCATAATGGAAAGTGTCCCCACTGTACTTTTCATTCTTGGCTCAATATTATAGATTATTCCTCACTATAGAAAGTCACTGAAGCATTCAACATATACATGAAGCCTTTGCTTGATCATTTTGACAACACTAACAAAAATATTGGTGGATCTTTTTAAAAAGAAAAGCATTTCGTTTTCTAAATTCCATACTTTTTGTAGAAGGGGCATGCTTATAGATACAAAAGCTTGATGCAAAGACAAATAAGAAAACCGAAATTGATCTTAGTTTACATGAGTCTATTTAAATTTGAGGGAGATCATGATTTCTCTTCTAGACTCTTGATTGATATTGAAAGTTTGACTTGATCACTTATAGAATTCCTATTGTAGTTTTTCTTAACAAGTAAATTCCTATTACAAAATTTTATCTAGAATAGAACAAAATTTACTTAATATTGATTGGAGAAAAAATGTCGAGAATGTGTAAACAATATCCATGCTTAACTGCAAGTGGATGAATGCACAAAATTTAGTGCTTTTGATTAGATTGAACTTATTAGGAAGATGCTTCAATACTTCAGTATCATTACTTTGTCTCCTTTTACATAGCACTGTGAAATGTGCCTTGAGTGTGCCTTAAGGTTGAGCACTAAAAATACAAAATAATATAATTACTATGCATGTAGGTGTAGTTTAGGAGTGTAGCTTAATAAGCCGAAAAGGCACACTTGTCATCACTTGTGGTCCCATTTAGAAACTCCTCTAGTGAGGTTGTGGTGCATAAAATTCTACGTGAAAGATATTATTCTCCCCAAGTGAATTCCCTTTTGCCGTATACTCCATTCACTTCATCAACCAACTCTGGATATGATGTTACACTTGATGATAAAGAGGGGCTTACAAAAAAGGCCAAGGATATTACACCTTACATTCTAGCATTGATTTCAAAGGATACTAGAGATACACATTCCCAAGAGAAATTTGAATGTTTATGGAAGGAGGTATATTGTGTCCTTAATGTGTTGTTGGATTTGATAGTAGGCTCATTATCATTATATTGTAGGATTTTGAAGGGAAGAAAATTCAAGCAATTTTGCTCTATGGGAGAATGATCTTCAATCAGATGCCATCATTAGGTAGTATGAGGCAAAAAAAAAAGAGAGAACAATGAGAACATAAGAACTACATGAGAGAGGATAATTTGATGGAGATTGATGAATCCATAAAGCAACGAATAGTCCTCAAAACAATGAAGCTTTTCAATGACAGAACCCAAAGCATGGAGAAATATCTGAAGTGTGAAATCTTTAATCAAATTTTACAACATCCTACAGTGGTAGGATTACAAGATCGAATAGCCAAAGAGGAGGTAGAATTGCAACCAACACTAATAGCAAAAGTACACAACACACTGGCTATCATAGAGTAGCTTGCAAACAAAGAAGAGCTATTCCTAAAGATATGTACATTGACCATGCTAATGAACTCTACTAAATACATGCCTATTAATGCTAAGGTGGGAAGGGTTCTATAAGTTTCCAATTGTTCCATGTATAAGGCAAGATTTTGTGTGGAAGCCCAAATGGATGATGGTAATCACTTATTCTTGTTGGTAGCATGTTGGAAGCATCAACGTACATGTACACTACAAGATGAGATGAAATAAATTATTTACTATTTTTTTCAAACTTGAATCATGTACTTTCCTTAACAAGAAGGATGTTTGTAAAAGAGACTGGGAATAAGAAGTTACATCAAGCACCTAGTCTATCTACTTGATGAGCCTTAGATATGTTGTCTAAGCACTAGTTTGAGGTGTTATCTACCATACAAAGTGATTTGGTTAGGAAAAATTATTGCCTAACGTTACTAGGCTAATTAGCACCTGTTCTATCATTGTTAGCATTCACTTTTAGTGATAGTTAGTCCCTATTTTATGATAGTTAGCATTTAGATTTAATGATAGTTAGCCTTTAGCTTTTTGATAGTTAGTACCTAAGCTAGCATCTGCTTTATGGTAGTTAGCCTTTAGTGTGCTCATGATAGTTAGCACATGTTTTACGATAGTGAACCTATCAGTTTTATGACTGTTAACATTCAATTTCATGATAGTAAGCACTTGTTTTATGATCATTAGCATTCATTTTTATGATAGTTAGCACCTATTTTATGATGGTTAGCATTCTGTTTTATGGTAATTAGCACTCTTTGATAATAGTTAGCACCTATTTTATGACAGTGAACTTATCAGTTTCATGAACCATTAGCATTTAGTTTTATGATAGTTAGCACCTATTTCATGTAGTCGGCAGCTATTTTATGATAGTAGCTAGCATGCAGTTTTACGATAGTTAACACATATTCTGTGATACTTAGCACGTATTTTATGATAGTTAGCATTTAGTTCTATGATAGTTTTGATGTATTTTATCATAGTTAACATTTATGATAGCTAGCACTTCTTTTAATGATAGTAAGCACTTGTTTCATCATAATTACCCCTCAGTTTTATGATAGCTAACACTTGATTTATTATAGACAAGCCCAAATTTCCCCCCTGTCGCCAATGCTTACACCTTCGGCACCGAATCGCCTCCCTCTGATGATGAAGATGATGATCCTCAGCTCCAACATAGCAATTGAGGAGTAGTGTTCACTAAATTGAGGACCAAACACTCACCTTGATTTTTCACACCAATGAGTCTACTATCTTGACAACCTGTAATCTTTTTGAGCAAGACGTCCAAATCAAGCGAGTTATTGGTAAATATTTGTTTGCAATTGTATAAGATAGGAGAGGTGATGAATAGAGAGTCCCAACTGAAGAATATCCCTCCATTGCTCATTAGATTCAAGATGGAGATCAACATTGAGATGATGCACGAAGTGTTGCTTACTATGCTATGTTTGTTGCGGAGCAATTTTCACAACTGAGTTGCTACATTGCGAGTATGAATTGTTGCAATCTAATAGCTGAAAGTTTTGACCAAGTCTCACAAAGTGTGTCCATCTAGATCTCTGCTTGGTTTTCCAGGCGTGATCACTGACCTGAGGATGTTTTCAAGTTTCCCTCTTGCTTTGCTATTTCAAAAAACCTATGATGAACACATGTACATCTTTGCAGCTTCTTGTACAAGACATGTAGAAAATAAGTGCTCCTATCTATGAACATTTCTAGCAACCGCAGTATTCTTTCTACTCCTTCATTTAAAAGATGTAGAAAATCCTTGCTGCTATCTATGAAAACATGTAGCAATTGCCATATTCTTTCTGCTTCCCTTCTCGGTATGCTTGGACAGCACTCTTTGCTATGAAATCGACTCTTACGTTGCTATCTCAGCCTGAAGAAACCGAATATCATGTTTTCAATTCCAAAATGAACGGCCTCAAGAAACATAATAAAGCTTGAGATTCTAAAGATCTATATGGAAAAAGTCTACCTGAATGTCATGCATTCAGCTATTTCCTTTTGCTTTTGGACGTTCCTTCAAATCTTGCATCACTAGTTTAGATCCTCATGATCTTGGAGACTTGCCCAATCCCATCCCCTAATCCTTCCTAAGTTCCCGATTGAGTAGTATGTTTGTGTGAGTGTGTGTCTTACAAAAAAAGTGAGAGAGAGAGAGAGAGAGAGAGAGAGAGAGAGAGAGAGAGAGAGAGAGAGAGAGAGAGAGAGAGAGAGAGAGTATATTATATTAACAAAAGCTATGTATGTGTGAGATCAATCTTCAAAGAGTTCAAATCAACTGCCTTTTTTTTTTGTGGGGGTTGATGTTGCTAGGTACAAGGCTTTTCTGGGTAGGATGATGTCACATTGGTTTATTTTTTGCTGTTACCATAATGAAGTATCTATGAGTGAATGGTTAGACCAGTATAGGAAATATGTTCCATGTGTTCTATTGGGTGTTGTCGACCTAGTCCATATGAGGTCTATAATGGATCCATGAATTGTTGTGGATACTGTGATGAGTTGATTCATTTTATTGTGCTTCATGAGCTGTAAGAGGTTTGATATGTTCATGTCATTACATCGGTAGTTAATATTGAAGTCTCCTATAGTGTACATTTCTATATTAGGTGGTATTTTAGCAAAAGTCAATGCTTTTGTGCATACATGCACTCTTGCTAAGGTTTATTATGCCACGACTCAAACAAGTTACCCCATATGTAGTGTATCCCTATGTAGATTAGTTGTTAAGATTTCTTGTGCAATGGCTAGAGGAAGTTACCCAATATGCTTTAGCCCTTTTCTACTTTGTTCATCATTCTTTCTAACATTTTGTCCACTATGCTCACTCCTTTTTCTTATTTTTTTAAATCACTCTTTTTAACACCATATCTATTCTTTATGTTTTAACACTCTCATAATGGAAAGTGTCCCCATTACTTTTCATTCTTGACTCAATATTATAGAGTATTCCTCACTAGAAAGTCATTGAAGCATTCAACGTATACAAGATGCCTTTGCTTGATCATTTTGACAACACTAACAAAAATATTGGTGGATCTTTTTAAAAAGAAAAGCATTTCGTTTTCTAAATTCCATACTTTCTGTAGAAGGGACATGCTTATAGATACAAAAGCTTGATGCAAAGGCAAATAACAAAACCAAAATTGATCTTGGTTTAAATGAGTCTATTTAAATTTGAGGGAGATCATGATTTCTCTTCTAGATTCTTGATTGATATTGAAAGTTTGACTTGATCACTTATAGCTTTCCTATTGTAGTTTGTATTAACAAGTAAATTCCTATTACAAAATTTTATCTAGAATAGAACAAATTTTACTTAATATTGATTGGAGAAAAAATGCCGAGAATGTGTAAACAATATCCATGCTTAGCGGCAAATGGATGAATGCACAAATTTTAGTGCTTTTGATTAGATTGAACTTATTAGGAAGATGCTTCAATACTTCAATATCATTACTTTGTCTCCTTTTACATAGCACATGAAATGTGCCTTGAGTGTGCCTTAAGGTTGAGCACTAAAAATACAAAATAATATAATTACTATGCATGTAGCTGTAGTTTAGGAGTGTAGCTTAATAAGCTGAAACGGCACACTTGTCGTCACTTGTGGTCCCATTTAGAAACTCCTCTAGTGAGGTTGTGGTGCATAAAATTCTACGTGAAAGATAATATTCTCCCCAAGTGAATTCCCTTTTGCTGTATACTCCATTTACTTCATCAACCAACTGTGGATGTGGTGTTACGGTTGATGATAAAGAGGGGCTTACAAAAAAGGCCAAAGATAACCTTGATGCTTCCGTGTTAACAACAACTCGATGGAGAACACTTTTGCATCTCCCATAGGTCATAACCTAATGAAAAAAATGTTAGTTTGGGTAGGCTACAATTTAGGTGGCATGACAAGAACCAAATCTATATACATGCTTGAATCTTATCATCATGAGATTGTGCATTTTTAATTACACGTATAAAGATGCACAAAAACACAAATCATCATATTTTCAAGCCCATCTTGTTAGCTTAAGGAGATTGGATGAGTCTCTTTCCAACATGAGTACTTAAGGGAAAGTAAGACTCGTCTTCTAATAATATCCATGGTCTATCATAAGATTGTGCATGTTTAATTACATGAATGAAGTAGCACAAAGCAAAAATAACAATATTTTCAAGTCCATTTTGTTAGCTTAAAGAGAATAGATGTGTTTCTCTTCCAACTTGTAAATACAAACTTAAGTAGAGGACACTCATCCTCTTAAATGCAAGTAAATGTTTTTTATCACGCTTAAAGCAGGTGGTTTGGTGTACTCCAAATCTATTTCTTTCTTTAAAAAAGCTCTTTCTTATGTGTGTTCCTTTCCATTCCTTAATGCTGTTAAGGAAGCATTTTTATATTCCTAATTCTAGTTCAACTATGCCTACGCATAGACAGATGGAGCATAATTATGGAGCGTTCCTTTCGTTTCCTTAAATATACTCGTTATAAGCAAGTATTTTTATATTCCCTATTCTAGTTCTAACTATGCTACACATAGACAAAGCATCATTATATATAGGATAGATTATATGGGCGCACCTCTAACATGTCTCCCACGTTGATACAGAAACCATCTTGTCGAGGTGCAACGACCACATATCTTCCGTCCTCTGTCTTCACTTGCAAGCCTGCCACACCACCATCGTGCACTATCGTGAAACAGTTAGTATCTACGTGCGTGCCCAGCCCAATGGTTTTCGTTGGATCAGGACATGGAGGATAATAATTCAATCTCAATGTTTCCTGCGGATCCGCCATGAACACCTTCTCGAAATTCTCTCTGCTCACTCCATAGCCTTCGATTAAAAGCTCCATAAGAAGTTGCCCCAGCTTCTGCATCCCGTCAATGTAATCATCTATGGCCTTGCTGTTACAAGCCCAAGCCCAGGAGGTTAACTGTCACAGAACTGTCCTTCAATCGTAACCGGACAGGCAAGCAATTTTCGTTTTTTGTACTAGGATCGTATGCCTACTTACCTGAAGTCCGCTCTTTGGGTGCCCTGATCGTCGCTCCACAATTCCTGTGCGCACTCCGCTGCGTTGGATTGTGGTCGACCCATTATCGTGAAGGCCTCGCACCAGGGCAAAGTGCCGGAAGTTGCTGTTGATGCAGCCGTTCCATAACCAGAATGCTTTGCCATAAGATTTCTGGCTGATTTGATTTTCACTTCAGGTGGCACTTCAAAGACACGCTTGCTTTGGGCTTGCGCGCGTCCCACGACCTCGGGCGAGACCCCATGGTTGATCACCTGGAGAAACCCCCATTTCTCGCATGCTGCAACGAGTTCCTTGGCGATTCGGGTCCTCTCAGAAGAACTTGCCTCACAATCGCCTACCAAGCCGCCAATATCAATGATGGGAATGGTTTCATCTTCTCCATCATCAGCTTCCGGGCGCTGCGTCAGAACGAATGGCTGAGGAACGTTCTCGACAGTTCGTTCCTGTCGTAAGAGTGCGAGCGTCGCCAAGTCCTTCCCTTGGGCGACAGCAGCAGCGTCTGCGGCAGAATGGGCAGCGTCAAGGACAGCAGGATGGAAAGCTGGGATGCCTGCTCCAGTGGAGAGAGTTGCCATAGTGGTAAGCCGGAAGGAAGAGAGAATTCAAGTCAGGACTTGATGGGGGATGATGCTGGTGCGCCGTGGGAGGTCACGATGATACGGATTTCACAAAGCAAATCAATCGATGGATTTGTAAAGGAGCTACTGAGCCGATGCTGAAGGATTCACAAAGCAAATATGGAGGGGTGATGCTGCACAAATGAGCTGCTAAGCACATGATATAAGCTTGAGGGAGGAGAGAAGACAAGGCGTTCGATGAGATGGAGGTGCAGAGTTGTAAAACACACGATAAGCTATGCCACGTCAAAATTTGGCGCTGCGGTATTTTTTTAAAATTAAAAAATAAATTTCTGCCTTTGATTATGGTGGGCACTCTGCCCTTGGCGTACGCTGCATGCAGCCCTACTAAACTCTTAGTAAAATTTTTACAGAGTGCCCTTAGCGTACGCTCCATGCAGCCCCACTAAATTTTTACCACCTCTAGTAAAGAGCCACTCGCCAAAGAGTGGCAATGGAGCATTCAATGCATCTGAATCGACCTTTTTTAAACACAAGCTGATTACGCACTCCCCCACACGGCCAATGCTACCTTTATTAGAAGGGTCGGCTTGGTAACCATAGGGGTTTTCAGTGTGGTATTGCACACATGGTGCCCTTGGTAGCGCAAGGTTCGGGGGCTTGCCAAGGGCTTCCCACACTATTGGGCGCTCCCCTTTTCCTGCAAGCAATATATAGATGCCCAGTGGCAACCACATCAGGGCACCCCTCTGCTGCCCATACTTTGATGCTTGGTCTATAAATGCCCTTAATAGTAAGAACATTTTACTTTTGTCAAATCACAACTATTTGAGAGCTATTCGTGGGAATATTGACATGTTCTTTTAGCTGCTAGAACCTTATCTAAAACCTTGTCTTGCCTCTTCCTCTCTCTTCATCACTCCATGTAAGACAAAGAGGTTGCCTTTGAGCATTCATATGGAAGGCAGCTTATATAAGGTTTTGGGTTTTGTGAATCTTATGAAGCCACTTGGAAGCCTTGCATGAAGCCACTTGGTACCTTCAAGAAAGCTCAGGCTCCAAATTCACAAGCAAATGTATCCAAATTCTTTTCGCTAAAAAGCATGCTTTTCTTGATCGCATGTCGTTCCCCTGCCATACATCAAAGACTCTCCCCATTTGAACTTCTCTCATGGCCCAGCACGCTTGAGTGGCTAACGAACAGAGGGAGAAGGTGCAACGACAAGATCATCAAGATTCAACGACTACAAGAGTTTTATCGAAGCCTTGTGAAGTTGTGAACGAGAGTTGGGTGCACACACTAGTCTGTGGAGAGCGGGTAGTTCTTTCACATGGAGGGCACTTTCCACCTACAGAAGGAAAGCTTCGAGCATGAGTTGCTACCCTCAGGTGAGATAAGCTTAATGTTTGGTGCCAACATTGCCCACAATGTGCAATCGTCATTGAAGGGAATGACCAGGTGGGATCAATGGAGGAAAGCTAGAGAACAGTGAGGAGGGAAATTTTGAAGTGGAGGAAAGCAGTTTCAACTTCTCCAAGACGAAAGCACCTAGATCTAAAATCTTGACAAGGGATTTGGCTGCAATCAAAGAAGGAGGCACGAGAAAGCTTGACAACAGCAATGAAACTAGTTTGGATGTTGAGTACACTAGTTGCAGCGGGAGCATCAAGACGAATAATGAATCAAAGAGCCAAAGCACTATTCATTCCAAGCATGGGAATGTTCTCGACAAAAAAGACATAGTGCTCCAAAGAAGAAAGAAATCAATCATGCATCAATGTTGTTTATGTTCCAAAGGCGTATAATCAGCAATTGCTCACTTGATACATTCATTTCTTTGGTGAATTGTGTTTCTTATAGATAATCACAACTACCTCAACTCTCCTGTGTCTCGCAAGGTAGCCTATAGAAAGTTTTGGGTTTTGTGAATCCTCACCAAGCCACTTGGAAGCCTTGTATGAAGCCACTTGGCACCTTCAAAGAAATCTCAAGCTCTAAGTTTATGTGAATTCTTTAGGGGGTAGTGAAATAGAGAGGGAGAGAGTGAGTGTGAGAGGCAACAAGCTTATTGTGTTATTTCTTATTCATCCTATTTATCCATAGGTTTCTAATGCTATAATCTATTATAGATTTGAAGACAGAACTGGAGATCATCAATCTCACAATGCTTGCTCACATACTCTCGCCACCTGACAAACATTTGAAATGGTAATCTGGTTCCCTCAACCATTACACTAGCTTAACGTCAAAACTGATGGTCTGATGGCTCACAACATTGATACATCATGAAGGAAGGCCCCATTCCTAGATTTTATAGCTCTCAAAAGGAAGTGCACCATCTCTCCAACCACACAATATAAACTCATTTGAATTGAGTTATATTAAACACTAAGAAACTACACTCAAATATCCAATTACAGCTCTATCTTATATTGATTACTTTAGTCTTGCTACTTTTCAAGGATTAAAGTGGACTCCCATAAAAGCGAGTGGTATTGTTTTGCTAGAGTAGACCATTGCAGGGCCGTCACATGGATCAGATCTCTTTTAAGGAAGCATCTCAATATAAAAGAAGTAGTCCGCTATGGCTCTGCACATCAAACCTCAAACATCAGAAAATGTCTTCTTCTATTGCCGACTTTTACAATTACAATTACATTGTTTGGATTTTCATGTGCTCTTTATTTAAATAATGGATTCTAGTTAGAAGGCATGCTTGCCTCCTTTGTTTGATGCATAGATGCAAAAGACTTCATTAAACATCATCAAAATTGTCATCTTTGGTCTCGACGGTGACTTACAAGGGTGATACAAATAGTGTGTTGCTCAAGAGATCTAAGGAACTTCCAAATAGCAGTATGGCACTTGAAGTAAGATCAAAAGCCAATCTACCAAATGGTTTGTCCTTTCTTGATCTTTCCTTTAGCCTCCAAGTGTGTGAGCATGTACCACATTGAGCTTCTTGAAGTGTTAGTGTATGTAGAAATGCTTACGGGTGATCTCAAAAACTAGGAATATACTCACCTTGAACTATGTTGAGGGTTAGCTCCACCACCCCACTAAGCCACTACTTCCAGGAATAGAATATAGTAATTTGTAACTAAAAAACGGTTATAACTGTTTCCAAGCACTCTCTTCGATTTTGTTTCTACAATGATGTATGCACTCGACAATTATCGGACTGCATCCTGACTAACTTAGTTGCCTTAATTTGGGTGTATTTTTTGATTTTAAAAAAATGCTCAAATACGCATTTTTTATGTTTTTTAGGATTTGAAACATTTCAAGCATTGTTTGCTATTTTATTCGTACGAATAAGTACACTTGCACGAATAACAAAGTTTATTCGTATGAATAAACGTAGTATAAACATGAACCACTACCATTTTTGGTATTCGTATGAATACATCCACATGTCTTCCTTGCCACCTCAGCCACTTGCTTGCCAGCCTTGCTATGTCCTGCTTGCTTGTGGTACCTACCAACTCTCTTCATAGGTACCTTCGAAACCCTTGCTTGTGTTGCAGTCTTTCATTAGTGATTAATGTTTGTTTTGTTTTGTTTTGTTTAGGACTGGCACTCATCTCTCTTAGGAGAGTCGTGTGATGCAGTCTTTTTTAATTATTTAATATTTGTTTTGTATTGTATTTTAGTATGTAGACAAGTCGGCACTCATCTCTCTTGCGAGAGTTGTGTGCTGTAGTTTGTTTTTGTCATGTGTTGCAGTTTCAATTTTAATATAAATAATTGTTTTTTACCTGAGGTTGGCACTCATCTCTCTTAAGAGAGTGGTGTGTTGCAGTCTCAGTTTGTATAAAAATGTTTTTTTGTAGGAACTCTTGGGCTGGCACTCATCTCTCTTCAGAGAGTTAAGTGTTGCAGTCCAAGCTTAGTGATGTTTTCATAGATGCTTATTTTGGCACTCATCTCTCCCTTGAGAGTTGTGTGTTGCAGTCTAAGTTTAGAGATGTTTTCAAGCACACTTAGTCTGGCACTCAACTGTCCCTTGATAGTTGTGTTGTAGTCTAAGTTAGATATCATGTGATGTGCTCTTAGACACTTAGTCTGGCACTCAACTATCCTTTGATAGTCGTGTGTTGCAATCTAAGTTAGATATCATGCGATGTGCTCTTAGACACTTAGTTTGGCACTCAACTGTCCCTTGATAGTTGTGTGTTGCAGTCTAAGTTAGATATAATATGACGTGCTCTTAGACACTTAGTCTAGCACTCAACTGCCCCTTGATAGTTGTGTGTTGCAGTTGAAGCCTAGTGTTAGATGGTAAAGTCCATGGTTAGGGTTATACCTAGGTCATTTTTTGTGAAGGTTACATGCTTAATTTTTGTGTTTTGATTTTCTCTAGTCTTTTACATGATGTGAGCTTGAGTTGAGAGGTTATACCTAGGTCATTTCTTCGACTACTTCCATTGTTAATTGTCATGGCTTAATGAGTTTCTTATTGCACCTGGCACTAAATTCTTTTTTGAATTCTGTGTTGCATCTTACTGCATATGAGATGGCTTACCTAGGTGAGAAGAGGAAGTTTCAACAACTTGATCTCACTAAGATTCAGAGGAAGGTGCTAAAAAATGAGAATGTACACTTCTTAATGAATGTTGATCAGGACATCATTGAGATAGCTTTCAACAATGGTGAAAGCAGTGCAAAAATTTGGTGAGGACAATGGTAGAGCATGGAGGGAGGACCTTACGTGATCGATTTCCAAATGCATTTATAGTAGAGTCTATAGACTAGTATTTGCACCACTTCACATTGGAGGGTCGACGATGCCTCGCTCAAGTAGATCGAGACATAAACTCCTTTGACACGAAGTGGGAGGGTCTTGTTGTAGATGCAAGGGTCACGTACATCAAGAATGTGTGGCGAGGTTTCAAAGGCACAGGAGCTACCTCGACCTGCTTTCCATCAATGCACCCATGCCCCCAAGCACAATTGCATCCATATGCACCAATGCACCCACATCCCCAGTCACATGCCACATTGCACCTAGTGCAGCCACAAGCACCATTGCAGCCACGCCATGCATATGCACCACTGGGGACCACAGCCTGTATTTCCCCGTATCCCTTTTCCCCAAGTTCTTCCATACCCACAAGCAGTTCCTCCACCTAGTCCACGTCTCCTACCACATGCACGCCCACATTTCACCACATCTTTTGCTTCTCTGTTTGTGCCTCCTGTCACACACGCAGACCAGTTTCCATCTCCCACATACTCGCCTGCACCAAGAATGCATAAGCGTCCTTCATTCTCGTGTGCACAAGTACCACCCGCATCAGTTGGCTTGCATGATCATGTACCAGTGGCGAGACCCATTTGGCCCATACTACTTCAGTGACACGAGACATTTGATCCATGCCTAATGCGACTATGGGCATAGGCACATGCGGACCAATCAACATGTGCAATCTTCTTGTTGCTACATTTGATCCGTACAAGATTTGTGCATGTAAGGTGCTAAGGCTTTCTGTGCCCACTGATGCATTGAAGGCCAGAGCCTTGGAAGAAGCCACGTGCTTGGGTGATGTCATACATCCAGGCATCATTTAAGCAATAGGTCTAGTCCATGATGATAATCCAATGATACTATTTCCATTCTGGAATGGAAATCATTTGGAAAGATGGCTAACCTACCTTGGACATGAATTTGGAAAGTGACCGTCTTTGGTGTTTCACAGAGATGATGTGAAAATGCCTGTTAGAGCTCCATGGGTCCATCAGCATGTATTTGATATTTTAAGTGCACTAGTTCGCACTATTCATTACATGCATCAACACACTGTCTTGCATAATGACTTGCATGCACAAAACATTATGCTACACTTCTCGGAGTCATCCGAGGAAGTGTATCTGGGCATTTGTGATTGGGGAATGATGACTTCGTGTAGCACTAGGAAGCACTATCCAACATTACCCAGTGATAGCCCCAACACAGTTCAGAGTTCTATTGCAAGAATTCGTCACATTGCTCCAGAGTGCCTATGCACCAATCCCCCACCTTTCCATGTTGCACAAGTTGTGTATGCTATGTCTCATCACATCTTGAACATCTTAGACATTTGTGCACCATCGCCAAGTACTGGACCCATAGAAGCTTTAATTGGGTGTCTACAATGATTTGCGGTTCAAAGAAAGTCAGCACAACTGAATAGATGTCCAAGCACTACTGATTTTTGTGGGGTTTTTGATATTGCTCCTAGATGTGGCATATAGCTCAGTCCAAACCAAGGACTTAGACTAGCAAACGACCGAGTCTTCCTTGGACAATATGTAATATGAGTGACCGATCATGAATACTTGTAACATTGACATTTTTGTATATCATCCAAGTGTGGATCCACTCCATCATTCAAGTTTGTATATTTACAGTGCTTGATGATAAATGATGCGATAATTAATGTTTAAATATTATTTATATAAGTGAATGATGCGATAATAAATGATGCTACAGTTTCAAAATATGATAAATGATGTGACGGTAAATGTTTAAATATTGTTTGTATAAGTGAATGATGCAATAAGTATTCAATAAGTATCCATTTGAATTTAATAGTTTAATATTGTTTATGGTTATAAAATAATTCTATCTTGTTGTCATTTTTTAGGTTAAGTATGAGCATGGAGGGAGAGAATGTAAGTATGAGAATGGAGGGAGAGAATGTTTAATATTGTTTATGGTTATAAAATAATTCTATCTTGTTGTCATTTTTTAGGTTAAATATGAGCATGGAGGGAGAGAATGTAAGTATGAGAATAGAGGGAGAGAATGTTTAATATTGTTTATGGTTATAAAATAATTCTATCTTGTTGTCATTTTTTAGGTTAAGTATGAGCATGGAGGGAGAGAATGTAGAGAACGTTCTCCCATAGGATCCTCCCCAACTAGAGGAACCTCCACTTTAGGAGGGCCCACAAGCCGCTTTTGTGCCTTAAGAGGCTGATTTAGCAGACCAGCTAAATCACTCCGAGGCTGAAGCTATCTTGCAGGTGTAAAGAGAGATGCTGGGAAGAGAGGGGCTAGGTATTTTTGCCGCCGCTGGTCCAATGGATGACGACACCATGCAAGGCGACCTGCTCTCTCTTTGGCAACTCTCTTTGGCAAGTATAGAGGCTATGTCCATCGGAGTTCATAAGAAACACCTTATTTCTTTGTTTCGGAAATGCTAGGAATAAATATGCACAGCCCAAGTTGTCAGACTTGCGACACAAATCCCATCTTTCTCCAGCAATTCATAGAGGTGGAAGGGAGCATCCCCAACAACCAGCAAATACCCATGTTTTTCATTCAGCAGGTGTATGTCTACAACGTGTTGCATCGATGTGTGGATTGGAACGACAAGAATCACTTGTTAGGAATAGGAAAGGGACGTCTTGTAGAGTGCAAGCGAGCAAGAGCAGAGAACAGAGAGCCCGTGTCTCAAAGGCCTCGCATGCTAACTCCCCAGGCACACAAAAACAAGCACATTTCTCACAAGAGATCTAAGGAACTCAACAAGGAGATCCTACAACTCCCACAAACAAATTTTCTCACAAGAGATCTAAGGAACTCAACAAGGAGATCCTAGAACTCCCACAAACAAATTTCATAGACACAAAAACAAGCACATTTCTCACAAGAGATCTAACGAACTCAACAAGGAGATCCTAGAACTCCCACAGACAAATTTTTCTCACAAGAGATCTAAGGAACTCAACAAGGAGATCCTAAAACTTCCACAAACAAATTTCATAGACACAAAAACACCAAAAGCACATTTCTCATAAGAGATCTAAGGAACTCAACAAGGAGATCCTAGAACTCCCACAAATAAATTTTTCTCACAAGAGATCTAAGGAACTCAACAAGGAGATCCTAAAACTCCCACAAACAAATTTCATAGACACAAAAACACCAAAAGCACATTTCTCACAAGAGATCTAAGGAACTCAACAAGGAGATCCTAGAACTCCCATAAACAAATTTCAGACACAAAAACACCTAAGACACTTTTCTCACAAGCAAGGATTTTTTTATCGAAGCTATGCCTATATATTAATATAAAATTTTGGCGAAAGTTTTCAAGCTCATTTTTTTAGTTTCACAATATTGGTAGAATGTAGTTCTTTTTTATATTTTTTGTTTTGTATTTTGAGGGAAAAAATGTAAATCTTGGTGAAACTTTAAATTTTTTTGCAAAAAAGTTTCAAATCCTAGCAAATGTTTCAAACATTTATTTTTATTAGGGCATACAAAATTTCAAAGCCAATATAACATTTTAGTTTGTTAACGAAACTAACTTGAAAAAATCATCCATGCTCACAAGAGATCGAAGGAGATCAACAAAGAGAACCTAGAACTCCCACAAACAGAGACACAAAGACCAAAACCACAAATCTCACAAGAGATCTCAGGAACTCAAAATTAGATCCTAAAGCTCCCTCAAACAAAATCCATCTTATTTTAGAACTTCTAGATTGCTTTCACAAACCTTGAAGGACCTTTCTTCTTCTTTTCCTTGTTTGATCTCTTATGCTCAGCTAGTGAGAAGAGAAACTAGCAAACAGTGACCTTATATACAGAAACGTAGCCACATATTCATCCTAATATAGGTTTATTCATACAAATACGTTATTTGTACAAATAAAATCTATTCATATGAATATAGAGGGATGACATGTCGATTTATGTAAAAAACATGATGTGTCACCGCTTTTTTACTCGATTTTTTCTTTCATTCGAATCATTCGAGCGATTTTCCCACATTTTTCGAATCACAAATTCAAATTTTTCTACTTAGTTGACTGAGGTTTTAGTCAGTTTTTGGCTCGAGATAAGCTCAGTTTTATTTAAGCAAACATTAGGAAGAGAAACTTTTGTGTTTAGCTCTCTTGTACTTGTGACTGTCTAGAAATCTATTTGTACTCTTTTGAGTTATTCTGTCCTGCTTCCAACTGTGCACTGTTCTTTGAAATTCCATTGTTTCAAGTTAAAGTTGGTCAAGTATTTGAGTTAATTAGGATACATTTGAGCTGAAAGAGCTCAACCACCGGGCTGGTTACATGATGTTCCAACCATCGGGCTAGTTTAGCACAATAAAAATATATTGTAGTTCTACTGCAAAATAAATTGCTGTTAGTTTTTGTTCAATTATGCTGGTTCAGGACAATCATATAACTAGTGTTTGAGCTAAACTAGCCATGGTTGCATGATGTTCCAACCACCAGGCTGGTTTAGGACAATCACATTAAGTCCAAGCCATCTTGGTTTAGAAATGAAACAAGTAAACTATCCCAAAGCTCAATCACAATCAACCATCAAGCTAGCTTAGGCAATCACTATCCTACATTGTATCAAGCATGTGTATGATGTGCTTATCAAAACACCTTGCATCCTGTCCTCTTTTTACGGATGTCCTTTCTATTTAGAGAAACTCTTGTATTTTCATGCTAAAACGTGATCATCTAGCATTGACTCCTGCACTTAGGCTGTCCCTCCTGCTGTTGCGTTCTTTTAAAGACCATAAACTTCTCAACTTAGGACGATCATGCATTGCTTCTGCTCTATGTTCAACCATTGGAGCCACTTTGGTCCTTCTGATTGAAAACATCTTTGACATTATGCACCCAAGCCATTTCTTCTTTTTTTTAGGGGGTGTGTGCATATATATATATATATATATATATATATATATATATACATACATATACATACATACATACATATATATATATATATATGCATATACATACATATATATACATATACATACATATATATGCATACATACATATATATATATATATATATATATATATATATATATACATACATATACATACATACATATATATACATATATATACATATACATACATATATATACATATATATACATATATATTTATATACATACATATAGATACATATATATACATATATATACATATATATTCATATATATACATATAGATACATATATATACATATATATATATAGATAGATATATATATATATAGATAGATATAGATACATATACATACATATATATATATATATATGCATATATATACATATATATATATATATACATACATATACATACATACATACATACATACATATATATATATATATACATATATATATATATATATAAGAGAAATGAAGGATTTTTTTATGTCGATAATTTCATCATTTTATTTTTAATTATTTTACCTTAGTTTATAGTGTATGTGTTTACATACTCTCTATTTCATGAGTTTGTAATTTTTATTTAATCTTTAATTTTTAATTCATTTTACATTAAGTGCATATTTAAAGTATATTTAATTTAGTTTAAAATGTTTTGCTAAATTAAATATACTTTAATTATATGTGAAAAGAATCAAACATTATATATATATATATATATATATATGCATATATATATATGAATATATATGTATATGCATATATATATATATATATATATATATATGAGAAAAAAAATGAAGGTTTTTTTAATGTCTATCATTTCATCATATTATTTTTAATTATTTTACCTTAGTTTATAATTTGTGTTTACATACTCTCTATTTCATGAGTGTGTAACTTTTATTTAATATTTAATATTTAATTCATTTTACATTAAATGTATATTTAAAGTATATTTAATTTAGTTTAAAATATTTTGCTAAATTAAATATACTTTAATTATATGTGAAAAGAATCAAAATTTGTTTATAACTCTTGTCTTGTAGCAGGTAACCTATTAAAATGAATATGAAAAAGAAATTATTTCTTGCATTTTCTTCGATTTGACGGTTGGTATAGCTTAGATTAGCATAGATTAGTTTATCCATAGAGGAGAGAACTCCAAAACAACCAATCAAAGCCATGCCCAAAAATTTCAGACTAGTTCCTAATCGGCGTCAGTCCTACGTTCACATGCGGTTTCACACTCATAACACAACCCTATGAGCAAAGTTTTAGATGACAGATGACACATTAGAGTCAGAGTTTCAGTGAACAGAGTTTTAGTGGACACAATATTTTTGCTCATCTCATTGTAAAGCCTTATTGGCTATTATTTTTTACTTTATGTATATATATTGACCCTTGTAAAGGCTTTGAGGCTGTTTTTGATCATCCATTCAAAGATTTTGTTAAATGCACACACACTTAATTGTATCAGTGGACACATTACAACTTGGGCACATTACACTATGATGGGGAAAATGCATTGTCTTTCAACTTGGGCACATTACACTATGATGGGCAAAATGCATTGTCTTTCAGCTTGGGTACATTACAGTATGATGGGAAAAATGCATTGTCTTTCAGCTTACATTATAGTATGATGGGCAAAATGAATTGTCTTTTAGCTTGGGCACATTACAGTATGATGGGCAAAATATATTGTCTTTCAGTTTGTACTTTAATGCCTTATTGGCTATTTTATTGAAGCATTGTATCTAAAGTCTTGTGAATTATTTTTTATGTAGGGTTTTCAACTATTATGGAGCACTCTCAAGAGATTAGAGCTTTTGTCTCTAGCACCACCTTACATTTCAATGGGAAAGAGTATGCCCCTGGTAACTTTGAAGGGAAGTGGACTCACATGCACATGGGAAGAAAAGTTTGGTTTCATTCAAAGAAAAGTTGAGCTATATCTGATGATGTCGAGGAAAGATATGGAGCAAAATGAGGAGCCATGGAATGCAAGCTTCTCTGATAAAGATATAACTTCTAGGAGACTTCTAGCATGGTTGTGGGAATTACTATGGAACCAAAGAGCCCATACTTGGATATTTTTGTGAAGTGTTCACAACCTACTATTGTGGGTTATCATTTTATCTTATCAAGAGGTGAGTACATTTTCGAATGCAGAGGCATGTAGGTTGCGTTAAAAGATTATGGTGGAGTACTTTAAGACATCATCACTCAAGATAGACCATGAATTCAAGGAGGGCACAAGCAGGATCAGATGGATGCTAGTTTGGTTCAAAAACAAAGAGGAGACAAGCAGAATGAGAGAGCTCCTAGTTTGGCTCAAAAGCAGCCTAGACAAGGAGCCCCACATCAAGGGTTTGCATGCAAACTCTTTGAGATAGAAGCAAAAGCAGATACTACGTTCGAACTAAAAAATGAAGAAGCAACAACCATTGCGACCTAAAGAAATACAAAAGATATAGGAAGAGGAGGGACAAGCCATAGCCACTTTAGTGCAACCTATCAAAGGAAAAGAAAGACGCAAAATAGAAAAGATTAATACTGCAAGGGCCACAATTCAAAAGGCTACTTTCACAAAAAGACAACATTCCTCTATTCTAAAAGTATAGGTAAAAGATAACGAGGACACAATTCCAAAGGTTACTTTGAAAAAAAGGCAACGTTTCTCCGCTCAAAAACTTCAGGTACAAGAGAAAAAGGACAGAGAAAATATAGAGGAAGACGAGTCAGATCAAGAGGTTAAGGAAGATCAAGATGAGCTCATGTCAATAAAGAATCTCAATCTACATCTCAATGAGATGATAGCAAAAGATGATGTTGGATATATATGGGGACAAAAGCCCTATGCTATGAATGCTCAAGATGTGGAGTCAGCAACTATTTTTACCAATAATAGGAATCTTGAGATATCTTATGCGATTCAAATATTCAAGGCTTTGGTGGATGGCAAGAAACCCGTGGTCTCTAATGTAGTCTTACGTCCAATCATGTTCTGTCCAAATATAGGTAGCCATGACAATGGAGTTATGTTTGAAGGACCTACCCATTTTGAGGAGACTTTCAACAAATTCTTCACACAAAGCCTTCGACAAATTCCACATGAACAGGGTGAAGAGGCAAATTCCAAGAAATTTTTGAAAGAGGCAAAGAGAAAATTCTTACTGCCTTGTAAATTTGAGCCGATTGATGGTTAGCATTATGTATATGCCTGTAATGAACTTGATAGACAAGCAAGGGACTCTAGAAGACTCACTACAGAGCAAATGTCAAAGGTTCTTCCCTTCAATTTTTATATGGATACAATATGCAGTTTTAAGCATCCAACAAAATATTTGATTGAGTCCGAAAGATTGAATCATGATATTTTTGCAAAACGTAAGATAACCTCGACATCAGAAATCCTAATGAAAGCGAGGTATCTATGGACTACACTTGGTTCTCCAGCAACATATTTATAAAGAATAGCCACAAAAGTAGATGCAAACACATTAGTCAACTTTTATACATGTTTAAGTGCAGTTGTACCAAGGGGAAGTCAAGAACGGGAAGAATCTCTCACAAGCTCCAAGGTAGCGAGAGATAGATATGCTAACTACACAAGTATAATTTTTCGACCTGATGAGGTGTTTAAGCAAGTTGTGGTAGTTTACAGTGCATACGAGAAGGGTGAGGTTACTTATGAAGGTCCTTTGTTACTATCACAAAAGTCAAAGGTTGAGAAAAAAGAGGTGACAGCAAGAATGTGGAGGCCCATGAAATATTTGCTGGAAAGCTATGTAACAATGGCAATAGAAAAACTCCTCAAGAAAGAATGGTTTTTTGGCAGGAAGGACAAAGATCATTGCATCAACATACGGGTGGAGCATGATGCAGTTGGATAGTGCGATTAGATATTTGCTCACAGAAAAACAAATCCCTACTGGTCAATGCAATATTGACCCTAATATTGTGAAGCATATAGCCACTTTATCCATGGCTAAGGAAAAGGCATGGGCGCATAAGTGGATGAAGAATCAAGAAGATGGGGCCAAAGTAGTCACCTCATTCATGAGAGCCCAAATCCCACCATAGGTGATTGCATATGTTGAGAAGCTTGTGAATGAGCATAAAATGAGAATAACAAGTGTAGTCAACCACGGCATTCAATTCAGTGTGAACATCACTTCAGAATCTAGAAAGCTTGTAGCGTTTAAGGGCATTTCAGATGAGGACTTTTTAATTAATGAAACCAGCTAGGATAAGCCCCAAGTATTCTTTATTGATGAGTTTTCTTCCAATGATATTCACCAATTCATCACCACCATTAGTAGAGCTGGAATTTGCAATATTGTGATTTTTGTCAATAAAGAAAACAAGGAAGAGATACATAACACTTTGGATAAAGTTTATGCCTTGGATTTCAAGATCTACAATGGTGTGTATGCATCCAAGACAAGCAAGAGAGAATGTGTATTAAAGATCCAATGCCTCGAATCATTTCTCTTATGCATGCGGAGTCCATATCCTGACCAGTCTCTACAACAAAACATAAGGGGGACTTCCAAGAGTTTGCATCTCATGCTAGAGGAGAAAGAAATCCATAGGTCCTCTCATCATCAAGTGCACTCCAAAATTCACGAATGTACTCCAAAAAGTGGAAGTCTTTTGATTACTATATTGGAATACTTGCAACCGCCTAATTGGGAGGTCACCCTATTACGGATGGGATATCTTTTCCAAGATCTTCTTAGAAAAGGATATTCCACTAATAGTATTGAAAGAAAGGCTTGCATGGCACACTTCCACTTGCAAGCTGATCTAACTATTGGCTATGTGAAAGAGGTGGAACATAAGAGGATTGGAGATGATGATATGGAAGATCTTGATGGCTCCCAGGATAAAGACAAAGGTGATGCAGACGATGACATGGATGAACTTCCTGGTTCACAAGATTACGCAAAGAAATCATAGACACATATCCTGGTATGACCCTTTACTTTTCTTTTACAAGCATTACATTTAACTATAACCTATCAATCTCACAAGCTTTTGTATTTTTTACAGACGGAAGAGGGGAAGGAAGAAGAAATGAGTTCACATGGATTTCAAGTAAGGAAGGCCACAATATTTCCTTCAAGTTTAATTGATATGGTGATTGTTGGAAAAACTGAAAATGAAATATTTATGACAATAAAAGGATCACCGAAGTACTTTCTTGATATAGAGAGTCAACTACTTCGCTTCTATGGGAACTCAGAGGATATGATGATGGCGCAGCTCACGCTTAAGAATTCTGAAGATTTATCCAAGCTACAAGAAATAGGAAGCAACTTTGATATTCAGGTTATGATTGGACAATGACCTCAATATCTATCATTTGGTGCATAAGAGTTTCAAATCCTAAGATATCGAGGAAAAGAGGTTAATTAAAATTATAATGGCTGCCCTCAGGTTTGATACAAACTTTATCTTGGCTTAGTATTTATATTGATTAAATTTAATAAGCTAATGCTTGGTTATTTTTTGATGTAGTATAATGATATCTTGGTTTCCTGTAAATTTTGCAAAGTGTGTATATATCATAGATTCCCTTCATTCTACATGGCTCAATAATAATAAAAAGTCAATAGAAGATATCTGTACCTGGCTGCAAACCCTCAATATAGACAATGTACGAGTTATCATTTTTCCATATAATGAGACATAAGTGACGCCCAATCTCATATTTACTTTTGCTAGATGTAAGATGAAGTCAAATAATAAAGATTCTTAATTGGCGATGCCGGAAACATTGGAGTTTGGTAGCTTTGGACATACAAGCCAATAAGTGCTATTTTGCCAATTCAATGCCAAGATATCATGGCAATGTGTTAGCATAAGTATACTCTTATTGCATTGTAACTTTTGTGGTACACTTACTCGTAATGCATTGTAACTTTCATGGTATGTATCTTTTGCAATGCACTTCTTCATTCCCTTGTATGTTATGATGGATAGGTCCACATCAAGGTTAATAAGTACAATTGAACAAGTCACAAACTATGATGGTGACTTGCAAGAAGCAATGGACTTACAACGATTCGAGGTTGTAGAGCAAAATGATCCATACAGCTGTGGGTGAAGAGTGTGCTACAACTACAAGTTTCTCCTCGATGAAATATTTGATGTGAAGAGCTCACAATCCTCAATGTCTACATATTCCAATGTAGAACTATGTACATTTGTGGCTCATACTGTTCGATTCATAATTGCTCAATCTCCAATTAAAGTAATTGAGATGCCCAAGTCTGCATCAAAGACTCTCAAGGAAGTAGAGACTCAATATACTCGCAATCCATCACATCCTTTAAAGGAGTCTACTCCCAAAGCATCACAATCGAGTCTAGCTGCCACAAAAGTAGAGGTTCAACATACCCCCGAGGAATATAAACCCAAAGCATCAGAAGTGAGTCCACTCATGGAAGTAGAGACTCAATCTACGGCCAAAGAATCATACCATTTTGGGGAGTCTATGCCCAAAGCATCCCAGCAAAGTCTACGAGTGAAAGTAGAGACTCATTCTATGCTACTGGCATCACACGCTCATGAGGAGTCTATGCCCAAGGAATCACCATCTACCCCACACTCAAAAGTAGAGATTCAATATATGCCCGGAGAATCACAACCTTCACTAGATTCTATGCCTAAACCATCACAACTAAGTCCACACTTGGAAGTAGAAAAATTCAATGCCCGAAGGAAGAGTCCATATATGCCTAAAGCATCAAAGCCTCAAGAGATAGAGTCTACTCCCAAAGCATCACAATGGAGTCCATAGCAAGCATCAAAATCCACTTCATTGTGAAGCTTTATGATGGGGTTTAGCATGTACATGAGTTATTTTTTGAAGTAGAAAAAACTTTATTGGCAAGTGATGCATGTAAAAGTGCAAAGTCACAAAACTTTGTATTTGTGATTTTGTTTCTCATAATGTTATTTTGGTTGATTGTATTAAATGTGAATACATAATGGGAATTCATCATGGATACATATTGAATGTGTGACTTGTTTTCCTTCTCTCACAATGTTATTTTGGTTGATTTTATTAAATATGTGAATACATAAGCGGCATTCTCTCATGGATACATAAGGGACATTTATCATGGATACACTTGATGAGAATTTGGGACTCAAAACACTACGATTACTCAAATCATACTATAGGGTCAAAGTTTATAACATTATAGTCATAAGAGCCACACTGCATGAGAATTTGCAATTAAAAAATAAATTGTATTAGCAATTTTAATATGTTTTGAAGGTAACTTCCTGAGCATTTGATGTAGCAGCAGCAGAGGTGTCTGAAGAGTGGTCGTTGAGCAACAGTAGTGTCAGAGGAATGACCATGAATAGCAGCAAGGCCTTATATAGGGTCAATAGACATGGATGACAGTTGAGTAGCATCAGCAGACATAGGAGTGTCCCGTGTAGAAGAGCAAGAGCCATGCATCTACATTTTATCACCTGGAGAGGTAGCTTGAGTCTATTTAGAAGGGGAATTGATGGAGAGGCTTCAAAGTTAGAGGTAACCTGAGTAGAACTAGCAGCATCAAAGGTAGAACCAACAACATCAAAAGTAGAGGGGCCTTTGCTTGTAAAAGCTTGAGGTGTTGAGCCTGGGGAGGAAGAAATGAGTTCACCAGTTGAAGCAGATCTTCTTTGAAGAAAGGGAGGAATATTTGCATGCTCATCTGAAATAAAACATGAAAGCTTGTGCCTGGCAATATCTGCACTTAATCTTTGGTGCTCAAGATTGTATGCACTAATGATGAAGTCAATTCTCCTTTCATCCTTGAGATGTTTGCTGTAGGAGGTTATATGTTTCATTTCATCCTTGAGATGTTTCCTGTAGGAGGTTATACTTTTGATTATTGTTAGAATGTAAGGTGACAACAGACATTTCTGGCTCTACCCTTTTTTGGATGTATGTCATGATATAAATTAATAAATTGTAAAGAATGAGGGAGAGAGATAGGAGACTCAAGTTCACCTTTCTTCACAGCCCACAAGCGAGAGAGGACACAAGGTTGGAGGGTGAAGCCTTTCTTCACTTTTGCACACAACAACAATACAATAGAAGAGGGAAATACCCTATATGTCAAAACCTAGAATACGTGGTTCATATGTGAACCCAAACCAAAAACATACGTGGTAGTCTAACTACACCACGAGTACAACTAACATAGGCGGTGACATAAATGATAGTCATCCAGGAGATATGTCGGGGATAGAGCTTGATATCTCAACACTCCCCCTCAAGCTCAAATCCATCTCACGTACACCAAGCAAGCTCCTAAATCTGCAAAGCTTCTCGGTACCCAATGCCTTCGTAAAGATATCAGCCACCTGCTCCTCAGTGCTGACATAGACAAGATCAATCTCACCAGCTAGAACCTTCTCTCTCACAAAGTGATAATGCACCTCAATGTGCTTCGTTCTAGCATGATAAACTGGGTTATTAGCAAGCATGATGCTGCTAATGTTGTCACAATGAATGACAACTGCTGCATGAACTGACTGTCCCATATCTGCAAGTAGCTTCCGTAACCAAGCTACCTCACATGCAGCCATTGCTGCACCCCTGTACTCTGCCTCTGTGCTCGACAAGGCAACTGTTGGCTGCTTCTTGCTGCTCCAACTGGTGGCACCACTCCCAAGGGAAAACATAAAACCACTAGTAGATCTCCTGTCTGAGACACTACCAGCCCAGTCAGCATCTGTGTATCCATGTACCTGTAATGCACACCCAGCTTCATAAAACAGTCCATAATGCAATGTGGACTTCACATATCGCAGTATGCGCCTAGCCGCATCCAAATGTGGCTTCCTCGGTGCCTGCATAAACTGACTCACCAGCCCCACAGCATAGCTCAAATCTGGTCGGGTTATAGTCATGTAAATCAAGCTACCTACTATGCGCCTGTACATAGTAATATCTTCAAGAAGCTCACCTGACTCTGCATTGAGCTTCACATTCTGCTCCAATGGAACAGAGATAGGCTTACAGCCTATCATCCCATATTTGGACAGCATGTCCAAACCGTATTGCCTTTGCACAGCCATATCCCACTCGGGGATCTAATAACCTCAATGCCCAAGAAGTAACGCAGCTCTCCCAAATCCTTCATCTCAAATTTCTGCTTCAACAGCAGCTTCACTTCATTAATGTCTGCATCACTATCACCTGTAATAATCAAGTCATCAACATAGATGACTATAAGCACAATCCCTCTGTTTGTCCTTTTCACATAAAGTGAAAAATCTGAATTGGAAATCTGAAATCCAATAGTGACAAGATATTGTCCTATCTTGTCTGACCATGCCCTCGGCGCCTGTTTTAAGCCATACAAGGCTTTGCGCAACCTGCATACAAAATCGGGGTGTGCTTTATCCTCATAACCTTCTGGCTGCATCATATAAACCTCTTCCTGCAAGTCACCATGCAAGAAGGCATTTTTCACATCCATCTGATGCAAAGACCATCCCTTTGCAGCAGCCATAGCAATTACTGCTCTCACGGTTGCCATCCTTGCAACTGGGCTGAAAGTTTCCTCATAGTCAATTCCATATGTCTGTGCAAAACCTTTGGCAACCAATCTTGCCTTGTACCTGCTAACAGACCCATCAGCATTGTGCTTTACTTTGTAAACCCACTTGCAGCCAATAGCCTTCTTATCATGAGGCAAAGGCATCAAATCCCAAGTGTGGTTTGCATCCAAGGCAGCCATCTCTTCATCCATAGCTGCTTCCCAATTTTTATGCCCTGCTGCATCCTCAAAACATGTGGGCTCTGGCTGCTCTGGCTCCTCTAGAACCTTGACCATATAAGCATAGTGATGTGCTGTATACCCATCATATCTCAGCCTGTCAACTGGATACTTAATACGAGTGGACCTCCGTACAACTGGATCAGTTGTAGGAGTCTTTAAATCATGCCTGCTTTTCCTTGCACCAGGTGTAACAACAGAAGGAATCCCAAGTTCCTCATCAAGGCTCATTTCAGAGCCACTTGACTCTCCATCAACATGAGAGCTACCAGTAGACACATCAAACACTGGAGCATGGTCCACTTTTTCTTTTCCCTTATGTGATACCTGCACAACACTATCAGGACTGCCATGTGACGATTCACTAGATCTCAATCTCCCTGTCCATGCATTAGATCCACTAGTAGAGGACTCTCTGGGTCCACTCAAGGCTTGAGATTGCTGCTCTGCATTTATTGCAGCATTCCCATTTCCTGCATCTGCATCTCCTACCATAACAGTTGGTGCATACCAGCTGCTCATTTCATCAAAAACAACATCTCTGCTCACTTGCATTTTGCGGGTGGAAGGGTTATAACAGCGATACCCTTTCTGGTGCTGAGCATATCCAATAAAGATGCATTTTTCTGCCTTTGGATCCAGCTTTGTTCTCTTCTCATCAGGAACATGAACATAAGCTATGCAGCCAAATACCTTCAAGTGAGAAATATCTGGTTTTTGACCTATATACATTTCTTCAGGCGTCATGCCATGGACAGCTGCAGTGGGGGTTCTGTTCATAATATAAACAGCAGTTGCTACTGCTTCAGCCCAAAAATAATCAGGCATGTTTTTCTCATTTAGGATCGCCCGTCCTACTTCTGCAATATGCCTGTTCTTCCTTTCTGCAACCCCATTCTGCTGAGGGGTAGACCTGCATGAGTACTTCCTTTGAATTCCCTGTTCTTTCAGATATTCACAAAATTCTTCTGAAAAGTACTCTCCCCCTCCATCAGATCTTAGCACTTTAATATGCACACCTTTCTCTTTTTCAACCATGGCCTTAAAAGCCTTGAAATGGCTGAACACTTCACTTTTGTGCTTCATAAAATAAATCCACACCTTCCTTGTGTAGTCATCAATAAACGTCACATAATAATGGCATCCACCAATAGAAGCAGCTTTGGTTGTCCAAACATCTGAATGGATCACTTCCAAAGGTCTTCTGCTCACCTTAGCATTTTTGGGAAATGCATGTCTGGCCTGCTTACCCATTTGGCATGCTTCACATACCTTTTGCATTCCCTCAACTCTGAATTTAGGCAAACCTGCAACAATGTTTTTCGTTTGCATAGATTTCAGCCTTTGTATATTCACGTGCCCAATGCGCTTGTGCCATATCTCAATATCTGCAATGACACCTCTCCCATGCGCAAACATAGCAGCTTTCACCTCAGGCATATCAACATCCAAGGTGAACATTCTGCCATTTTTGTTGCCTTTCGCAACCAAGCGGCACTTATTTTTCAAGTCCTCAACGAAGCATCCATCAGGGTTAAATCTAACCTGCAGACCTTGCTCAACCATCTGGCCAACTGAAACCAGGTTCTTAGTGATTTTTGGAACATGAAGTACATCTGCCAAGTACTTTGTTTTGCCATCCTGCATAGCCAATGGCACTTTACCAACCTGCGTAATTGGGTGCGCAGTATCATCACCTGTTTCAACATAACCTGGCTTATCCAAATTTCTGACATCATGAAACCACTCACCATGACTGGTCATGTGGTTAGAGGCACCTGAATCAACATACCAAACATCATTGCAAGCTGCAGCATCTCCTGACATGGAGTTAACCATATGCTGCATCACAAAAAGGTGCTCATTTCTGTCGTCACCATGCCCACTTGATGATGCATAGTTGCTTTGCTGCAACTTTCCACTTTTGATGTCATTCTGCTTTTTATAGCATGTATTCTCCTTGTGTCCAGGCTTTCCACAATAATAGCATTCTATGCTGCTATTTACTTGCTGGTTCCTTTGCCATGAGCCACGGCCTCTTTGGCTCCCCCTGCCTCTAGAACTACCACGTCCTCCTCCATAGGACTGGTTTTCCTGTTGTTGCTGTTGGTTCTGATTTCCTGCACGGCCACCAGAACGGCCTCTTCCTCTACCCCTGCCTCTACCTGTATTCGAGTAGAAAGCAGTCTCTTGAGAAGTTGAGGTGGCTGAACCACCATTCCTTTGCTCTTCACTCAGCAAGAGAGCAATAAGTTCTTGAAAATCAGGAAATGTTTCACGAACTCCAATGGATGTCCGAAATTGTGCATAATCTTTCCCAAGACCATTCAAGGTCACGGACACTAAGTCCTCATCATCAACAGGTGCTCCAATGGAGGCAAGAGAATCTGCAAGGCCTTTCACCTTCAAGGAATACTCATTTATATTCAGATTTTTCCTTTGCACATTGTGCAACTCCTGCTTTAGCTGCATCTTTCGTGCTTTGGTATTTGTGCTATACAGCTTCACCAATGTATCCCATGCCTCCTTAGGCGTCTCTAGATCCTGTATATGCACAATCATAGAATCTGAAATGCTAACGGACAGCCAATACAGGCATTTTCTGGCTTTTTCATGCCATTCTTTAAAGGCCTTCAATTCAGCAAGAGTGGGAGCAGCACCCAAAACTGGTTTTGCAGTTTCACCACTGATGTAATCCCAAACTCCCTTTCCCATAAAGAAGTTTGTCATCCTGAACTTCCATGCTTGGAAGTTGTTCTTGTCAAGCTTCTCACTGACAATGGTAGACAGATTCTCAGACATTTTACAAATCACGAATTGCAACAGCAACCTGTAAACACAGCAAATGCCTCAGAAGGGCAAATAGCAAAACTTCTGCAAAGAGCCTCACAGGGGCAGATCTGCAACACTGACGAAAGTGGTATTTCACCACACAGTCACTTCCTCGTGACGATTTTGCATCAACAGGCAACATGCATGAATCTGCAACTCCCAATATCTCTGCACATAGGCATACGATGCAATTTCTGTGGCACCTTTCCACCGACTAGCCGCGCGGTGGTCGCACAGCAAGAACAGGGCCTTTTCCTGAGTGCCTGCGAAGAACTTCCGCCTTCAAAACGGGCCTCGAAACGGCCTCAAATCAGAAAAATAAAGTCACCAAGGGCTTCGCCCTTGCCCGCAGCATATACTGCGCTCTCGCCGCACCGCGAAGGGCCTCTCAATCTGAAGCAGTGCACTCCTGCACTTCTGGCTGTGCTACCTGCAGAGATTTGCTCCCAAACTCGAAATAAGAAAGCTACACTGGTCCTCTTACCAGGACACCACAAACTTGGCTAGCTTTCTTGAGCTCCTTACCACGAACAAGGCTCTGATACCATGTAAAGAATGAGGGAGAGAGATAGGAGACTCAAGTTCACCTTTCTTCACAGCCCACAAGCGAGAGAGGACACAAGGTTGGAGGGTGAAGCCTTTCTTCACTTTTGCACACAACAACAATACAATAGAAGAGGGAAATACCCTATATGTCAAAACCTAGAATACGTGGTTCATATGTGAACCCAAACCAAAAACATACGTGGTAGTCTAACTAAACCACGAGTACAACTAACATAGGCGGTGACATAAATGATAGTCATCCAGGAGATATGTCGGGGATAGAGCTTGATATCTCAACATAAATACACATTACTTTTTTCTGCCCAAAAAAGATTATAATATGATCTCAGCCCTGCCAGGCTTGTTGCAGAGAATACAAAATAAGATTAATGACTATTATAGGCCACACAGGCTGAGACCACACTAGAAGATCTCCTCATTAGTATCTCTTATCTTGTCAACAACCCAATCTTCCACGGACTCCACGTTCGTATCCTTAACATAATTACAATAAAGGAAGAAATTCAAGCAGTCACAGATTGTTTCTTTATAATCTCTTTGGGAGGCTCTTATTGTTCTTTCAGCATCTGCATCAAATCGGCCATACCGAGTGTTGCGATAATGTAGGTTGCTTAAGAAGTCCAAGAGATCTTGCCGTGCTTTTATAATACATTGTAAAATTCTTTTGCTCTCTGTTCGCCTCTGTGCATCAAAATCCTCTCTCTCCATCTATGTCAGTGGAGAGCCTTGTCAAATTCTTGTGTCTCTCCTTGCTCCTTGGTCAGCAATCCATTCTTTGAGCCTGTCAATTCTAGACTCCACATCTGCAAGACGCGATGCCAAGGACATCCATGGTGGGTGGGGAGATGATAAATTAAGAGTGATGAAAGAAGAATGTGCTTGTAGAAGGACTAGGATGGATGAAAGAAGGGAGTTTGATAATTATATTATTCTTCTCTTCAATCACTTTGTTTCATAGATTTAAACTGATTCAAAATCTATCATCTCATGTATCTCTCACATTTACAGTCTTGCATCTTTTACTTCACTCAATGGACAAATCACCTCTCTAAATTTATTTAATCGGTTTCACTTTATTCGAAGTCAAACTTATTATATACAATAAATATCTCATGATGAGAATCTAATAGTTATATCATTCTTGTGTTCCAGCACTTTATTTTATAGATTTCAATGTACTCAAAATCTATTGTCTCACATGTCTTGCATTACGGTCTTGCATCTGCAAGTCTAAATTTTTATATAAAATAAATATCTCATGATTAGAATCTAATAATTATATCATTCTTGTGTTCCATCACTTTATTTTATAGATTTCAATGTACACTCAAAATCTACTCTCACATGTCTCGCATTACAGTCTTGCATTTGTTACTTCACACAATCTAGTCGTCTCAGCCTCTCCCAAATTTTTATTCTAAATCTTTCATCTCACATTATGAGTCTGCAGTTTATAAATACCTCTCTAGTCGTTCGTCTTCTACATCTCGCCCGCAGCTTTACAGCCAAGCACTTCTTTCACTTTGCTCTCGTTACCTTCCTCCTCTCCTCAAGCTTACTCCTTCCATCTTGCTTGTAGCCTTACATCCAAACACTTCTTCCACTTCGCTCTCATTACCTTCCTCCTCTCCTCAAGCTTACTCCTTCCATCTTGCTTGTAGCCTTATAGCCAAACACTTCTTCCACTTTGCTCTCATTACCTTCCTCCTCTCCTCAAGCTTACTCCTTCCATCTTGCCTGCAGCCTTAATTGAGTCTACTCCCATTATCATTCTTGCACTCATCTCATAGCCTTACTCTCAAACTCTTCTTCCATCTTGCCTTACTCCCTCACTATCTCTTGTTCCTTTGGTCCATATTCCATAGCTTAAAGCTCCATGGATCTTTTTGAAGTCATCAATTCCGTTGAGGAAGCCATTAGCACCAGCAAGGAATGGATCGCCGAGAGAAATAGGCGAAGAGGGAGGAGAGGAAGAGACATTGAGCTCTGTTAACCTAGTACGAGAAGGACAAGTTTGCTTGTCAAAAGAGCTTAAAGAAGGAGGATAGAGGAAAAATAAGTAGGTCTACCAGCGAAATAGAAAGATTACATTCATATAGGAGAGAGCTAATAGACTTTTTAAGTGAGGTTACTTCCCTTGTGGCTCATTATGGAAGATTTCCACCCCAGGAAGTGCAAGCCATTCGGAATCAACAAAGTGCTATATAGGAGAAAATTTATAATTCCTTACTTCTCTTTTGTAGTTTGAACTACATCGATGACGATGAGATAAATTCAGTCCTTGAATGGTTTGAATCTAGGATTTCAAGAGCAAATATTAATGCCTTCCAGTGAGAGGCTTATTGTAACTTTTGGTGTTTGTCAACGCCTTTATAAATATTGTGAGAGTTTGCTTAATATAGTTGTAACTTTTGAAGGTGTTTGTTAACACCATTATAAATATTAGAGAGTTTACAACTGTTAAATCTTATTTTTTGGTGTAAATTATGTGAGGCTTATTGTAATTTTCTGTGTTTGTCAACACCTTTATAAATATTGTGAGAGTTTGCTTAATACTGTAACTTTTGAAGGTGTTTGTTAACACAATTATAAATATTAAGAGAGTTTACAACTACTGAATCTTATTTTTTGGTGTAACTTATCTGAGGCTGCGTTAGATTTTATAATTTTAGTTTCATCTCCTTTAAAAATATCAAAAAAATTGCTTGTTTTTATGTTTCCATCTGTGCTTTGAAGATTTGGTTTTTTCTTAAATTTTATCCAAAAACTAGTCCAAAAGTATATGTAAAAATGAATTTGTCCATTGACAAGTCCAAAATTAATGAAATAAGTGTTAATATGGCACGACCCTTGCAATTTGATCTCCACAACCTGATATGGACCCATTTTGTGATATTTAAGCTTGTGCTTAGTGGTCCTTACACTATACAATAGAGAAAGGTTGCCTTCACTGAGGTCCTTGCTTTTTAGGTTTTGATCAAACCACATTTTTCGGTGAAGCTTTTCAAGTTTCATGCCATACTTTGCCTCTAAGCCTGGTTTTGTTGAGTGTCTCAAGCTCAATCATCCTCTCAAGAATGGACTCCTTTGATATTTTATCTATGAACACCACACTTAGTCTTGGCACTATAAACTCCATGGGTGTTATTGCCTCTACCCCAAATGAAAGGCTAAAGGGTGTGTAGTTGGTTGCAAGTTTATATGTCATTCAATACACCCATATTGGACCGTTGAGTTTGTGCTACTAGTCATTCTAGGTGGCTTCTACCATGCAAGTCATTGTGAAGATTAGAGTTTTGTTAGAGCTCTCAGCTTGGCCATTTACTCTACAGTAGTATGGAGAGGAACTTACTATGAATTAGAATGTAGAGCGTCTCGTTGATAAATTGGGTTCCATGGTTTCTCACACTTTCTATTGTGGGGTGACATGATAACATTCTCGTATAGGAATTTGGCTATCGCTCATGTGTCAGCCTTCTTGGTTTCCTTGTCCTCTACCCACTTGGTGAAGTAGTGAGTAGCCATGATGATGTATCAGGCATTAATCATATTTAGCGAGACTCTAGCCCCGAGCACCTTGGAGCCATACGCTGCCATATGTGTTCCTATCTTCTCAACCACATCTATGGTTGCAAAGGATGTGCATCCTATTATGGGAGAACTAGGGTCTAGCTATGGGGTCTAGCTATGGAGCATACTAGTGTTCAGCCAGGTTTTCTCCTAAATTCTTCTTGTTGTAAGCTTGGAGCACATTGACAGCGGTGGTGCACCATGTAGTTTTGGACTCAGCCTGCAAAGAGGTTGCTGTGGTCATGGGGTGGGCTTTCCAGATCTAAAGGTTGACCCTCATTATTTGCTCATTTTGCATAGATACATTTGATTAGAGGACCACCAGTCCTAATGGGGGCACATAAAGGGTCTTCCTTGTATTATGTCCATAAGAGAAAACCATACACCTTAATGTTCCTTAGCACTCCAATGGTTAGTCTATTTCTCCATCTGCCATCTTGATTACCAGATTGGTACTCTCCATCATGTGCCATCCCCACTTGGCCCAGCAATATTTGGTGACTATGCTCACTCCTGTGTCTCCATCCAAGATTGCTGTGGCACCCTTGTTTTGGTATGTGATTGAGAGTACATCATTGGTGTCATCAATTTCAAAGTACTAGCCTAATTTATTGACCTCTATCTTAAGAATATTTGGCTCCTCCACTGGGCTTTTACTACCTCAGTGGCACCTCTTTTTTGTGACCATCTATCCATTCATCTAGTAAGAGAGGGTGCTTCAAAGGATGGGATTCCCTCTTAGTAGAGTTGGCAATATACATTTTTACCTCTATGGACAAGAATGTAGCTAGGTCGACCACATCTTGTAGTTGAGTAATTGTCTCTCAGCCCACATTGTCAGCCACATATGGTCCTCTCCAATAGCTTGATGCCATGTGGAGTCCTCTTCAAATGAAAGCATAGATAGTAGAGCTGGCTATGAAGCATAAACAAAACTTGAAGACCATAGCAAGTTGGAGAGTAGGAGGTGATAGCAAGTTCCATCTAGCCTATCTATTGTCAGAAGGTCGTATCTTTTTCTTTCTCTAACTTTACTATCTTTGCCAAAAAAAAACCTAGGCATGTTACACCTTACATTCTAGGGCTTATATCAAAGGAGAATAGAGATACATTGGGAATGTTTATGTAAGGAGGTATATTGTGTCCTTAATGTGTTGCTAGTGATTTGATTAGTGAGCTCATTATCATTATATTATAGGATTTTGAAGAGAAGAAAATTCAAGAAATTTTGATCAATGGGAGAATGACCTTCAATCAGATGCCATCATTAGGCAACGTGTTGCCCAAAAAAAGAGAGAACAATGAGAACAAAACAAGCACATGAGAGGGGATAATTTGATGGTGGAGATTGATGAATCCATAAAGCAATGAATAGTCCTTGAAACGGTGAAGTTTTTCAATGACAAAACCCAAAGCATGGAGAAAAATTTGAAGTGTGAAATATTCAAGCAAATTCTACAACATTCTACAATGATAGGATTACAAGATCAAATAGTCAAAGAGGAGGTAGAAGTTAAACCAGCATTAATAGCCAAAGTACACAACAAATTGACTATTGTAGAGTAGCCTACAATCAAAGAAAAGTTGTTTCTAAAGAAATGTACATTGACCAGGCTAACGATATCTACTGAAGAGATGCCCATTGCTAAGGTGACAAGAGTGCTACAAGTTTCCAAGTGTCCCTTGTACAAGGAAAGTTTTTGTATGGAAGCCCAAATGGATGATGGTAATTTCTTATTCTTATTGGTAATATGTTGGAAGCATCAATGTAGAGGTACACTACCGCATGAGATGAAAGCACTTATTAACTCTTTTTGGAAATTTGAGTCATGTGTTTCCCCCAACAAGAAGGATGTTTGTAAAAAGAGACTGGGAAAAAGAAGTTACATCAATCACCCAATCCATCTACTTGATGAGGCTTAGGTATGTTGTCTAAGCTCTAGTTTGAGGTGTTATCTAGCATACCAAGTGAGTTGGTTAGGAAACAATATTTCCTAATGTTGGTAGACTAATTAGCACCTATTCTATCATTCTTAGCATTCACTTTTAATGATAGTTAGCACTATTTTATGATAGTTAGCATTCATCTTTAATGATAGTTAGGACCTATTAGCCTTTAAATTTTTTATAGTTAGTACCTGTTTCATGATAGCTAGCATCAATTTTATGGTGGTTAGCCTTCAGTGTGTTCATGATAGTTAGCACGTATTTTATGATAGTGAACCTATCAGTTTTATGACAATTAGCATTCAGTTTAATATAGTAAGCACCTATTTTATGAACATTAGCATTCATTTTTATGATAGTTAGCACCTATTTTATGATAGTTATAATTTTGTTTTATGATAATTGGCACCTCTTTGATACTAGTTAGCACGTAATTTATGATAGTTTCTTCATGATAGTCAACACCTGTTTTATGACAGAGAACTTATCAGTTTCATCAATCATTTTCATTTAGTTTTATGATAGTTAGTACCTATTTCATGTTGTCTGGACCTATTTTATGATAGTAGGTGGCATGCAATTTTACAATAATTAACACATATTTTGTAATACTTAGCACCTATTTTATGATATTTAGCATCCAGTTCTATGATAATTATGACCTATTTTATCATAGTCATCATTTATGATAGCTAGCACTCCTTTTTATGATACTAATCACTTGTTTCATCATAATTACCATTCTATTTTATGATAGATAACACTTGATTTATGATAGTCAACATATCAGTTTTACAATGATAGTTAGCATGTAAATGTACATTCAATCATTTATGGGTTGTTTTTCTATAGGTTGAGTTGTTTTGCAGATTCAAAGTTGTCAGCTTGAAGCTAGAATTAAATTGCATTTATTTGAGTCACCGAATCCTTTCTTTATTCATTGAGTGAAGGATAGATATACACAATGTTGTGAATATCATGTTCATATACCTTTCTTGAAGAATGCACTCAACCAACTTTGCTCTCAAAATTGTGGTCTCCATGGATGTAGGTCTATGGAGGAGATGGTGAAAGCATTCATGTATACTTAGAGTTCATATGTTCAATGGTGTCACATAGTTGTGGTTGACAAAACCGTGATCTCAAGAAATTGAAATGCCCCCCTTGGAGACAAGAAAGGGAGGGCAAAATACGACTGTGAATCTATTTGAATATGTGGAGATTGTGGACAAACATGGAAACAAAAAGAAAAGGAAAGATCTCATGAACAAGGAGTGCAATGTTGGGAGTTACTCAAACAAGTAAAAATGAATCCCAACCTCTTCATTACTCATAGTTTCATAGCTTAGTGGTAGGCACAATAGTTCAAGCACTTTATTCATAATTTCCATGAGGATGTGGTTGTGTCTATGATAGGATTTGCTAAAAACTATGACTTTAAAGAGCAGATGAGATCCAGTCTATGCATTGGCATTCTGCATAGTTTACCATTTTTGCACACATAATGTACTATAGGAAGACTAGTGAACTCATCAAAACTATCCACTTTTTCATATCAAATAATAGAATTCATGATACATTGTTTGTGCACTAGTGCTTCATGTTACAGTTTGAATGGTCAAAGGAACAAGGTGTGATGATTAAATGACATTGGATGTGGTCATATGGTGCTTCTTCACAACTCAAGGCTTGTGGGCCATTTAACTTCAAGTGGCAAGATATGCTAGTTGACTGGGATAGAAATGAGCCATTTTTTCTCAGCATCAGGACATAAGAAGGGATACCACATGCTCAAGGCAAGCTTGCTAAAGATAATTTTTAATTATGTAGCACCAATGACATCTTTTGGCATATTCTTAAAAAAAACTAAACTTTCCCCTAGATTTGGGGAGCCTCTATTATAGAGAAGTCTGCATGGCATAATCTCCTTCATGGATACCATATTCCCTTATCCATGCCTCTAACATTTTAGTAATTCTCTAAAGGGCCCCTTTTTGAGTCCAAATGTTTTATAATGACACTTATTTCAACCACTAGGATAGTCAACAACTAATGTCTATTCAAACACGCTGGTTCAAGACAACCACATAATTGGTATTTGAGCTGACAGAGCCATTGTTGCATGATGTACCAACCACCGGGATGGTTTAGCACAATAACAATATATTGCCATTCTGTTGCAAAATACATTGATGTTAATTTTTGTTCAACCATGCTAGTTCAAGACCACCACATAACTGGTGTTTAAGCTAAACTAGCCATGGTTGCATGATGTTCTAACCACCAGGTTGGTTTCATATTAAGTCCAATCCATCCTGGTTTAGAAATAAAACAAGTAAACTATCCCAAAGCTCAATCATAATAAACCATCAAGCTGGTTTAGGCAACCATTGTCCTACATTGTATGAAGCATGTGTATGATGTGCTTGTCAAACACCTTGCATCTCGTCCGCTTTTTACAGATGTCCTTTCTATTTGGAGAAACTCTTGTATTTTCATGCTAAAACATGATCACCTAGCATTGACTTCCACACTTAGGCTATCCCTCCTTTTGTTTCATTCTGTTTAAGACCACCGACTTCTCAGCTTGGCACGATCATGCATTGCTTCCGCTCTACGTTTAACCATTGGAACCACTTTGGTCCTTTTGAGTGAAAACATCTTTGACATTGTGCTCCCAAGCTGTTTCTTCTTTTTTCAAGGGACAACAACATAGCTAATGTCGCCCTCTTTGTAGCTAGTTGATCTAAGATGTGCATCCCTTTCAATTTTTGTAGGCCATTTCTCAAATTAGAGAGCATTGCCTCTTGGGTGTGCATCTCCCAAAGTGTTGGTAGGGTTGTTACTCTATGAACTTTAGGGTGTAGGATAAAGCTTGTGAAGACCTGCTGTTGGTATTCACCTGAATGACTTGATGTTGCTGCATCAAGTACTCCCACCAATTGTGACACCACAGCTCATGTTCTTCGCTCCGATGGCAATGATCGAATGCATGCATCTGCAACTACTTTCTATTGCTTCTTTGCAAGGAGTCTTTTTTCTTTTTGTTGTTTCTCCCTTCATAAACATTGCAAAAGTGTCTTCCATTATTGTTTTGATACTGTGCCATTGCTTTCCTTGACCTGCAATTTGTTCCTTGTGGCTTGACCCTCCAAAATATAGAGAAGCTAGCTTGTGAGGTGAGCAAATAATAGAAGACAACTTACCCAAAATATGATAATGCCAAACCAAAGTCTGCGCAAGGTCACATCTAGGTGCGTGTGGGTTGCAAGGCATTATAGGGCAGAGGCACGTTGCAAGTAGAAAAATTTTCAGCCACTGGGTTTCCCCCCTCCGATGATACACATCAGCAGAATTATTCCCAAACAAGTGCAATGTTGTCTAAAATGCTTCAAACCACAAATAGGCCAAAGGGCATGTTATCAGGTTTGATGCTATTTGTTATGAAATGTAATGACCTTTGGCATGCTTATGATCCATATAACAAGAAAGTGCATGGAAAAAGAAATAATTCAAAATTGTAAATACTGTTGGATTTATTAAAAAATATTTGCACATGCACAAATTTTAGATTTTCAAATTCTTCCATTTTAGGGTGAATCTAGATACCAATATCAACAAGTATCAATGTTTTAATACCACCATGCAATAGTCCCACTAGTTTGGATTCCAAATTTTCAATCCGTTTTGGTTTTCAAGAGATTAAAAAAAAGTATGGAGCATGTTCTCAAATGGGCGTGCATCACTTTAGCACAACATTGGAGGCCCATCAACCAATACTTAATGTTCTCATTTAGGTGTTTCCTTGGATTGAGGAGAAGCTCATGTAGTGTAATTTTGAATGATTACTTGGTTGCATGTATGTATAGAACAAAATTTTGATGTTTTTAAATAAATTTATATATTTTGTACTCTGCAGAATGCATGATTCACATGCAACATAGCACCTGTAATTCTTTAATGATCTTGTTTCCGATTGTTATTCCATAATTTTTTGGTCTCATGTTCAATTTTTGCTTGGCAAGAGCCAAAACAGATCTTCATCTCACAGTTGAAGTATGCTGGAGAGATACTGAAGGCATTTGGCATGGCTGAGTGCAAGATAGTTGGCACCCCTATGGAGGTTGACATGAAGCTCTCAAACGAGGATTCATCACCACTGGTGGATGAAGCGAAGTACAGAAGGCTTGTGGGCAATTTGATTTATTTGTGCAACATGCGGTCAGACATCAGCTTTGTGACTGGTGTATTAAGCAGGTTTTCCAACAAGCCCTGGGAGAACCATTGGAGGGCAGGAATGCAGGTGCTGAAATACATCAAAGGCACACTTGATTATGGCATCACCTATACCAAGGGCAACATCTTGACCGGATTGTGTGACTCAGATTGGGCAGGAGATGTGGACAGCAGGAGATCAGTGACAGATTACTATTTCTCACTTGGATCTGGAGCTGTGTCATGGGTCGGCAAGAAGCAACCCACATTTTCTCTTTCTTCTACCGAGGTTGAGTAAAAATTAGCATGTTTTGCTTCTTGTGAGGTAGTGTGGTTGAGGAGGATTTTAGGGGACATGGGTGCAGTGCAGAACAAGCCTACGTAGTTATCATGTGACAATCAGAGTTGCATGGAAATTGCAAAGAACCCTGTGTTCCACGCTTGCACAAAACACATTGAGATTCAATATCACTTTGTACGCGAGCTCATCATGGATGGAGAGGTCAACTTGGTGTACTGTCCAACCACAGAGAATGCTACAGGCATCTTCACGAAGGCTCTTGGAAGAGACTTGCTGGAGAGGCATCTTCATCGACTTGGCATTGGGCCGAAAAAGTAAGTTCTCTTGCGGGTGGAAATTGAGGGGGGGTGCTAGATATCAATGCTCCACTCTCATGTAACTACATAGGAACCAGCTAACTCTACTTCTAAGCCCCCCATATGAGGAGAAGGCATTTGAGTAGCTCGGTTATCCGGTAGGTCCTGGTTTGGACACCAGATGGGAGCCATGTGTGGCCTGATGGTTGGATGGCTTCAGAGTTGGCACACTACCAACTAGGCTACATGCAAGTGCGGGAAGGCATCCCATGATTGACCGCACTGAGGGTAGAAGGAGCATCTCCTGAGGTAGCCCACTCTCGGGTTGCGGGGCCCGTTTGGAGCCCCAGATGATCCCCAATGGCTGTGGGCTGAACGGAAACCGTAGGTAAGTTGCTCTATTCTACACCACGGTTCTATCAAGTGGTCGGTGGCCTATTTTGGGACCGACCTCCAGTCAGCCATTTTGGGTGGACTGGGTCGACGGTCTCCCAATCGGGTCTAACCGACTACGACTGATGGCTATATAAAGAGCAAGCCCGTGAAGCCCATTTTCATCACTGGCTACATCAACCCTCTACTGTTTCCAGCATGCCATCGAAGCCTCTCACACAGGAGCACACGGCTAGGAGGCAGTGCCATCTATTGTATCAATTTTATAGTAATCAAAATTTTGATTCTCCATACTATCTGCTTTTCTCTCTTGCATACGAGATCCTGTTATCTGTTGAGCACATACATTGTATTGTTTTCTTACAGATCTCTCATACACACACAAACATCTTACAAGACACACCTACACATACTTAACATTGGCCTTGGTTCGATTTGATGAGAGAGAGAGAGAGAGAGAGAGAGAGAGATATGTGTGTGAGTGATCATCAAATTGACCTTAGGTCAATTTGTAAAGCCTAGCAATTTTGTTCACCACCCTATGTTTTCATTTCTTAAATTGACCCAAGGTTAATTTCTAGTGTGTGTGCAGGGGTTTTAGAGTGTGTTGTGTGTTTGTTTAATGTCCAAGAACCTATTTGTGTGGCATGTCTGTGTGTATGATTGATCACTAAACTTTATGATATGGAATGGATTACGATAAATGTTTAGGGGAGATTACAATGTTTACTAAAGGAGGGATAAGGAAGGGATGGCATACTCTTGGAAAGGTAATTGATATGCACGAGGGTGTGGATAGTAAAGCAAATCCATGCATTGCTACTACAATAAAGACTAAGAAAGGTGACGAGGTAGTCGTCAGGGCAACACTGGATAAATTTGAGGCTACAAGGATGGTGGCAAGTTTCAGTAATAAGCCAAATTCAATAAAAAATCTTGGATGGTAGGTACAACACGGAAGCACATTGAGCGATTGTGAAATCAATTGCATGGCAGACATAATAACAGGGTTCAAAACTGTGCAGGAAAACATAGAGGAAAAAAAGGGAATCAAAAGATAAAAAATAGATTAAAAAACATCAAAGCAAAAGAAGAATAAAATAGATAAAGAGGACTTGCATCTTGGTCCACCATTGATAGTTCTCTTGACACGATGCTGCGCCTCAAAAGAAGCGACTACACCATTTGCACATTAATTTAGAAGAACAATATGCACCACTACAGAAAAGAGGAAAGGTTCTGCTTGTAAATGATGAGCAAAAGGAAAACATGAGAAGAGCGGGGCTCCCAACATATTGACTTATGGTGCGATGGACAGATTTACCCAAAATGTCCATTGAGAAGTTGAAGCCCTTCATTTTCTAATCCGACAATGCTATTGAGGTTTGTGGGTGATGGGAAAAATGGAATGTATGGATACATTTCGACTCAACATTCAACTATGAAAATATAAAAGACATTGTATGTCCGAGAAAGAATGGAGAAGGTGCAAGAAATGTCGATAAATTTAGACTTGAAAGAGCAGCTGCTACAAAGGGAAATCGAAGAGCATACAAAGACAAAGAATGAGCTACAAAGAGCAAGAATGAAGAGAACGGTTCTTGGAGACAGACAACGAAGCAAGAGAATTTGAAACATTATCGAGTTGAAAGCTAGCACTGGAGGATGTAAGCACAGAGTACAAAAAGCAAGGTAAGAGTACATCTTATTTAGCCATTGTATTTGTATATGTGTGTCTGTCTTGCAAGAAAATCTATGATATTCCAAAGTGTACTTGTTGCAAGGAAATTTTGAGACCTTAGAAAGAAAACATTGAACCTAATTTAATTCCCGTCAAACAAATGAAGGGTTTAGTCTCCACTATTGTTTGCAAAGAACATGATGGAGGAAAATAAGTTTAAGAAGGTAAAACATGAAGTTCTTGAAGGCTTTGTATCGAAAAGTAAATCTGATGTCATGAGAATTCAAGAGGCTCTTGATGTGAGTAGAGTGAGCAGAAAGAGATATGCTTCAAAATTTAGAGTTGTATCATCAACATTAAAAGATCAATTGATAAAACATGTGTTGTTACCAACACCAGCACAAGTGTGGAAGGAACGAGGTCATGTCAACCAAGAAATTGATAAATTCATTGGATAGTACTTTCATATCGAAAGTGTATATGAAAGTGAAAAGGGAACACTACATATAATACTTGGAGTAATATTTTTGTAGATCTTGAACAATTGTAGAGACTAATGGTTGAGTTCTATAGTATCACATTTGAAGAATGTAAAGGAGTTTTAAAGTTTGTTGTGAAGCTCGATGAGTGTGAAATTGTCAAGGAAAAAAGATACAGAGAGTTTCTATCACTTTGATGAATCAAGCACTTGATCAATCGATCAGAAAGTCCGGCTGAAAGTACTTCAATGTCAAGTCGGAAAGGCACATATGGTGGTTGGGCTCATTTGAAGTATGTAAACTATTGCCTTCTGAATTAGTCTTTGCTCGAAATGTTATAAATTTTATATCATATATCTTGCAAACCTGTGGTTTTAAATTAAAGGTAAATACTGAGGACCATGCAGTACTTTATTGGGTATTTCATCAAAAAAATATACCATCAATTATAAAGAGTTAGTCCAAGGACATCATCTTCATGTTCTAGGGAAGGGTGATTTTCAAATTGAATGGCATATGAACTTGAAGACACTAAAGTGTATGTTCAATATAAGCAAAGGGGGTAGCGCAAAGTCTCCTTGCTTGTACTGCAATGAACCAATGCATGTCTTAGATTGTAAATGGTAGAAAAGAGCACTCAATTGAGATAAAGTATATAAAAATTTCAAAGAAGTTCTTGAGATCCCATTATGAAATGTTCACATTTGTACATTGCATGCATTATGTAAGATCATTGAGAAACTAGTTTTCCTATCTATTGGATTTGCATGGAAACTTCCCTCTGAGAGCAGAAGAAAAGAGGCACTACAATCATTGGAAGAAGTGCTATTAGAAATTGGTCTCCATGGTGGAGATGTACATATTACAAAGGATCTTTAAAAATCTACAAATGGAAAATATGTTCCTATCAAGCCATCTATTGGTGGAGTAAAGGCTAGAAGATTTATGTCTCATCCAGTGAAAAGAAAAATAAATGGTGATAAAACAACATACATATCAAGGATAAAGTATAACTAATGGAGAAAAGTACACAATGCTGTCAAAGATCATCAGGCAGAGGGATTGGCAAGAGATGTCAAGGTAGAAGTGTGGAAATGCTTAGATAAGCTTTTTGTTTTTTGTGACCAAGCTACCTCTAGCAAAAATGATCAACAAGCATTTGAAGAAGTGGTAAAGAGTTTTGGAAATAGTAATTCTAAAGTATTTGACAAGTTTCATGAACATACCATACATACATGTGTGTTCAAGCATGCTGATCCATAATTTCTCAACAATTCGTCAAAAGAGTGGTTGACAAATTTGCATCCCCCTCCCTCCCTCTCTTATGCCTTCATCCCTCGTTCTCTTCCTTGCTTAGACATACCTATGAACCCCCCCCATGTAGAGGAAGGGCAACACCCCTCTCTCTCCCCTCCCACCCGGTGGGCTAACGACCAACCTTTAATATTTCACGTGGAAATTTTCAAAGTTTGCCATTATTTATTTAATTTTTTCCCAAAAGTAAGTATAATTTTTATTTTGGAAAGTGAAATATTCTAAACTTAATGAAATACATGTGTAAATGTCCATAGAATAGGTAGATGTAAAGTATAGATGAACAAAACTACTAGAGGAAGCCATGAAGGGTATATGCACATTGGAAATATTTAAATGCGAAGCCTTAATCAAAACACTTTGAGGCTACAACCGAATGACTTTGACATCTTCTGCAGTCTTCAGACACCATGGGTGTAAAGTAGATCGACGAAGAATCTAATACACATATATGTTGCAAAGAAGTATGAAAAGTATGAGATACTTTTACACCCAACCGTACGAATTTCCCATTCACGTATATGTTGCAAAGAATTGCCAAAGTGTGAGATACTTTTACACCCAACCGCACGTCATCCTAAATCGTTTCTCTTCTATAGGCCTAATATTTGACATGCACTCCAATAAATATTACAAAAGTTGAAACCATCACATGGATTGAACATACTACTTATTTGTTTCACATTAACAATGTGTACATCAAGGTCAACAACAATGCATTAGGTGCATTGATAGAATGCTACCAGATAATAGTCGCATACTAATAGAATAATACCACATAACAATCACATATCACATATATTCATATATATGTTGCAAACAATCGTCAAAGTATGTCAAGATACTTTTACATGCAACCACATGTTGTTCAGAATCGTTTCGCTCTTCTATAGGCCTAATATTTGATGTGCACCCCAATAAATATTACAAAAGTTGAAAACATCACTTTGATTGAATGTACTACTTATTCATTTTGCATTACCAATGTGTACATCAAAATGAACAACCATGCAGTATGTGCATTGATAGAATGCTACCAGATAACAATCACCTACTAATAGAATACAAAATGGTACAAAAGTTGAATCCATCACATTGATTGGATGTACTACTTATTCATTTCAAATTACCAATGTGTACATCAAGGTGAACAACCATGCACTAGGTGCATTGATAGAATGCTACCAAACAACAATCACATACTAATAGAATAATACCACATAACAATGACATATATTGATAGAATACTACCACATAAGAATCACATTTCTGATGAGGTAAGCATAAGTGAGCCACATAATCGACAAGACTAAGGGTGTCTTGAAGGAATCACATTGATTGAATGTACTACTTATTCATTTTGCATTACCAATGTGTACATTAAAGTGAACAACCATGTAGTAGGTGCATTGATAGAATGCTACCAGATAACAATCACCTACTAATAGAATACAAAATGGTACAGAAGTTGAATCCATCACATTGATTGGATGTACTACTTATTCATTTCAAATTACCAATGTGTACATCAAGGTGAAAAACCATGCACTAGGTGCATTGATAGAATGCTACTAGATAACAATCACATAATACTAATACAATAATACCACATAACAATCATGTATATTTAAAGAATACTACCACATAAGAATCACATTTTTGATGAGGTAAGCATAAGTGAGCCACATAATCGACAAGACTAAGGGTGTCATCAGCCTCAAATTGCACTCCATCCATACCTCTTCTCCAAAAAAGATAGAGAGAGAGTGAATAATAGAAGGAAGTAAGATGCTCATGACTAAAACATGAAAAAAAGGGAGACTATGCAGATGGGTTGGAGATGTTGATGATATTAGTAAAAAAGATTTTGTGGATTTGGGGAAAATTATAAAAAAGAAGATGCTGTTGGTGTTGAGATAAGGTCATTAATGGAGATGGATTGGAGATGAGGAAGAACATAGAGAGATCCTTAATAGGATAACTAGGAAGGTATAGAGTTATTGTCCTCATCTCTAACCCATCAATATCTCCAAATGTATTATTGTCATTATCATATGTGCTCCTCTTCATCAATCTATTTCTACATCCATGGGTTTATTTTATTTTTTTAATATTTCTCATGAACCCATGCACCAACCCATTCAGCACTATCAGGAGCCTTGCCCTATGCCTATGCAATAAGCTACTAGGGATTGAACAAGCGCCACCGCCCTAATAGGCAGGCAACCCTACGCATGGTGTTGGTAACTATATAATTTTTCAGATTTGATGATGAGAAGCTACCAGCTTGCTATTTTATAGAAATGTGCACCCCAATAATACCAAATTATAAATAGCCATTTCCAGTCATATAGTATTTGTGATAGTCCTTCAATTGTAGGTCGAAAGGATTTTGACACAGTTTCTTTAGGAGTCTACTATAGATACAATTTGCTATGCGCTTCACAAAATCTTTTAAGTAAGGGTGAGTCTGGTGCAGCCCAAACTTTTAAATAGTGAAAGGAGTTGTGCCTATTGAATCTTTTACATTTTTCAAAATATAAAGGCATCACAACTATTCATTGAGGGAGAATATAAATTTTTAATTAAAAAGGAAAAAAAAACACGATGGAAAATTTTGAATCCAATACAAGAGACCGGTAGTGTGCCACATGTTGACTAAGGTTGGGCTCATCCACCCAAGCTTCCAAATGATGCTTGGCTACCTCTTCCCATGTTCTCATGAGCTTGCTCAACATAGCACTCATGAATGCGATGCCATCTATAGAGATTGACATTGGAGGATTCTCATCCAATGCAAAAATGTGACTCGTGGATATCTGCTAGGGCGGTGGGATGGTCTCGAATAAACTTTGTAGTCTTTCGAGATCTTTTGCATTAGATGAAGATGCCACCACTCAACGTGCACTCCTTTTGCATCCTTCACTGAAGTGTACCCAACCTTTTGTAGGATCAGGTTGCATGAAAACTCTCAATTGCATAAATTTTTCAAATTGAATTCACTCTCAATTGCATAATCTCACACCTCTTTATGCAGTGGCATCAAGTGAAAATTTGCACTTTCGTTGGGCCACGCATGCTTTCCTGCCTAAAAATATGGAGGGCATTTGTGCATCCTTGAAAGAACATAGGATTGTCTAATCCTATGAAACTTAATAAGCATCAGGGTAATAGTAATTCTAAAGTATTTTCAAAGTTTCATGAACATACCATATATACATATGTGTTCAAGTGTGCCGATCCATAATTTCTTAACAATTCTTCAAAAGAGTGGTTGACAAATTTGCATCCCCTTCTCTCCCTCTCTTATCCCCTCATCCCTCATTCTCTTCCTTGCTCAGACATACCTATGAGCCTCCCCCCCTTATAGCGGAAGGGCAACAGCCCTCCCTCTCCCCTCCCACCTGGGCTAACGGCCAACCTTTGGTATTTCACATGGAAAAGTTCAAAGTTTGCTTTTATTTATTTATGTTTTTGCCAATTAAAGTAAGTATAATTTTTATTTTGGAGAGTGCACTAGTCTAAATGTAATGAAATACATGTGTAAAGGCCTTTTTCGTAATAGGTGAGTAATAGGTACATGGAAAGTATAGATGAGCAAACTACTGCAAAACTACTAAAGGAAGCCATGAAGGGCATATGGATATATTTAAATGGTAAGACTCAACCAAAAGACGTTGAGGCCTCAACCAAATGACTTTGACGTCTTCTGCAATCTTCTAACAGAATGGGTGTATAGTAGATCGACAAAGAATCTAACAACATATATGTTGCAAAGGATTGTCAAAAGCATGAGATACTCTTACACACAACCACATGTTGTTCCGACTCGTTTCTCTCTTCTATAGGCCTACTATTTGATGTGCACCCCAATAAATAAACATGGTACAGAAGTTGAGAGTTGATTAACTACAGTATTCATTCATTGCACATTACCAATGTGAACATCAAAGTGACAAGTGCACACCACTTTTATTGATAGAATGCTACCACATAGCTGTCACATACTAATAGAATAATACCTCATAACAATCACATACCATATATATTCACATATATGTTGGAAAGAATTACACCCAACCTTACATCGTTCTGAATCTATAGAATGTTACCAAATAACAATCACATACTAATAGAATACTATTGTGACAACAAAAAATGATATTTTGTTTTGAAACCTGTGAGAGGATTTGTGGGGCCCGCAAGGTGACAAAAGCTAGCCATGGAGATAAAGAACCAAGAAGAGTGACGGAGAAGTTGGTGGCGGGAGACTCTTCACGGCTACTCTCATTTTGCGGCTTGTCAATCTTTTGATGTCGACTACTTTATTTCATGTAATCATTAATGTGGGTTTGACACTAATTAGTATAATTAGTGAAAATGATTGAAAATGTGATTATGAGTGGAGTGCATCATTGTAAATACCACAGGTATGAATTATAAATACCTTGGTATAGGGATAGAATGGTTTGAGAGATATATTATTTGCTTTGTAATTGGGAAAATAGAAATGAGTCATGTATTTTCAGTGGGCCAGACGACTACATGGCCTCCATAATGTACTAAAATAATATGGAGAGCACATGCCAAGCACATGGAGGGCATGTGGAGGAGTGTGGAAGAGTGTAAAGTCAAGAGGAATCCTTCTAGAATTCCAAGGTGGTATATGGAGGATGTTGAGATATGGAAAAGAGAGGGTCCCTACGGGCTCCAAGGGGAAAGAGTCTTGACTTTCTCAATTTTTAAAGAGTCATGAGGATCTTGTGATGGGACACTTGTCAAAATGTGCTCAAAGGGACATTTGATGGTGACCCATGTCCTTATCTCACTAGGAGGTGAAGAAATTTACTAGCTGAAAATGTAACAAGGTGAAGGAGGGTGAGAATTGCTTTATAAAAGAGACCTCTCTCCTCCCTCTCCAGCATCTAGTTCTTCCCTTGGTAGTTATGCCATCACTTGTATCTAGCTTTGCCTATCTTTTCCCTTCTCCCTAGAGCATTAGGCTCTCACTTTGTACCCCTCTTCTTGCTTTTGATGTTTTAAATAAAGTTCATGCTTCCTTTTCCTCATCCTTCTTCCATCTCTTCTCTCCTCGCTCTAGAGCTTAGTGTACCCACATGAGTGAGTCATTTCTAGATCTGTGTTAAAAGTATTCTCTACTCCCTTGGGTGACCTCAATTTGCCATGTATCTGGGAAGCTACTTCTCTGCTGAAGGAGATCGTTGCCCTTTCCATAACTACAGTCGGGTATGGATAGTTTTGACAGTCTTCCGTAAAATGGTCATAACTTTCTACTCCAAGCTCCGTTTTGAATGAAACTTATATCAAAATCTTCGTCTTTTCAAGATCTATCTATTGATGTGTTTAGATATTTGTTTTATTTAGTAGAATAAAAGTTATTGTTGTCTGAATGGTCGGGTCTATTGTTTGGAGTAGTTTTGAGAACCTTTCGTAAAACCGTCATAACTTTCTGTTCCAAGCTCCGTTTTGAACGAATCTGATATCAGAATCTTTGTCTTTTTGAGATCTATGTTTCATCCCAACCGTCCCATTCAGCCAAATCAGCCCTATCAATTCACACCTTTCACATCAATTCACATTGTTTTGAGTCTAAAAATTCTTTGGTAATGGAGCACCTTAAGATGAGCAAGTTTGTGATGGCTTTGGAGCCTCATCTTTGTTCAAAAGTAATGTGTAAAGATACAACGCCATACATGGAGGCACTTCGTATTGCAACCAAGAAGTAAGCTTCTTTACAAATTGAATCCTTATTTATGTCTACTCTAACATCATCGACTTTGGCTTCCCAGGCAAAGGTGATGGAAACTCCTCAGGTACAAAAGTCCTCAAAGTTAGATCATAATATTTCTCAATTAATGGCTGAGTTTGCCAATTTGAAATTACATTTGGTAAATGCATGGCTGCCTAGAGGTCATAAGAGTGAAGAGATTCCTTGAGATATAATTGGATTACTTGCTATAAATGCCATGAAAGGGGACACTATCGCAATGAGTGTCTTGGGTTGAAGCAAAAAGAAGAAAAGACATTAGCAACAATGATGGAAGAAATTCCCTTATGAGGGAAAGAGGAAAGTCTCATGATGGAAGAAACAAAACAAGCGAAGCCAAAGGATTCAGAACTTTAGGTATGGAATCTTGCAGTGAGACATAGTGAAATTGTGCCTTCTACTCCTCAAAGGAAAGCAAGATCTTTGAAAATGGAAGAGAGCATAGAGCAACCAACAGTTGTGAAGGTCATCCCAACAAAAGATGAATCCTCAAGTAGGTTTGGATCCTCCACTCTTGAACTTCTCAAAGAAATGCGAAACTGGGGGGAGTCAAAGATTCATTCATTTCCATCCTTGGATAAGGATACCTCTACCTCTATTCTATTGGGTGATGTTTCTCCTCCTACAAAACATGATGAGTCTTTTGAAGGAGTTTCTGGATTGTTTGTTGAAGACTCATGTGGTGATCAAGAAATCTTGATTGTTGACACATATGAATGTGAAGCAAAAGGTGAATATGAAAATCTTGAAAATGTTCCTTTATCATTCACAACTAGTGCATCAACTCATATGGATAATGAGAGTGATATCTTTGATCCTATTCTTGATGGAGTTTCATGCTTGTTTGTTGAAGATCCATGTGAAGATCTTGACATTGTTGCATTTGAAACATGTGACTATGAAAGTGTTGACCTTTTAGATACTAACCATCTTGAGAGCAAGCAATCCATATTTGCTATTGATCAAGAGAGCCACATAGTCCCGAAGGATGATGTTTATGCTAATGATCCTAAGGATGTTGAGGCTCCTGCAATGTTGACACTTGCAAATGATGCTGACTTGGAATCTAAGATGATGATAGAAAATGACAAAGAATGCTATGAAATTCTCGGTGATGCTTTATTGGAAGAGGAGAACATAGAAATATGTGATGTTGATGTAGGGGTCCTTGAGTACTTGGAATTTGAAGATGCTTGCATTATGTTTTCTTCTTTTGCTAATCACAAGCTACATTGTGAAGTTGTCAATAAGGAGGTAAATCTCACACACCATTCAAGTGAAGTTTGGATGGTATCCAAGTATACTAATCCATTGCTGTGTGCATATAGACAATCGTTGCTAGATTCTACTCACTTGGATGTGGAGATAGATGCTTATGTACAATATATAAAGAGCATTTATAGTTTTGCACATGATACATCTTCACATAATGTATTTGATTGAGGACCTTCTTATATTTCCCCAGCAATATCTTGTACCTTTGATCAAGGAAATCCTTCTCTTTATCCAATGGTACACTATGCATTTGATCGAGGCAAGGATACACCAGGATGCACCCGTGAGTATTGGCATATGTTCTTTTATGATCAACCACCTTGTTGGCCATCAGACCCCCAAGACAAGCTTGGGGATCTGCTGGGGGGGAAAGATGTGACAACCAAAAATGATATTTTGTTTTGAAACCTGTGGGAAGATTTGTGGGGCCCGCAAGGTGACAAAAGCTAGCCATGGAGACAAAGAACCAAGAAACATGATGGAGAAGTTGGTGGCAAGAGATGGCTCTTTGCGGCTACTCTCATTGCGGCTTGACAATCTTTTGATGTTGACTACTTTATTTCATGTAATCATTAATGTGGGTTTGACACTAATTAGAATAATTAGTGAAAATGATTGCAAATGTGATTATGAGTGGAGTGCATCATTGTAAATACCACAGGTATGAATTATAAATACCTTGGTATAGGGATAGAATGGTTTGAGAGATATATTATTTGCTTTGTAATTGGGAAAATAGAAATGAGTCATGTATTTTCAGTGGGCCAGATGACTACATTGCCTCCATAATGTACTAAAATAATATGGAGAGCACATGCCAAGCACATGGAGGGCATGTGGTGCAGTGTGGAAGAGTGTAAAGTCAAGAGAAATCCTTCTAGAATTCCAAGGTGGTATATGGAGGATGTTGACATATGGAAAAGAGAGGGTCGCTATGGGCTACAAGGGAAAAGAATCTTGACTTTCTCAATTTTTAAATAGTCATGAGGATCTTGTGATGGGACACTTGTCAAAATGTGCCCAAAAGGACATTTGATGGTGACCCATGTCCTTATGTCACCAGGGGGTGAAGGAATCTACTGGCTGAAAATGTAACAAGGTGAAGGAAGGTGAGAATTGCTCTATAAAAGAGACCTCTCTCCTCCCTCTCCAGCATCTGGTTCTTCCCTTTGTAAATATGCCATCACTTGTATCTAGCTTTGCCTATCTTTTCCCTTCTCCCTAGAGCATTAGGCTCTCACTTTGTACCCCTCTTCTTGCTTTTGATGTTTTGAATAAAGTTCATGCTTCCTTTTCCTCATCCTTCTTCCATCTCCTCTCTTCTCGCTCTAAAGCCTAGTGTACCCACATGAGTGAGTAATTTCTAGATCTGTGTTAAGGGTATTCTCTACTCCCCTAGGCAACCTCGATTTGCCATGTATCTGGGAATCTACTTCTCTGTTGAAGGAGATCGTTGCCCTTTCCATAACTATAGCCGGGTATGGACAGTTTTGACAGTCTTTCGTAAAATGGTCTCTACTCCGAGCTCCGTAGAATAAACGTTATTATTGTCTAAGTGGTCGGGTTTGTTGTTTGGAGCAGTTTTGAGAACCTTTCGTAAAACCGTCATAACTTTCTCTTCCAAGCTCTATTTTGAATGAATCTGATATCAGAATCTTTGTCTTTTCAAGATCTATCTTTTGATGTATTCAGATATTTGTTTCATTTAGTAGATTAAAAGTTATTGTTGTCTGAGTGGTTGGGTTTGTTGTTTGGAGCAGTTTTGAGAACCTTTCGTAAAACCATCATAACTTTCTATTCGAAGCTCCATTTTGAATGAATCTGATATCAGAATCTTCTTCTTTTCAAGATCTATGTTTTGTAGCAACCATCCCATTCAGCCAAATCAGCCCTATCAATTCACGCCTTTCACATCAGTTCACATTGTGTTGAGTCAAAAGATGTTCTTCCAATAACAACTCGCCCTTACTTTTGGGGCTGACCGATTAGCTCAAATCAATGCTTCCCCTCAGCCTTTCTTATTTCTAATGCTAGAGTACAACCTCACCTTTGATGTCTATATCTTTGTTTTGATCTGAGAAGATAGAGAGTGAGTGTCTCTTTAAGCTTCATCTAATGCCCAAATCTCTTCTCTCTTCTTCAATTTGTGGGTTGAGGCGAATCACATGTTTGATGAGGTCAGAATAATTAGCCACACAATCAACTAGACTAAGGGTGGGTCAAAGACATCATCATCTTTGAATTGGAGTCCATCCATACCTCTTCTCCAAAAAATATAGAGAGATAGTGAATAATAGAAGGAAGGAAGAAACCTACTAGAGATAACAACCAAGCACTAGGTGCATTGATAGAATTCTAACAAATAACAATCACAAGCTAATAGAATACAATAAGGTACAAAAGTTGAAAATATCACATTGATTCAATGTACTACTTATTCATTTCACATTACCAATGTGTACATCAAGGTGAACAACCGTGGGGCGTGCACTAGGTGCATTGATAGAATGCTACCAGATAACAATTACATACTAATAGAATACTACTAATTAACATTAATCACACACCACGTATATTCATAGAATACTACCACATAAGAATCACATGTTTGATGAGGTTAGCATAAGTGAGCCACACAAATCGACTAGACTAAGGGTGGGTCAAAGGCATCACCATCTTCAAATTGAACTCCATCCATACCTCTTCTCCAAAAAATATAGAGAGATAGTGAATAATAGAAGGAAGGAAGACACCCAGACTAAAACACGAAAAAAAGAGAAGGAAGACACCCATGACTAAAACACGAAAAAAAGAGAGGCTATGGAGATGATGACATTAATAAAAAAGATGCTATTTATTTGGGAGTCTACATTAGAAAGAAATGTTGTTGGTTTGAAAAAAAAATATAATACCAAATTATAAATAGCTCTTATGAGTCATATAGTATTTGTGATTGACAACATTATAAATAGCCCTACACTTGCAGGTCTAAAGGATTTTGACGCAGATTCTTTAGGAGTCTACTGTAGATACAACTTGTTATGCGCTTCACAAGCTCTTTTAAGCAAGGGCACAAGTCTTGTGCACCCCTAACTTTTAAATAGTGTAAGGGGTTGTGCGTATTGAATCTTTTACATTTTTCAAAATATAAAGGCATCACATAAATAACCATAGAGGGAGAATATATAAAAATTTTCAATAAAAAAGGGGGTTAAAAGTGCCATGGAAAAATTTTGAATCCAATACCAAAGACCAGTAGTGTGCCACATGTTGACTAAGGTTGGGTTTGCCTGCCCAACCTTCCAAAGGATACAAGTCTGCCTCTTCTCAAGTTCTCAGTAGCTTGCTCAGCCTAGCACTCATCAATGTGATGCCATCTATAGAGATTGACATTGGAGGATTCTAGTCCCATGAAAAATTGTGATTCATGAATGTTTGCTAGGGCGGTGGGATGGTCTCGAATAAAATTTGCAGGCTTTGGAGATCTTGTGCATCAGATGAAGATGCCACCACTTAGTCTGCACGCCTTTTGCATCCTTGGCCGATGTGTACCCAACCTAAGTGAACTTTTTGTAAGAGGGCATTCCCGCGTCAGGGAAAAGCCCTTGCTATTTCGATGGATGGTGGATTAGACCTTGTACCTAGCCAATTTTGTGGCAGAGTAGATCGGAGTTGAAACGACTCCTCTAACATCGAAAGTTTGGCCATCTTTAAGCACGATTGAAGGAGTTTTGTCTTTGTAGGTTTTGTTCCTTTCGTGGCATCTCCATCACCTCTCCTTACTTTTGCACTACTCTCTCTATATGTCCAGCTTCGTCTCAACACCCAAAAGTAGCACCAACTATGGCCATATCATAGGCCCAATTGTAAGTTTTTCAAAGTGTGCTAGTACTTCATTTTCATTTTAGAGTATTTGCATTTATTTGGGGACTTCGACACAACTATCTTATGTCGTATAAATTATATCCATCTACTTATAAAGAGTGGGATATAACTGGGGTGTTGCATGTCCTCCATGTTGAGATCGGGAGTCTTCATCAATATGAAGGTCGCACACAATCAAAATTAAAAAAGGATGGGATCTTCTTCTATGACTCAATTTTCATTGTGCTAGATGAAGAAGGCTAGTATGGTAGATTAGAATCTCTTCACTTGCCTTCTTTTGATAGTTCAAAATGGCCGCTTCTAAGCATGGAGATAAGTGAATCATATAGAAATAGAATGTTTAATGATTTGAGAAATGCTATGAAGCCAACTACAGGTGGAAGAACTACTAGTTGAGCTAGTTTCTTCCATTTCCATGCTTTGTTGATTTCTTTGCAAATTGTAGGCAATTAATTAGGAAAACAAAGATTACTTACACTTGCAAGAGCTTAGAATTGGACTGGCTATCTAAGCTATTTGACAATGGATGGACAACAAGACCATGTCATGCTGAAGATTTGGTACAATGTCGATTGAACACTTTAGATGTGACATTTCGGTGAGCACATATTACAATTCTTGTTTGTATAAAATTTGTACAAAAAATGATCAGGATAGTATGTATTAATAGATCCCAAATTTTGCAAGTATTCATTGGAAGGCAAAATCTCTACATGACTTTCACATATAGAAGGTTTAGATGGAAGAACCTACAATGGGAAGCAATGGATGATAATCTGTGTGATGGGACTCACAGTCCTATCGTGAGGTATTAATTTATCCATAAGGACATCCTAATATAATGTTGGAATTGGAAGGGGAGTGGATAATGCAATTCATCAGGGGAGAATTACAATTGGCAACAACAAGCCTTCCCCAGGACTCTTATTTTAGACTTGATAATTGCAAAGCTAGATATAGGGATCAGACAAGTATCCTTGGTAAGAATTGCTGCCTGCTCCATATTCTAGAGATAGTAGAGACATGATGGTAGGTATTTTATAATATCCAATTGCTTGGATCCTTAGTGCTTCAACAATGCACTTGGCAATGAGGCATTGTTACATGTATGAGCATAAATCATAAATAATACAAAGTGTTGTTTCATTTAATGTTAAGATTGTATTTATCAAGTTTGCACCTCTAGATTGATGGCTCCTTATGGTCTATGATTGATAAAGCAATAAATATTTATAATTTTAAATATGTGTGGGAATTTTTATATCTGTATTGTGCAAGAGTGAGAGAGAGAGAGAGAGAGAGAGTAGGTGAGGGAGAGAGTGAGAGAGATAGATAGCAATTAGAGTGTGCGAGAGAGAGAGAGCGAGAGAGAGAGAGAGAGAGAGAGAGAGAGAGAGAGAGAAAGAGAGACAGAGACAGAGAAAGAGAGAGAGAGAGAGAGAGAGAGATAGCAATTAAAGTATGCGCGCACACGCACACGAGAGAGAGAGAGAGAGAGAGAGAGAGAGAGAGAGAGTGTAATAAGGGATATAAATAATGCACCTCACCACATGAGACATTGTTAGATGCATGAATAGACATTGAGAGAGAGAGAGAGAGAGAGAGAGAGAGAGAGAGAGAGAGAGAGAGAGAGAGAGAGAGAGAGACTATGAGAGAGAGAGCAATGAAGGACACAAAGGGAGGGAAAGAGACAAAGGGAGGGGGAGGGAAAGATGGGGATGGGGATGGGGATAGAAAGAGGGAGATGGAGAGAGAGAGAGAGAGAGAGAGAGAGAGAGAGAGAGAGAGAGAGAGAGAGAGAGGAGAGAGAGAGAGAGAGAGAGAGAGAGAGAGAGAGAGAGAGAGAGAGAGAGAGAGAGAGAGAGTTCAGATTTCATTTATTCATTTGCACCTTTGGTATTGTTGAGGTCAAGGTGGGTCATTGTGCATGTTGAAGATGCAACTATTTTTGTCATGGCCACCGACTATGCAGATATGGCACCACAACCTAGATAGTGGATTTACTTGTGCAGTGATCTTGGCTCTAAAGAACAGGCATTCATTTGTTGTATGATTGGCCATGCAGTGTGGACACCATACATTTTCTCACTGTTGGATAAGTCTGAGGTGGTGGCTGAGACATGTGAAACTTTTGTTCCCATAGCCTGCATCATAATTTTCTTCTTTTAGCTTCATGGTCATGGCCTCTAGGTGATCTTCATTAGACGTTTCGGTGTACTGGACTTGGATTTTTCCTTTTTAGAGTGCTTATCTCATGCAGTGGCTCTTCCATCATCACTGCTGGTGCCAGAGTCGGTCATGCCATCCTCGATGTCAATGGCTGCTGCATGAGCAACACTAAATGTTTCATAAATGCTAATCGTTTTCATGTCTTTGTGGATTTTCTTCCTTAAGCCTACAACAATGAACCAGGCCCTGAGGTACTTAGCATCGAGGCATGGGTCACATTTGGCAATTAAGCGTTTCATCTTGCCCAGGTACGTTCGTACATCTTCTCGTCGACCTTGTTTGAGCTTGCTTAGTTGAAGAGCAGGATCATCTTGTAGTCTCTCTGTTTGAAAGCGCCTCTCGAATTCAGTTTGCAACAGGTCCCATGTGGATCTTTCTGGGATCTTTCTTCCATCCGAGGCTTCATTTGTTAAGGCCATGGGAACCAAGCGACCTTGGTTTCATTGGATTGATCTCCACCCGCTTAGCATGCGGCTTCAAAATGCTAGAGGAATTGGGTTGGATCGCCCCTACCATTGTATTGGGGAACTTCGAGTTTGCCCAGGGGGGCTTGCCTTGATTGTTATTATTGTTGGCAAAATTGTTGCGAGGGTTAAAGAAATTATTCCCCTCCGCTTCGAGTTCAAGGTCCCCATCATCGTGACGATGGCGCTCAGCCATGTCGTGTCGTGGAGGAGTCAAATGGATTTGCTGAATTTTAGGGGAGGGATTTGGGGTAGATGGTTGTTGGAGGCATTGGCCGAGCGTAGTTGCATGCAGATTTGGCGAGAGGTGGAGCAGTTGCCTCTACCACAACTGCGGGTGTTGATGTGGTTGTGTTAGGGGGGGTAGAGATGCGTTAGTGTTGTAGGGACCATCGTGTTAGTAATGTGCCTAGGATTGTCCCACATGAGTAGGAAAATGTGTCGATGCAGATGGATCGTCAATCGGAGGTCACGGCATAATTTTATGAGCGAATTAGTGCAAAAAGGGGCCCACACGGGGGTGCAAACTGAAGGACAAATTGATGTATGTGTGTGTGCCTATGGGCTAGGAGTACTATGCTAGGAGTGTGTGAGTGTAGGTGTGCTAGAAGGTTCTAGTGTGATTCAGAGAATCAGGGAGTGATTATAGGATCTAAGGACTCCATCCTGAGATCATTGATGACGTCACACATGTATGCTCTCTTGCCTACATATTCAGCATTGTCCATGAATAAAGTGTTCATTGTGATTCACCTTTTGCCTCATTGTTCAGTCCATGAACCAACATGTGGTATCAGAGCTTGTATGAAATACACCCTTTTTCTATTAAATATGTGAATATATCCTTTACATGGTACCTTTTTGTCTGTAAAATAAATGTTGAAAACTAATTTTAAAAATCCCTTCTGTTGAACCCATGTGCTATGCTTACATATTTGTATTGAGTGACCCCCCCCGCCCCCCCCCCCCACCGAGTTCTATCAATGTACCTACTGCATGGTTGTTCACCTTGATGCACACTTTGGCTACCTTGTGCACTTTGGATACCTAATAGTAAATGCCAAAAAAGGGTTCTCCATGATAAGTGTAAAAAGTGATATAAACCACAATGTCATGAGTAGAGACCTGAGAGTCCATGCTTGAAAGAGTAGTAGAAAAAGCCGTGATGGTGCACGCAACCATGCGGGAGCATCGACAAATGAGTTGGAGGCACAGGACTTGAAGAGGTCATAGCTGTGTACGGCGGCCTAGAGGCGAAGGCGCACGGGCAGCGGCTGTACAAAGTTCAAAGACTTAGTCAGGGACTCAGGGTCAAATACTCAGATCCTAGCGGGAGAGCTGAACGAGTTGCTGGAATCAAACAGAGGCGCTAGCGAACCGCACGAAAATCAACTCAGTAGAGGCACCGGACTGAGAGCGTCGTACAAAACAGGACTGTGGCTCCAGGAAGCGGCACACGAATGGAGGGATGTGATAGCTTGGGTAACAAACACCAAAGACTGAGGGCGTGAAGCGTAGCAAACCAACGGGGAGTGGAGCTAACGGAATTGTAATGGGTAGAGTTAGTAACTAGTTAATGGGATTTACATAATAAGGGGAGACGGGTCGGGAAGGACTCCATATCATACATCTAAATCCAACTTGCCATCACTTATACCAAAAAGCCTGATCATGGGATTTGACAGCGCACACAAGGAACTCTAGCAGTATCCAGTATTATTAACGATACAACTTAGCTTATTTTCTCCACACACAAAAAAAATATTACAGAAGCACAAGGAGGGTTTCTCTGTTCTCAAAATTTGAGCCTACAAAAGTCAGCAGCATGCAAGCCTGCTTTAGTCCAGGTAAAAGAATATTCAACTTCACATATCAAACGAGGGACACTGAGCCTTCACAAACAAAGAGTTGCCAGCTTGTTATGAATACAATCTTGTGCCCAAAAAACAGAATGAATTTCTCAAATATTACAAGAAAAAGGTCCAACCACGACATTCACCTTTTCTAGCAACCACGAGATTTGCTACGTACTTCTACACTTTGCAATCTCTGGTGAAAAATAGGAGTTTTCTTATAGAGACATTTCATTGTGATGCATTTGAACAATGGATGTCAGAGTTGATTGCCAATAGGGCAACAAAGGATAAAATGCGTGACCTGAAAGAAACATAGGGATCCTTTGCATTAAGGAAACGATTTGAGGATGCCGCTAATGCTATGAAACCTATTTTATATGCGCTTAGGGCATTGGACTCAAAGTCTCCAACAATCGGAAAAGCATGGATGCACTTTTGGAGTATTGAGCAATCTCTTATTGCGAGGAATCCCCCTGCTCGCCTGGGCCAAGAGAATGAGAGAAGACCATTTGATAATGCTACAAAACGCAAGGAATTATGGCAATTGTTTAGGCCGCGATGGGGGAGCAAGCTCATAATCCATTGCATAGTGTTGGGTACCTTTTAGACCCCGAGTGGTGGAATATGAAGCCCGAAGAGATCCCAATTGTTATGCATGAATTTCATAAGCTGGTGCAACAATATTATCCCCACAACCATGAGTTTGCAAAGTGTTGTAGCGAGTTAGCCAAGTATCGATGCAAGGAGGGGTTGTTTGCATGAAGCGATGTTCAAGCATTGGCAGAAACTACATCTGCTTGGAAATGGTGGATGATGAATGGTGGCATGTGTGAGCTTCTACACCCGATTGCAATAAGGGTTCTTTCTTAAACATGCTCAAACTCGGGCTCATAAAGAAACTAGAGTCATTATAAGTACATTCACAGTACTTTACGAAATAGACTTCTAGAGGACCAGGCTGAGAAGTTAGTGTACATCTATGCCAATCATAAAATCCTAGAAACATTAGGAGATGTGGGATATGAGGAGAATGTTCCAAAATGGACCTACGATATCTCGCCAAATGCTATACAACCTGAAGTAGTCCTATCATTGCAGATTCCAGAACCCCAAGAAGAGGATGAAACTAAAACTGGGACTGATGGTGCAACATCCGAGGAAGATAGCAATGAGGAGGATGAATCTAATGAAGATGAAGGAAATAATATTCGCCTTCCACATGGGTCTGAAAATGAGGACATTGATGACGAACATGATGAGGATAGTGACTCGTGAATTGTGGCAATGATGGCAATAGGGTTCTAAATGTCTTATTGTATTTTGAATGTGTTCTTGTTTTTCGATTGCAGGTTGCGGTTTAGGGTTGGATAAGAATTGTCTTGCTGTGCATTGTAAATATCTTGTGTTTAGGGTTTGCGCTTTGATTCTTCCTTGTCGCCATCGCATAGGCTTCTGAGTTGTAATGCCAATTAATGTGCTCTTGACCAAGTTCAATTAATCAAGAGCATGGCAGCTGGCATACCACTCTGTCTCATATGCAATAGAATTTTATGCGATGACATGAGGAAGAAGCATGTGCAACTTAGTTTAATTTGTTGTCTTTGGTAACACTTTTCTTTAATGACTTTAAAGATAAGTTTTAATTGTGAGAGAGAGAAAGAGACATGACTACAAGATTGCATGTGATGGAGGCATGTGACTTAAGCTTGCGGTTTAGGGTTGGATAAGAATTGTCTCATTGTGCATTGTAAATATCTTGTGTTTAGGGTTTGGTCTTTGATTCTTCTGTGTCGCTATCGCATAGGCTTCTGGGTTGTAATGCCAATTGTTATGCTCTCGACCAAGTTCAATTGATCAAGAGCATGGCAATTGGCATAACACTCTGTCTCATATGCAATAGAATCCTATGCGAGGATGTGCGGAAGAAGCATGTGCAAAGTTTAATTTCTTGTCTTTGGTAACATTTTTCTTTAATGACTTTAGAGATAAGTTTTAATTGTGTGTGTGTGTGTGTGTGTGTGAGAGAGAGAGAGAGAGAGAGAGAGATCTTGTGATGAAAGTGCATATAATTATATTTCAATGGCAAATAGAAAATGCTTTTAAAGTTTACTTTATGTAGTTTATCATGATTAAAGTTTAAAGTTTACTTTATATAGGATTGCATAGTGTTTTACATTCCGAATTCCAATTGATGCATGGGTTTAAGTTTTAAGTAATATGATGGATCATGGATGCATGGGTTTAGGTTTTAGGTATTAGGCTGGATGCAAATGAATATGACCATTGGATTTTATTTTTTTTCAATTAACCATAGCCTTCCTTAAATTATTTATTATGAATTAATGTTAGATATCAATGCTCCACTCTCATGTAACTATGCGGGAACTAGCTAACTCTACTTCTAAGCCCCCCATATGAGGAGAAGGCATTTGAGTAGCTCGGTTATTTGGTAGGTTCTGGTTTGGACACCAGATGGGGGCCATGTGTGGCCTGATGGCTGGATGGCTTCAGATAGAGTTGACACACTGCCAACTAGGCTACATGCAAGTGCGGGAAGGCATCCCTTAACTGACCGCACTAAGGGTAGATGGAGCATTTCTCGGGGCAGCCCACTCTCGGGTTGCGGGGCCCGTTTAGAGCCTCAGATGATCCCGGATGGACCGAACGGCAACCATAGGCCAGTTGCTCTGTTTTGCGCACCGGTTCTATCGTATGGTCGGTGGCCTATTTCGGGACCTACCCCCAGTCGACCATTTTGGGCAGACTGGCGGTCACCCAATTGAGCCTAACTGACTACGACTGGTGGCTATATAAGAGCAAGCCCATGAAGTGGGCCCATTTCATCACTAGCTACAGAAACCCTGATTCCTTAGCATCCAGCCTCCGTCTTCTACTGTTTCCAGCATGCCATCAAAGCTTCTTTCACAGGAGCGCACGGTTGGGAGGTAGCGCCATCTATTGTATCAGTTCTACAGTAATCAAATTTTTGATTCTCCATACTATCTTGTTTTCTCTCTTGTGTATGAGATCCTGTTATCTATTGAGCACAGATGTTGTATTATTTTCTTACATGGTATCAGAGCCTGGACTCTAGCAAGAAGATTTGGTAGTGTGTTTCTGTTTGTGAGCAGATTGTGAGAGATGGCCCAGCCCGCAAGACTGCGATCACGTGAGGCCGATTGCGAGACCGGATCTAGCCAATGCAGGACAACAGATAGTACCAACTGCGGATGAGATTCTCACATGGACAAGAAGAAATGCAGATGCGCTGTGTTCTATTGTCTGCAGTGTTAGTGATTCCGTCATGGCATTAATTCAACATGTCACCACAGCGGAGGAGGCATGGACAGTCTTGAAAAATCAGTATCGGATTGAGAATCTGGAGACTCAGCTCGCGAACGAGAAGTTGTCTGAGTCTAAAGCGATAGAGAAGTTCATCACCAGGGTGAAGAATCTGCGCGATCAGATGACTGCGATTGGCATCACCATCACCAGCGAGAATCTAGCACGAAGGTGCATATGGATTCTCCCACCAAAGTACGACGGTCTTGTTACAGCGCTGAATACGCAGAACAAAAATCTGCCCCTCAACTTTGAGGATTTCAGCGCGATGCTTTTGGAGGAGGAGATGCATCAAAAGATGAGGACTAGAGAACATTCGGCTTTCTGGACCGGATCAAAGAATGGTAAGGGTAAGGACTCTGGTAACCCATCTTCTTCTGATGATAAAAAGAGAAAGAAGAAGATCAAGTGCTTCTATTGCAACAAGGCAGGGCACAAGCAGAATGAGTGCCGAAAGAAGATTACAGATGAGAAGAACGGAGTAAAGAAAGAGTCCAGCAACAGCACACAGGCAGTACCAGTGGAGCTGTTCGTCGCAATTGAGGAGATTTGCACGGAGGCAGTTCATGTACCTGCGGAAGAACCTTGGATCATTGACAGTGGTGCTTCGCACCACATGACCAGTCAGAAGGATTGGTATACCTCTCTACAGCCGGTAGGGAATGACATCATGGTAGTAGTCGGCAATGATGCAAAATGTCTAGCAAAAGGAAAAGCATTAGGAAAAAAGGGAGCTCATTTTGGGGCCTTTTACGGTTTGGAAAAATAAGCTCTCAACCAATCAATAGAGGGCCAACGTAACGTTGGAAATTCACGAAAACAAGAGAAAATAGAAAAAAGAAACAATAAATTATGTAGGTACAAGCGTGCTACATTAATGTGGAGATTGGTTTTTTATTCTCACAAGATCTTTGGACATGAAGATAGAATCTAGTCTGACATTTTATTTGACAAGGGCCTTCCCGCTTCCACCTTCCTTTGAACTTTGAAATGTTGTGCTGCCTTTCCTTCGAAAGGTACCCATTCTACACGACTGCCTCATTGTGCAGCAGCCTCTTCTTTTCCAAAACTGCTCCCTTGATCCTGTTTGGCGTAGAGTAAGATGTTTCTTGTCAACTATCTGTCTGCCCACTTTCTCTTTCTTGAAACTTCAATTTGTTATCTTGTTTACATTACTTTGCTATTGTTACAGATTCACAAGGTCTCCATGGTGAATAAAAACCATGGGCATTCTTGTGGAAGGCACTCTGTGGATGATAATGCTATGAAGGCAGAATTATACCACACATCCTTACCCCGTCGACTTGCTTCTTCTATTTCTTTGGTAGAGAATTCAAGTACAGTCAAAACGGAAGGAACTTGGGAAAGGTTTAGTGTTTCGAAAGGAGCATGGGTGCTCATGCAACCTAGCAAAAGAAAAAGACCCCAGACAAAAAACATTTTCTTGGCATCATGGAAGGGAAGAGTACGAGATTTTAAAATCACTAGAGGGAAGATATCGGTGAAAGAAGTTTTGATTCAGCATGTGTACATGGATAAAGAACTTGTCTTGCGAGACTATCCAAATGATCTTCCGCAACACATGCCTAATTGTATATTTTTCTATTGTGGTTTTTTTCTTTACGAGGTGTATGGATTTTTAAGATGAAGCTTTCTTTCTTTGCTTATTGACATTCTTGTGTTGTTTTATTTCAGATTTATACCCTTCATCGTATGAGACACGGCAAAACATCAATTGTATTATGGGATTTATAGATGCTTTGCATGGATCGATAGGAGAACAAAAATACCAAGGTTGATGTGCAACAGAGCTAGCTCAATTGGGTATATTTTTTACTGATCATTTTTATCAGTTGCTGGACAATGCTAACACACATGTTGTGTTAAGGAAACAAGACCTTTCGGCATGGAATTTAGTGGATTGGCCTCACCCACATTTTAGTGTTACAGAGGCATATAGGGCCAAGCTTTTCAAAGAAGTAGAGAAAGCTCTGAGGCCCAATATTGCCACAAGGATAATAAAAATTTCTTTATGCATGCCTCTCACAGTTTTTGTGGACTTGTTTAATACCTTTCCAGTGAAGGTGTAAAAAACAATGTTCACAGTTAAAGCAACAAGTTCGGCATGCATGCCACAATTTTTGGATAAAGGTTGGGATAAGAAGACATGTAGTTCAGTGTTTTGTGAGGTTGTCCAACCTTCTATGCAACTGAAGTACATGGTTGAATCACAAAATTTTATTTTTTCTTTTTATTATAAGTGGAATCGAATGCTAGGCACAAAACTAGTCCCAATGGATCAAGATGAAGATTCTTTTGGTGTAGAAAATAAACTTCTTGATATTGATGTTGTTGAGAATGGTGATGTGCTAGTCAATATCTCATTAAGAGAATGTTGCTCCCTAGCTCAATTGCGCAATGACATTTTGTTTGAGACAGAAGGTTCTATTTTAAAGGACTTTTTATTTATCTACAACAATAAAAAGGTACACCATCTGATTTATCCTAGTCTCATTAAGCACTGCTATTAGTTTACTTTACCCTGTTGATTCATATTGCTTTTTTGCAGGTGCTCAAAAGAAGAGAGAGTTCAATAAAATGCAAAGACATTGAAAATTTGAAAATTGAGATAACACAGACTCCATAAACAAAGGTATTGTATTCAATAAAGTAAAATTTTGTACAGAAGTGTTTAATTGTACATGTAGAACATATTCTTGACAACCATTTTCTATTTATCTACAGCTTGATCCAGAGGCTGCTCTACATGGTCCAAGCTCTCTGTATCATCATTTTTTGGAGAATCTGTTTTCTGCTGCTCCATCCTGTCCTGTACAGTATCTTGGTGCTGCTCCATTGTCTCCTCTACTGCCCCTGAAGCATCTGTTTGTTGCTGCTCCATCTTCTCCTCAACAACATCAGCAGTAGGTCCTTGTTCCTATGGCTTCTCCTCATCAGCACTAGGTCCTTGTTCCTGTGGCACTACATCAGCTTCATTTGTGTCATCAAGGTGTATGACACCTTCTCGGACTTTAGAGCTCTCACCCAACTCGACAGTAGCTGGTACAATATGTTTGGGGGAGGCATAGCTCAAAAACTTCCAAATTGTATCAGCTCTGAAATTATATACATAGTTTGAGCTGAAGCTATCTTCTCTCATCTGCAATGGCATATGATGATTTAGAACACTTTGTACCACTATCAATTATCTTGAAGCTAAATGAAAATTATTTTTTCTTACAAGGTCTGGCTGTCCTATCTCAAAATAGCTTGAAAGTAGATATTTGGCACTGATTAGCACTCTCCATCCGCAGCTACTTGAATCATCTTGTTGTGGTGTCTGTACAATTGAAAAGATATGTTAGAAACTATTAACATCTGAACAAAACAAAATTATTCAATAAGTTCAAAGGCATAGCATGAAATAGACATCAGTAGAGGGAACGACTTTTTACCTCTAGATTTACTGGCTCTATTGAATCCAAAAGAGAGACATTAGGAGGACAGTGATCTAATGCATCTAGAAGCCTTCTAATACAACTGCAATACATATAATTTAGTTAGTATGAAATCAAAATAATGAAGTTTGAAGTTAAAAAAAGCACACACACCACTTACAATTTTAGCTCTCTATGTGTGTTTTTAAGAGAGTTGAATATAAAGCATTGCTTTTGCTAGATGTCAATAGAAATAAAACTCCAGTGGTCACTGCGTAAGGAAAAAAGCATTAAGAAATCAAAGGCTACAAGAGTTCTCAATCTTAAAGAAGAGTCCCAAAAGAAGCAGTCACCCACATACTTGTTATGGTATGGAAGTAGCAAAACATCGATAACTTCAAAATTGCAGTGTCTGAACCAGTTGGAAATACTGATGGGAGTTTCCTTTGCATCTCTTAACTTGGAAGAAATGGCAGGATCAATAATATGAACTGTATGCTGTACAGAGTGGTGAAGCCAGCTTCTCATCATGCTGCATGGGACCAAAAAATAATTAGGGTAGGGTATAAAGGAGGTACAAGGAGGATTGTTTTGCAAACAAATGTAAAATAATAGACACTTACTAGAGCATTGCAAGAATGATAGTATCTGAGTAATACTCATTCTTATGAGCCAATGCTGCCAAGCATGGTTTTGTCAAGTCAAAATCACATTGAAGTTTCATCCTCAATATGGACAACTATATTAGGGCCTAGCTCCTGCAACCTTCTTTGTATCTGCAGCTCCCTCTTTCTAGTCCACATCTATAACAGATTTTGATTCTTTTATTTGCTGCTTCAGTGACTCCTCATAAGCAGCCTTCCCTCTGGTGTTCTTTGAGTGGGTTACTTCAACAACCTTAACCTCATCTACCTTCGACTTCCTTGTAGGTGGAATTAATAATATGTCTCTCATCTTTATGTCCTGCCATTCCATAGGATGAACAAGCTTGTCATACCTCCATCTCACTCTGGACAAAGTGTTGAAGTCTTTGGTCATCAGAGTCACCCTGTGAGCATGGGCTGCTACCATCATTGCATCTTCAAAATATTTTTCCAAGTAATCCTCTACCATTTCTTATAAGGAAAGAATGGCAGTCCTGTTCCACCTAAACCCAAGGTGCCAACTATCACATATGTCTTTCACCAGTCTTTGAAAAGGTGCCTTGGGGATTGCAAAGCCTATAGCTTTCTGTTGCTTCCTGATCTCCCTTAGCACACTTGCACCATGTTTCAATCTCTTGGCCTTTTGCTGGAGCAGGCTCATTGGCTTACCCTTCCTGCCATGTGCACCTCTTCCCTTTGGAGGCACACTAAATTTCTTGGTACCTGCCCCAGCTGTTGTTGCTGCAAGTCCTGGCCCTTTGCCAGCTTTCCTTGTAGTTGACTTGGTTCTTGCCATCACTTTGGCAAACAACATACAAAGCAATGGAAAGAGATTATAGCCATGGAGAACATGGTATGACACAAAAAGACAATGATAGGGGTGGATGAAGCAACATTGATAATTTTGCAATAAAACGCGATATGGACAGTTTGAAATTCCTAACAGCTCGAAATCGCGTTTTCCTGCAAATACTTGAAGTGACATGCTGGTGCATTCCTACAATGATTTCTCTGTCTTTACAACTAAATACAATATGAATTGAGTCTATGCAAGGAGATTACAGCCATGGACAACTATGAAAGTCACAAAACTAAAATGACAGGGGTGGATGAAGCAACAGTTCAATATTTGCAACAAAACGCGATTTTGGCTATTTGAAATTCCTAAAGCCTTCTCCTCACATTTTCCTACAAATTCATGAGGCAGCATGTTGGAATATGCCTTCAGTCATTTCAAGGTGTTTGCATGTCCATGCAGGATGGATTGAGTCTATGGAAGGCAAGAAGTGTGCACAGACTGAAGGAAGAACCCAAAAGTACAGTTTTACCCTCACATGCAATTATCACACTTGAAGATCTGCATTCCTACAGTGATTTCTCTATCTTTACAACTAAATAAAATATGGATTGAGTCTATACAAGGAGAGTACAACCATGACACAAAACCACAATGACAGGGGTGGATGAAGCAACAGTTCAATATTTGCAACAAAACGCGATTTCGGCTGTTTGAAATTCCTAAAGCCTTCTCCTTGCATTTTCCTACAAATTCATGAGGCAGCATGCTGGAACATGCCTTCAGTCATTTTAATGTGTTTGCATGTCCATGCAAGATGGATTATTTCTATGAAAGGCAAGAAGATTGCAGAGACTGAGGGAAGAACCCATAAATACTTACCTGAAAGCTATCTGTGGGTGTGCTGTGTTGCTGATGAGTACCTTGTGCTGGGGATGAACCTGTGCTGCTGGTCAGGATGATGATGTTGAAGAGTAGGGAGGTAGGGAGGCAAGAGAGCTGAGATTGGAGGGTTGAGACAGGATATATTAAATAGGAGGGAAAAGATTAGTGCAAAATACAAACAAGGCAGCTACTAAATCCCACACGTGTGGAATGAAGTCGTTTTTCACACATGTAGATGGGACCCAGATTTCTTGGAGTTTGAAACTTGGCACATGTGAAAGGGACACTTTTTGCCTTGGAACTTGTGCCATTCATGATTTCATAATCAGTTCCATAACCACTCTTCCCTCCCCTGCCTCCCAATCTTTCATCCCTACCAGCACCCTCCCATCATCCTTTTCCTTCCCTCTCAGATCCCTTTTTACCCACCACACTCCATCCAGACTACAACCTGCCTAAAGACTACTACCACTGCCACAACTCCAGGTTACCAAGGCTGCAGCTCAAGTTTGGGAGAGAGCAGGAGATTCACAGGAAAAGAAAGGTTAGAGTTCTAGATTCTTTTCAATGTTTTTTGATATATATTTCTTCCATCCATAGACTTCTTGATGTCCAGATATCTGGGTAATTTCCATCCACCACATCCCATATCCCATTTTCCACTAAGCTCCAGCATTTCTTGTCACATGTCCTAGTCCTGCTATCCAATAATCTCATAGAATATCCCAGATATTTGCAACAATAATCTCTAATCACCCCTTCCTAGACAGATTCCTATGAATATTTTTACTTAGCTCCCCTCTTCTTGCTACATATCCAACTCTCACTGTCCAAGAATCTGGTAGATCATTCTAGGATTTGACTGGAGAAAGACAGAAATTCACAATGACAAGGGCGGATGAAGCAAATACCTGAATTGACATGCTAGTATATTTCTACAGTGATTTCTTTGTCTTTACAACTAAATACAATATGGAATGAGTCTATGCAAGGAGAGTACAGCCAGGGGTGGCTGAAGCAACATATACAAATTTGCAATAAAACGCGATATGGACAGTTTAAAATGCCTAACAGCTCAAAATCGCGTTTTCCTGCAAATACCTGGATTGACATGCTGGTGCATTCCTATAGTGATTTCTCTGTCCTTACAACAAGATACAGTATGGATTGAGTTTATGCAAGGAGAGTCCAACCATGGACAACTTAGAAAGACACAAAACTAGAATAACAGGGGTGGATGAAGCAACAGTTCAATATTTGCAACAAAACGCGATTTCGGCTGTTTGAAATTCCTAAAGCCTTCTCCTCACATTTTCCTGCAAATTCATGAGGCAGCATGCTGGAACATGCCTTCAGTCATTTCAATGTGTTTGCAAGTCCATGCAGGATGGATTGAGTCTATGAAAGGCAAGAAGAGTGCACAGACTGAAGGAGGAACTCATAGATAAAGTTTTATCCTTAAATGCAATTGTCACACATTAAGATCTGCAAACATTGCTAAATCTATAGAGATGATCAATCTCTCACTCAACCAGCCCAATTTAGAAGTCTTCCTGCTTGTGGTTGCAGTGGAAAAACTTTAGGAATGCCTATAATCTTTATCCTAATATCCAAGGTACATCACATCCTACAGCCATGTGTGTTATACTATTAAACAAGAAGATCAGGATATAAAGAGTCCTACAGACCTGGAAGCTATATGTGGGTCTGCTGTGCTGCTGATGAGTACCCTGTGCTGGGGATGAACCTGTGCTGTTGGTCAGGGTGTTGATGGTGCAGAGTACGGAGGTAGGGAGGCAAGAGAGCTGAGACGAGAGGGCCGACACAAGAGAGATTAAACAGGAGGGAAAAGATTAGTGCAAAATACAAACAAGGCAGCTGCTAAATCTCACACGTGTGGAATGGAGTCATTTTTTCACACGTGTGGGTGGGACCCAGATCTCTTGGAATTTGAAACTTGGCACATGTGAAAGGGACACTTTTTGCCTTGGAACTTGTGCCATTCATGATTTCATAATCAGTTCCACAACCACTCTTCCCTCCCCTACCTCCCAATCTTTCATCCCTGCCAGCACCCTCCCATCATCCTTTTCCTTCCCTCTCTGATCCCTTCCTACCCAGCACACTCCATCCAGACTGCAACCTGCCTGAAGACTACTACCACTGCCAGATCTCCAGGTTACCAAGGCTGCAGTTCAAGTTTGGGAAAGAGCAGGAGATTCACCAGTGCAACTCCAACAGCATGGAAAAGGAAAAGAAAGGTCAGAATTCTAGATTCTTTTCAATGTTTTTTGACATATATTTTTTCCATCCATAGAATTCTTGATGTCCAAATATCTTCACTCAGCTCCACCCTTCTTGTTACATATTCAATTTATACTGTCCAAGAATCTGGTAGATCACCCTAGAATTTGATTGGAGATGGATATGAATAGAACCTAGAAGTTTGCAACAAAATGCGAGGAGAGTGCTTTATCCATCTCTAGATAGCCCATATCACATTTTGCTGCAAATTCCTATTCTCGACACATTCTTCATGAAAAGCTTCACTTAGCTCCAACCTTTCTCTTGCATATCAACTCATACTGTCTAGGACACTACTACACATGCATCCTATTGCGACGTTTACGTACCGATGATTAGCGCCCGCTTAGCATTAATCGTCGGTATAAAAATCGAGTTTCGTAAATCGTCGCTATATAGCGACTTTTGCTAAAAGTCACTATATAGCGATGTTAGTAAAAGTCGCTATATAGCGACTTTTAAAAGTCGCTATAAAGCGACACTGAGACAAAATATTATAGCGACGTTTTACAGAGAGGTTTTTTTTTTTTTTAGGCCTTAAAAATTATTTTTTTCCAATGACAAAATTTTTTAAATTTTCATACATGTTTGAGCTCATAGAGAATTAAAAAATGAGAGCATGTACATCAAGCCTTTGAAGCTCATATATTCATGTCCAAGTTTGAGATGAGAAAAATCAAATAAGAGCATTTACATCAACTGTTTCATATTGAGCCAAGTCTAAGGCACCAAGCAAGTCTATCTCCAACTCTATACCGAGTAGATCTCCTATATCATCATCGTACTCTAGTATCGTACGTTCACCTAAAAGTATTTGATCATCTTCTTCAATTAAGCTTAAGTGTGGTGATTGATCTTGATGATTGTTGTCTTCCTCGTCAATATCGTGATCTCCATCCTCCTCCCGTGCGATGTCATTATGCGCATCTTCCTCTTGCCTCATATGGTGATCTACATCTTCTTCGCTAGATTCATCAATTGGATCCGGCATTGGTAGTGGCATCTCCATATCCACATCTCGATCTTCAAAAATCTGCTTACTTCCTGGTGCAACTTGGATCACGTACCACCATCTTGGATCAGAACGATCCGGATGAAAAACCACCTATATTGAAGATGAAAAATCACGTGCCAAATGTCGTCAATTATATATATATCAATGGACTTAAAAAACGAAAGCTTCGACTAATTAAATCATTAGTATGCACTTGCTCACAGTGCTCGGGAAGAACAAAAGTATCACTTTCATCGGTCCAATGTTTGGTGGAGTCTATTGCAAAGAGACCGCTACTATCTTTTCTCACTGTCGCATGGGGACCATTGTAAGTAGTTCTAAACCATTTTACATCAAGAATGAAAATAGTAAATCGTCTGAAATCAATTTCATAGATGTCGCGTATGGTTCCACAATAATCCAACTATGAGGAGAGAAGATTGGTATCCGAAGCACTTGCTCGGCTATCTTGTGTGAAGTTAGCCATGACTCCACAATCATACGTGACTCTCTTTGAATCGATGCGTTCCACATGAAAATGTCGTCCATATGACCATAATGCACTGTACTTTTTATACTGTAAAAGAGCATCATTAAAACAATGAAGATGCACCTATTTTATAGTATATATTGCCACAAATAATTACTTAATTACGTCAAGAGATAAGAAACTTACATGCACCATACATCCAGATGATAACTCCCGCTCGCGCTCGTTTATTGTCTCTCCATCACGTTCGGCTTTACGTATAGCTAGTTGTAGCCAATCAAGTGACATGTGAGTAGGGAGAAGAGCCAAATCTCGTGGATATGGTTGTGATGACTTGTACATTACTCTGAATCTCATCCTTGCATTTATTCTTTCTACTTTGGCCACTTCATATCTCTCAATCCACTTCTGCATCTCAGGGCTATTGAGGATACAAAACTTATTGAATTTCTCCATTTGCTCTTTGCTCATCTTTCTTTCAATCCCTTTTCCTTGGGGGACCTCGCCAATGATGCGATCATCATCCTTGTTGTGCCAAGCTTGCGGCATATCAGGATCCGTGGATGCAAGAAACTCTGTGATATATACTAATGACTCTTGCACAAGCCATCCCTCTGCCATGCTTGCTTCTGGTCTTGCTCTTTGTCTTACAAACCCCTTCAAAGTTTTCATAAACCACTCGAGAAAAAACATCCATCGATTATGAACGGTACCTGCTATAGCCACCTCATCAACTATGTGCACAAGCAAGTGGACTTGAGTTGTCATAATGCTTGAGGGAAAGTGCTTCTCAAGCAAGCATACGGCTTCGATGGATTCCACCCTAGCCTTCTCGATGCTCGATATAGAGATCTCTTTTTTGAGATATCCACCTATTTCACATGTCCATGCATATGTAAGATATTTGAGATATCCACCTATTTCACATGTCCATGAAGAAAATACATAATGCGAATTGATAGTAAGCATACCTCCATTAATGACCTTATCTCAACACAGACATCATCTTCTTTTTTATAATTTTCCCCAAATCCACAAAATCTTTTTTACTAATATCATCATCTCCAACCCATCTGCATAGTCTCCCTTTTTTTCATGTTTTAGTCATGAGCATCTTACTTCCTTCTATTATTCACTCTCTCTCTATCTTTTTTGGAGAAGAGGTATGGATGGAGTGCAATTTGAGGCTGATGACACCCTTAGTCTTGTCGATTATGTGGCTCACTTATGCTTACCTCATAAAAAATGTGATTCTTATGTGGTAGTATTCTTTAAATATACATGATTGTTATGTGGTATTATTGTATTAGTATGTGATTGTTATCTAGTAGCATTCTATCACTTTGATGTACACATTAGTAATGCGAAATGAATAAGTAGTACATTCAATCAATGTGATTCCTTCAAGACACCCTTAGTCAACATGTGGCACACTACCGGTCTCTTGTATTGGATTCAAAATTTTCCATCGTGTTTTTTTTTCCTTTTTAATTAAAAATTTATATTCTCCCTCAATGAATAGTTGTGATGCCTTTATATTTTGAAAAATGTAAAAGATTCAATAGGCACAACTCCTTGCACTATTTAAAAGTTTGGGCTGCACCAGACTCACCCTTACTTAAAAGATTTTGTGAAGCGCATAGCAAATTGTATCTATAGTAGACTCCTAAAGAAACTGTGTCAAAATCCTTTCGACCTACAATTGAAGGACTATCACAAATACTATATGATTGGAAATGGCTATTTATAATTTGGTATTATTGGGGTGCACATTTCTATAAAATAGAAGCTGGTAGCTTCTCATCATCAAATCTAAAAAATTATATAGTTAGCAACACCATGCGTAGGGTTGCCTGCCTATTAGGGCGGTGGTGCTTGTTCAATCCCTAGTAGCTTATTGCATAGGCATAGGGCAAGGTTCCTGATAGTGCTGAATGGCTTGATGCATGGGTTCATGAGAAATATTTAAAAAATAAAATAAACCCATGGATGTAGAAATAGATTGATGAAGAGGAGCACATATGATAATGACAATAATACATTTGGAGATATTGATGGGTTAGAGATGAGGACAATAACTCTATACCTTCCTAGTTATCCTATTAAGGATCTCTCTATGTTCTTCCTCATCTCCAATCCATCTCCATAAATGACCTTATCTCAACACCAACAGCATTTTCTTTTTTATAATTTTCCCCAAATCCACAAAATCTTTTTTACTAATATCATCATCTCCAACCCATCTGCATAGTCTCCCTTTTTTTCATGTTTTAGTCATGAGCATCTTACTTCCTTCTATTATTCACTCTCTCTCTATCTTTTTTGGAGAAGAGGTATGGATGGAGTGCAATTTGAGGCTGATGACACCCTTAGTCTTGTCGATTATGTGGCTCACTTATGCTTACCTCATAAAAAATGTGATTCTTATGTGGTAGTATTCTTTAAATATACATGATTGTTATGTGGTATTATTGTATTAGTATGTAGTTGTTATCTAGTAGCATTCTATCAATGCACCTAGTGCATGGTTTTTCACCTTGATGTACACATTGGTAATTTGAAATGAATAAGTAGTACATCCAATCAATGTGATGGATTCAACTTCTGTACCATTTTGTATTCTATCAGTAGATGATTGTTATCTAGTAGCATTCTATCAATGCACCTAGTACATGGTTGTTCACTTTGATGTACACATTGGTAATGCGAAATGAATAAGTAGTACATTCAATCAATGTGATTCCTTCAAGACACCCTTAGTCTTGTCGATTATGTGGCTCACTTATGCTTACCTCATCAGAAATGTGATTCTTATGTGGTAGTATTCTATCAATATATGTCATTGTTATGTGGTATTATTCTATTAGTATGTGATTGATGTCTGGTAGCATTCAATCAATGCACCTAGTGCATGGTTGTTCACCTTGATGTACACATTGATAATTTGAAATGAATAAGTAGTACATCCAATCAATGTGATGGATTCAACTTCTGTACCATTTTGTATTCTATTAGTAGGTGATTGTTATCTGGTAGCATTCTATCAATGCACCTACTACATGGTTGTTCACTTTGACGTACACATTGGTAATGCAAAATGAATAAGTAGTACATTCAATCAATGTGATTCCTTCAAGACACCCTTAGTCTTGTCGATTATGTGGCTCACTTATGCTTACCTCATCAGAAATGTGATTCTTATGTGGTAGTATTCTATCAATATATGTCATTGTTATGTGGTATTATTCTATTAGTATGTGATTGTTATTTGGTAGCATTCTATCAATGCACCTAGTGCATGGTTGTTCACCTTGATGTATACATTGGTAATTTGAAATGAATAAGTAGTACATCCAATCAATGTGATGGATTCAACTTTTGTACCATTTTGTATTCTATTAGTAGGTGATTGTTATCTGGTAGCATTCTATCAATGCACATACTGCATGGTTGTTCACTTTGATGTACACATTGGTAATGCAAAATGAATAAGTAGTACATTCAATCAAAGTGATGTTTTCAACTTTTGTAATATTTATTGAGGTGCACATCAAATATTAGGCCTATAGAAGAGCGAAACGATTCTGAACAACATGTGGTTGCATGTAAAAGTATCTTGACATACTTTGACGATTGTTTGCAACATATATATGAATATATGTGATATGTGATTGTTATGTGGTATTATTCTATTAGTATGCGACTATTATCTGGTAGCATTCTATCAATGCACCTAATGCATTGTTGTTGACCTTGATGTACACATTGTTAATGTGAAACGAGTAAGTAGTACGTTCAATCCATGTGATGGTTTCAACTTATGTAATATTTATTGGGGTGCATGTCAAATATTAGGCCTATAGAAGAGAAACGATTTAGGATGACGTGCGGTTGGGTGTAAAAGTATCTCACACTTTGGCAATTCTTTGCAACATATACGTGAATGGGAAATTCATGCGGTTGGGTGTAAAAGTATCTCATACTTTTCATACTTCTTTGCAACATATATGTGTATTAGATTCTTCGTCGATCTACTCTTGGATCAGAACGATCCGGATGAAAAACCACCTATATTGAAGATGAAAAATCACGTGCCAAATGTCGTCAATTATATATATATCAATGGACTTAAAAAACGAAAGCTTCGACTAATTAAATCATTAGTATGCACCTGCTCACAGTGCTCGAGAAGAACAAAAGTATCACTTTCATCGGTCCAATGTTTGGTGGAGTCTATTGCAAAGAGACCGCTACTATCTTTTCTCACTGTCGCATGGGGACCGTTGTAAGTAGTTCGAAACCATTTTACATCAAGAATGAAAATAGTAAATCGTCTGAAATCAATTTCATAGATGTCGCGTATGGTTCCACAATAATCCAACTGTGAGGAGAGAAGATTGGTATCCGAAGCACTTGCTTGGCTATCTTGTGTGAAGTTAGCCATGACTCCACAATCATACGTGACTCTCTTTGAATCGATGCGTTCCATGCGAAAATGTCGTCCATATGACCATAATGCACTGTACTTTTTGTACTGTAAAAGAGCATCATTAAAACAATGAAGATGCACCTATTTTATAGCATATATTGCCACAAATAATTACTTAATTACGTCAAGAGATAAGAAACTTACATGCACCATACATCCAGATGATAACTCCCGCTCGCGCTCGTTTATTGTCTCTCCATCACGTTCGGCTTTACGTATAGCTAGTTGTAGCCAATCAAGTGACATGTGAGTAGGGAGAAGAGCCAGATCTCGTGGATATGGTTGTGATCGCCTGTACATTACTCTGAATCTCGTCCTTGCATTTATTCTTTCTGCTTTGGCCACTTCATATCTCTCAATCCACTTCTGCATCTCAGGGCTATTGAGGATACAAAACTTATTGAATTTCTCCATTTGCTCTTCGCTCATCTTTCTTTCAATCCCTTTTCCTTGGGGGACCTCGCCAATGATGCGATCATCATCCTTGTTGTGCCAAGCTTGCGGCATATCAGGATCCGTGGATGCAAGAAACTCTGTGATATATACTAATGACTCTTGCACAAGCCATCCCTCTGCCATGCTTGCTTCTGGTCTTGCTCTTTGTCTTACAAACCCCTTTAAAGTTTTCATAAACCGCTCGAGAAAAAACATCCATCGATTATGAACGGTACCTGCTATAGCCACCTCATCAACTATGTGCACAAGCAAGTGGACTTGAGTTGTCATAATGCTTGAGGGAAAGTGCTTCTCAAGCAAGCATACGGCTTCGATGGATTCCACCCTAGCCTTCTCGATGCTCGATATAGAGATCTCTTTTTGAGATATCCACCTATTTCACATGTCCATGAAGAAAATACATAATGCGAATTGATAGTAAGCATACCTCACAATACCACAGATCTTGAATATACGTAGGGAGGAGGTGGCAAGGGCACCTCAGCGAGGGGTGGGCGGGCGCCGCTAGCATGCCACCGTGGGTGGGCACCGCTGCCCATAGCAGTTAGAGGCAAGGGCTTAGGCCCTTGCCATTACAAGAGATTAGGTAGCTTAGGGGAGGAGCAGCCGGTGAGGGGGGGTAAAGAGAGAGAGAGAGAGAGAGAGAGAGAGAGAGAGAGAGAGAGAGAGAGAGAGAGAGAGAGAGAGAGAAGAAAGAGAGAGAGAGAGAGAGAGAAGAGAGAGGGGGCTAGAGAGAGAGATAGGGAGAGAGAGACAGAGAAGAGAGGGGGGACGGGGAGAGAGAGAGAGAGAGAGAGAGAGAGAGAAAGAGAAAGATAGAGAGAGAGAGGGGGGGGTTGGGCAGGGGGACAAAATGAAGAGGGGAGAGGAGAAGAGTGGAGATGAGGAGAGAGGGCACAGCTAGAGAGCACACCACAAATGACTAATTGCACACTAGATTTAGTTGAAAAAATAGAATATATACAAACCCTTTTAGGGTTAGGGTTAGGGGATCTAACCCTTTCCTTTATAGCACTCTATAAGGTTAGTGCTATGCACATATGATCACGTGATGGTGCTATGCACACATGATCACATGATGTTGAGCATGAACTCTCAACATCTTCCCTCAAGATCAACATCATGAAGTAGGCCTTCCCTCAAGATGATGATTCTGGGGAATCGAAGAAGGACTGAGCATTACATTCCATCACACCCCTTTAATGGGAATGTCCTTCCTCTGCGTCAAACCAAGAGCTAGTCGGTGTTTCTCGAATAGCTCTTTACCGAGTGGTTTGGTAAAGATGTCTGTAACATTTTCTTTGCTATCACAATGCTGCAGTGTGATGTCACCAAGTAACACTCTTTCTCTGATGAAGTGCTCTCTGACATCAATGTGCTTTGTCCTGGAGTGATATACTGGATTTTTGGCCAATGCTTGAGCCGATTGTTTATCACAGTATATTGTTGTTGGCTTTGACTCATCAAAGTAATCTATTTCTGACAATAGTCTTCTGAGCCATATAGCCTCACATGCACCTGTAGTGAGTGCTCTATATTCTGCTTCAGTCGAAGACAAAGAAACAGTTGGTTGTTTGTTTGACAACCATGATATAGCACCTTGACCTAGGAAAAATGCATATCCCTATGTTGATCTCCTGGTCTCATGATCTCAGCATAGTCACTATCACAGTATCCATGCAACCGTGGATGACTTCCTCTATATTCTATCCCAAACTGTCTTGTACCTCTGATGTATCTCAAGACTCTTTTGGCTGCATTCCAGTGAGACTGTTTTGGATTTGCCATAAACTGTGCTAGTGAGCTTACTGCATAACAAATATCTGGCCGTGTGATTGTCAGATATATAAGAGATCCAATGAGTTTCCTGTAGTATCTGTCATTGACTGTAGGCTTTTCTGAATCTTTAGTAAGTTTCAAACTCTGTTCCATGGGAGTGGCTGCAATCTTGCAATCTGCCATATGAAACTTCTTCAGGAGGCTATCAACATATTTGATCTAACTCATGAATGTGCTATCTGAATCTCTCCAGAACTCAATTCCAAGACAATAGTGCATAAGTCCAAGATCTTTCATGTCAAACTCTACAGATAAGTCTTGTTTTAGTTTTCTGATGAAGCTATCCTTGCTTCCTGTCACAATCAGATCATCTACATACAAAAGTGCAATAGTAATGTCGTCTCCTTGAACTTTGTAGTAGAGAGTATGATCTGCATTGGACTTCATGTATCCCAGATCAGCAAAATACTTGTCAATTCTGCTGTACCAACTTCTGGGTGCTTGCTTTAAGCCATAGAGACTTTTCTTGAGATGGCAAACCTTGTTCTCCTTTCCTGGTTCAACATAACCAGCTGGTTGTTGCATGTAGACTTCCTCGTCTAGATAACCATTGAGAAATGTATTCTTGACATCGAGCTGATACACATTCCATTTACTGAGTGTCGGTAGTGATATCAAGAACCGTATGGAATCCATCTTTGCTACTGGAGCATAAGTCTCATCATAATCTTGGCCATATTGTTGTGCAAATCCTTTTGCAACTAATCTGGCTTTGTATCTCTGAATACTGCCATCTGGATTGTACTTCTCTTTGTATACCCATTTGTTGGCTATGGCCTTCTTTCCTGGAAGGTCGCATAATTCCCAAGTGTTATTTTTATACAAAGCATCCATTTCTTCATTCATAGCAGTTTGCCATTTTGGCTTCTCTACTGCATCTTCGAAGTGCATCTTCGAAGTACACTGGCTCTTCTGTAGCCATGATGGTAGTCATAAGAGCATAGTTGGTGGTTTCCACCTGAATTGCTTTGCCTTTCTGAGCATATGTCGATCTGGCTGGTGGTCTGCTTTCCCTAGTAGACCGTTTGAGCTGTTGTGGCGCTGCTTGGGATGTTGTTAGAAATTCTTGCTCTTCTTCATCAACCTGTTCTGTAGATGACTGAGAAGTCGATGCTTCTATCTCCTGTGTAGGTGAGGTTTTCCATTCTGATTCCTCATCAAAGATTACATCTCTGGAGATAATGACTTTGCGGTTGATGGGATCATACAATTTGTATGCTTTGCTTTCTTCACTGTAGCCAACCATGATGCATTTGCATGACTTCGCATCCAATTTCCTGCGATGATCATCATGTATGTGGGCATATGCTATGCAACCAAATATGCGGAGATGCCCAATGCGTGGCTTGTGTCCAGTGAATGCTTCATAAGGAGTCATACCTTGTATCGGTTCGGTAGGAAGCCGATTAAGCAAGTAGTTAGCTGTAGCTATTGCTTCTGCCCAATACTAATTCAGAAGATGCTTTTCACTAAGCATTGCTCTAGCACTGTCTGCTAAAGTCCCATTCTTCCTTTCAGCTCTTGCATTTTGCTGAGGAGTATCTGCACATGTGAATTGTCTTTGAATGCCGTGATTTTTGGCAAAGTTCATGAATGCTGAAGATATGTATTCACCTCCTCTGTCTGATCTCATGACCTTGATCTTTCTGCCTGTCTGCTTTTCTACCATGGCTTTGAATTCTTGAAATCTGGAAAACACTTCAGATTTCTCTTTCAAAAAGTAGACCCAGTCTGGGCATAACCCCATACATCTGTATGAATCAAATCAAGAATACCTCATGATGATTTCCTCTTCCTCAGGAATTCCCTCGGGATTGACCGCCTTGGTCATACTGCTTCTTGCGGCAATCTCTTTCATAGTGTCCAAACTTGTGACAGTAGTTGCACTGGATGTTTGACACATTGGTGGATGCATTCCCTCATCCTTGAAATCTTCCTCAGTTGGAATGATTTCCTCTTTGCTGATTCTGATGTTGTTGAGGATGATGCTGATGCTGATGCTGATTTTGACTTTGATTTTGTTGATGATGACCACTTTTCTGATATGATCTACCTCTATTTCTACCTTTGCCTCTGCTTCTGTCTGAAGCTGTGAATGCCTGATCATTAGAATGACCTTTACGTGCTTGAATGGCCTGAGTCCTGAGTTCTTCACCAAGTAGAACTGACTAAAGTTCTTCCAGTGTTGGAATTTGCCGTTGGATGGCAATACTCTGGACTAGATTCTCATATCCTTCTCCTAGTCCATTTAGGATTACTTGAACCATTTCTGCGGGATTCATAGTCTCTCCTGCTGCTGCAAGTTGATTGTTGTAGTCTTTGATGCGGAGTACATCAGCATGACCGGTTTCATTGCTATTGCAGAAACTCTGGTTGATCTGGTTTCTCAGGGTGAGAATCCTGGATGTGTTCTTGGACTCGTAGAGAGCTGCGAACATATCCCATGCTTCTTTTGATGTCTTGACTGTGTTGAGCTGTCCTAGCATGACATCTTGCACATTCTTCTTCATCAGGTGATAGGCATATTTGTCTTTCTTATCCCATTCTGCTTGAGCTCGGGCAATGGTAGGATCTGCTACTGGTGCGGAAACTGTTTGTGTAGATGTAGATCCCGTTGTAGATTCCATTGCTGGTGCTGTGACAACAAATGGAGTAGAGCTACTGGTGGCTGGATTGGCCAATGGTCTAGGTATAGATCCATCGACATACTCCCATTTGTCCTGAAGCACAAGAATGGTCTCCATTCGGTATTTCCATGTACCATAATTGGAGTTGTCTAACTTAGCAGATGCCTCCAGATTGAGGTTGCTAGTCGACATGGTGCAAACAATGTACTCAAAAAGTGTCCTGGAAAACTCTGTATGAATCAACTGCAAATACACTGAAGATGCCAAGTGAAATCTCTGTACCGTTGGTGAAGATAGAACTACAGTATATAAAATCTGATTTGTGTTATAAGGCTTGTGGCAATGATGCCGGGAATAGCCAAGAGGCTTTACAAGTCTAAAAATGATGTGCACGATGCGGTGAGATAGCCAAATAGGCTTTACAATGGTGGCATGTGTGTCTGAAATCAAGTGATATCTGCCCACTAAATCAATCTGCAATGCCTCTGAACTCTGAAGTTTGCTCACTGAACTGATGAACGTAAGGTTTCAGGTAATGTAATGATGTGAAATCGGATGTGAGCATATGGACTGACTCCGAGTAGGTACTAGTCGGGAATTTCGGGCATGGCTTAGATTGGCAACTTGGGGAATTCAAAGCGTCCCCTCTATGGCGATCTAGTCTACTCTGATCTAGATCTAAACCAACCGTCGATCGATGAAAGAGCAGCAAATAATTCCTTTTCTTTTGTTCTTTTTAAGTGCTGGGTCAGATGCATCGATGTAGAGGCAAATGTGCGTGAAGGAAGTGGTTTTGCCGGCGAGGCACAAATGTGAGTGTAACTTGCATCGAAATGTGTGTGTAATGTAACGAGCACGTAGAGCACAAAAAAACAAGCGACTTTCCTTTTTGGAGCGCCCTCAAATTCTTCCTGGATCAAGAGATACGACTTGATCTAGGTGGAGGGGCAAAAGGAGTGCAAATGGTGCTCAATGATGATGTGTCATTATGAGTCACATGCAGTGATGATGTGGCACTATGCTTAGCAAGAGGTGTGCCAGTGAAGCTCTGTGCTAAGGTGGTAGGAGTGTGCACATGCAGTGTGTGCACAGTGTGCCTGGCAAGGGACTGTGCCTATAGGGGTCAGTGCTGAGGTGGCAGAGATGATGTCAGCAAGGTGATGTGGCAATGCTGATGTGTCACTGATGACATGATAGGTGACATGGCAATTGATGTGACTGATGATGTATCACTGATGATGTGTCAGGTGACATGGCAGTCGGTGATGATGTGGCAGTCGGTGATGATGTGGCAGTCGGTGATGATGTGTCACTGATGACATGGGCTACTAATGTGGCAGTCGGCTGCCACGTGTCAGTTGGATGATGTGGCAGATAGGATAAGATGATGACGTGGTAGATGGGCCACGTGTCACTTGGCTGATCACACCTCAATGTGGTGAGGTTGAGGATAAGATATCCTCCCTCGCTGCCATGTGGCGCTAGCAGGGCGACCGAAATCTTTTGAGATTCCGACGGACTCTTTTGAAGATTCCGTCATCTTGGTCTATTCCGTCGATGTGCAGAGATGGTGAGGCAGTTGACGCGCTCCGTGGGAGTCCTTGGGCATTTCGGGGAGCCACGCGACTTGTCGTTGCTGTGCTCTTGGTTGTTGATTGAAGGTGCGTCGGGTGCCAAGAGCCTGAAGGCTTTGGAGGTCGTGAATCGGTGGCTGCTTGGAGAGGTGGCCGGTCATTGGAGATGGCGCTGGAGGTGGCCCGTGAGCCCACGATGAACCCGTTGTTGTTGCGAGGTCTAGCGTCGAGGTGAGGCGCTTCGTTGAAGATGGCTGAGGCCCACGATACAAGAGGCTGGGAGCCCGTCTGCATTGCTGTTTGGAGAGGTAGGAGGGTCACGGAAGCCTTGCTGAAGGAGCCACCTTTGGGCTAGTTGGCTATTGCTGTTGCTAAGGCTGTCGTAGGGCGTGCGGTAGGAGATCCGTGGAGGAAGCCATCTCAAAGGAGAAGTAGTACTAGTTCGTAGTAGATGCTGGAGACGTTCACAATAGATGGAGGTGAGGTTGATGGCCTAGGGGCATAGGGAGCCACGAGTGGGCGTCACCTCTTTTGTGAGGCTCAGTAGCCATCGTTGGAGCACTAGCTGTGTCGCTGGTGTGGAGCAATAGCCGCCATTGGAGAGGAAGGTGCTCGCTGCAGTCGCCTCGTTGGACCGAGGAGGCATTGTTGGTCTCTGGAGTTTGCTGCTCCGTTTGCTTGTCGTATTTGGAGCTACTGACTGCTTTGGTTGTTGTAGCTTTGCTCCATAGCTCTTTCTCTCACACACAGTCTCACAAGATAGAGAAACTAAGTCGAGACTTCTTCAAAGCATCTCTGTGTTTTAATTTCTTAGAGATCCTCCCTCTCTGAAACAGCATGAATGAAGCTCTCTCAACTCAAAGATCACTCAAGAAATAATGAATCTCTCGCAAGAATCCTCACAAAGAACTCTCACAAATACTCACATGACGGAAACTTTTCAAATGGGCAAAAATTCTTTGTCACTCAAAGGAAGTGAAAGGAACACTCAATCTCTCAATCTCTCTCGCTCGGATCTCGATGCCTCAGCGGAAGGCAAGGAAGCTCTGATACCATGACAAAATATGAAGAGGGGAGAGGAGAAGAGTGGAGATGAGGAGAGAGGGCACAGCTAGAGAGCACACCACAAATGACTAACTGTACACTAGATTTAGTTGAAAAAATAGAATATATACAAACCCTTTTAGGGTTAGGGTTAGGGGATCTAACCCTTTCCTTTATAGCACTCTATAAGGTTAGTGCTATGCACATATGATCACGTGATGGTGCTATCTTGGGGGGGTCACTCATCATATGTAACCCTATCACGTGAGTTCAACAGAAGGATATTTTTTATTTCTAAAATTTACATAAATAAATATACATAAGGGACTATTTAAAATAGTTTTGGGAAAAATTTACAGATTTGTATAGAAAAGGGGTACATTTTATTAATGAAAAATTTACAAATAAGGGATTTTAGAAATAGGCCTTGAACGCACGTGGTATAGAGGGTTTATACATAGTGACCCCCCCGAGGGTGCTATGCACACATGATCACATGATGTTGAGCGTGAACTCTCAACAGGGGGGAAAGGGGGGTGGTGTTGGGGAAAGGGTTGGGGTGGAGATGGGAGGGGGGGGGTGGAAATGGAGGAGGGGAGGGGAAGGGTGGTGGTGGGGGGGGAGGTGGAGATGGAGGAGGGGGGGAGAAGGGGGTGGTGGTGGAGGGGGAGATGGAGGAGGGGGGGTTGGTGGTGGGGATGGAGGCGGGTGGAGGGGAAGATGTAGGAGGGGGGTGGTAGTGGAGGGGGCCTAGAGGAGATGGAAGGGGGAGTGGAGTGTGGAGTGGGGGTGGAGGAGATGGAAGGGGGGGTGGGGGGGGGGAATGGAGGGAGGGAGGGGGGAAAGGGGTGGTGGAGATGGAGGGGAGGGTGGAGGGGGAGATGGAGGAGGGAGAGGGGGAAAAAAGAAAAAACTTGACAAAAAACGAAAAACTTTGATGGAAATCCAAAGGGAGGAAGAGATGGTTACCTGCACACTCTCCAAGTCTTTCTCGATGTAATGGGATTGTTGAGGACCAATGGATGGTGGGTGGATGGCTAAGTTATCACAGTGAGATGGGCTCAAAGTAACTTACCATGTGAGGATGGGAGTAGGGTGGTGGTTGATGGAGAGGGAGGAGGGAATAGGGAAGAGGATGGAAGCAAGATGTGAAAGAAAAAATATGAGAGGGATGGGTGCTCTTTTATAGGAAAGGAGGGGGAGCTGTGGATTTAGTCAAACACATGTGCGCCTTTGATTTTGTCCAAGTTTGACTAGGGAGGTGGTTTTAATTTTTCTTTTGGGTTATGGCATTTAGAACCTTTAATCATCAATTGCCCATAACTTTTGGTGGTTGTGTCGGAATGTGCTTCCTTAAAAAGGAGCAATGTTTAAAATTTCAAGCTCTACACTCTGGCAACCATCACATGGTCTAATTTATTCCTTAAGGTGCCATTTTTTGCAAAAAACATGCATTTTCCTAAACCGATCACGAAGAGTTTCAGCTAGGATTTTTTTTTTTTTTAAACTTGAGTTGGAAAAATTTTAGCTCTCCTAGCTCTTGAGTGATATGTTTGTGAAAGGTCGAAGTAGTTTGTTTTTTACACATACATTTGTATGTTTACTCTTTACTTCAGATGCTAGTCTCCTCGGCAGCGGTGCCAAATGTTGACTCTTTCCCACGGCTTTCGCGAGAAGAGCAGGATATTCTCAGTATGCAGGGTTTTGAGGTTTTTTGTCACCTACAGATACATTGGGGTTGTCGTTTATAGTATAGGTGTAGCTTAGGACCTCGAGTCGTATTTCGATGAGAGACGTAGGCTTAAGTGTGGTAAGCAAACATAGTGCATGCATGTGTAAAAGGAACGTGTATCATCATGGTTGAGGTAATGAAGGCTTTCGCCTTCATTAGAGGTTGCAAGGTTTAGGAGGAGTTCAAGGGCTAGAGGGAGGTTCAGGGTTTAGAAGGAGGTTTCAGGGTTTAGAAGGAGGTTCCAAAGTTTAGAAGGAGGTTCTAGAGTTCAGAAGAGGTTCAAGGGTTAGAAGGAGGATCCAAGGTTCAGCATAGAGTACATGGTGGAGAACTCGTCTCCCTCCTAGATCATGGAGGTTAAGGGTTGAGGAACTAAGGGTTTAGGGGGAGCGTAGGAGTGGGAGAGGAAGAAGGTGTAAGAGCATGGGGGAAAGAAGAGAGAGGAGGAGGAGGGAGGAGGAAGAGGAGAAGGGAGGAGGAGAAGGGAGGAGGAGGGAGGAGGAGGAGGAGAAGGGAGGAGGAGGAGGGAGGAGGAGGGAGGAGGAGAGGGAGAGGATGGGTTGCAAGGTTGGAGGAGAGGGGAGGAGGAGTTGCAAGGTTAGGACATGCTTTTGGGTGTGGAGTGCAAGGAAGCATGGACACTTGAGACAATTACTTGGAATACCAAAGTAGAACTCAACACAATGCCCCAAAGATTGTGGGCTTCATTCCATTATGGGGTATTTATACAAGTTGGAGAGCTTCTCTCTCTACATGTAGGAATTGTAAGACATTCTCTCTCTACATGTAGAACTTGCATATAGAAGTCGCATGTAGGAGTTGCATGTAGAACTCGCATGTAGAACTCGTATGTAGAAGAACTCGCACGTAGAATTCGCATCATGTAGAACTCACATGTAGAACTCATATGTAGGAGTTGCATGTAGAACTCGCATGTAGAACTTGCATATAGGAGTTGCATGTAGAACTCACATGTAGGAGTTGCATGTAGAACTCACATGTAGAACTCGCATGTAGGAGTTGCATGTAGGAATCGTATGTAGAACTTGCATGTGAAGCTTGCAAGTTGGATTTCTAAGAGGGATTATTTCTAGCCTTATGCAAGTACAAGCAGAGCTTTGCCGCCGCTACTCTATGTCACACACATTCTGTTCTACTTAAGTCCATGTTGGCACAGAGACAACATGGATATATACTAAAAAGAACCAGTCTCAATACAAATTCCATTTTGAAGGACAAGTGAACATATTGTTTCTCTGCAATGAGACTTATTAGTACTATCTCAGTCGTCCTCGTCCACTGCTCCAAGACACCCCAAGATGTGCTTATGCATGTCTAAATCCAATTTGAAGACACTCTTGCCCTTCTTTCATTGTGCCAGGGGTTGCATCTGGAACTTAATAGCTCTTACTAGATGAGAGTACACACATGTTTGTGGGCTCTTATGTAGCAGTTCGTAATTGCAGCCTCTCTTGGATGTTCTTTTGTACCAAAAAGCTCTGAGTACTACATCCTAGTTCTCATAGGTTGTTTCCAAATTATCCTTAAATGTATTCTCAACCTTGTACATAGGTTTTATGCATTGCAATAGAAAGTATGGGTCATATTCCTCGTTCTCCCTAGAATCTGCGACAAAGTTAAAGTTATCCTTCTCTTCCAGACAGTCAGTGAGGTCATCAAAACTCTCCCCAAATTGTGGCAAGTCGTTTGTCCCTCAATTGTTTGTCACTCCATTTGGACGTAGAGGGAAAACCTAAACTAGCCCCCATGTCTTCACAATTGCAATGTTCTCATGATCCCCTATGGTGCACGCAATGTAGAAACAGGAAAATTTTCTCGTTTTAATCAGTTGGTTGTTTGAAAAGCCCCATATGCTGTGCAAACCACCCACTCCTTTAATTTTCTCGCAATCGTGCCGGCTTCTCCTTTGCACTTCATCCACTTTCACTTCATGGAATACTTTGCGTACTATAGTATTCTTAAGGCTTTGTTTCCTATATGTTGAATGCGCGCCTGTGGAGAGGTTGGTTGTAAGCCATGTTACAACATCATGGGCATCATTGAGTTTTACTTGAGGGCATGCTAATTGGTGTTTAAACAGAGCTTTCTTAATAAGAGCACCACATCCATCATGTTCACCCTTGCCATGGCTAGACCCACCACATCATGTCTAGACTGGATTTTCAAACCTTAAGATGAAGTAGAATCCATGTGCTGCTTTAGATTGAGAGGTATCACCATCTGACCACACCCAATGTTGTTTTATATTTTCTACATGGGTATTTTCCTTTTTCAGCCATTCCCAATGCAATAGAAAAGCATGTTGCACAAATAGGGTGTCATGTTCCCTTTCATATGAAATGTAGAAATGGTAAGTGCATTGCATTGGACTCTTGTGAGTCAGCAAGCAGATTGGCATCAGGTGTGGGAGAATAAAGCAAATGATTGTACGTGATATGCACAAGAATTTCTATCTACTTGTATTAGTGAGCACTTTGCATCTCATCTTGTTCTTGATAAGAATAATTTTCTGCAAAGTCTAATGACAGATACAATAGTGTGACGGGGAAAATTGGCAAGGCATGTCCTAAATTGTTATCCTGACAACTGGTCGTGAAATTGTGAAGCACATATTTTGGGATGGATTGAACCACATGCCCTACAAGCTCCCTTGGCTAGGTGCTCTTATATGACAATAGCCATCTCTTTTTATCGCATCCTTCAACATTGGCATTTTCAAATCTCCTCCATTTTAGAGCAACGTGGTTGTCTTTCCTCATTTCATTTGGATAGACATTGAATGTCTTCTTCTTCAACTTCAACTACAATGCTTGCATGTGTCACAAATGCATTCAATCCTATGCCACTCACGGTCTCCCTTTGGACAAAAACCACTAGCTCCCACAGAGACCTTAGGCTACAAAACCTACCCTCCCTTGCAAGACATGATGAGGATTGAGGTGGCCTATAGACTGCTCATTCATTGGGGAGGAATGGGCATCGATCCCCATGGAGCAATGCTCCAACATGACTAGATCTCAAGTCATTCATAGCTTGCCGGGCCAGGTCAAAGTGTATGTGTGTTCCTATCTTTGAGTTTCTTGACGTACCAAGGCTTACAATGCTCAAAGCTCCTCTGCCCAATTGAAATGTCTAGATTCAAACTTGAGATACAACTCCATCTGCTGACCCAACATGCGGGAACAACATAACAATGAACCCCCTTTGTGCTACTACTAAAAGAATACAAAACACGGTCTAATTAAAGTATATAATGAAGCAAAACAAATTTTAACCACCCCATTGGTTTAGGACAGTCATAATTTCAATCACCGGGCTAGTTTAGGACACGTTTAGGACATTCAACCACTGGGTTGGTTGAGGACATGTTTAGGACAATCACAATACAACCACCGGGATGGTTTAGGACACTGTCATAGTTTCAACCACTGGGATGGTTTAGCCTGACGGTCTCAACTTCACATATTAGACAATAATAAGTATATTTCTTTTCATTTTGAATTTCACCATTAGGAAATAACAATATATTTCTTTTCATTTTTGAATTCCACAATTTAACAGTGGTATATGACTCGAATAGCAGGAAATTAAATTTAACAAATTTAAGTCCTAAGAAACACAAAATTTCAACCATCGGGCTAGTCAATAACTAATGTCTATTCAACCACGTTGGTTCAAGGCAATCACATAAATGGTGATTGAGTTGAAGCAGCCACAATTGCATGATGTTCCAACCACCGGGCTAGTTTAGTAAAATAACAATATATTGCGAAATATATTGTTGTTAATTTTTGCTCAACTATGCCACCGAGCTGGACAACAACTAATGTCTGTTCAACCACACTCGTTCAGGACAATCACATAGCTGGCGATTAAGCTAAACTAGCCTACGGTTGCATGATGTTCCAACCACCGGGCTAGTTTAGGACAATCACATTCAGTCCAAGCCTGGTTTAAGAAATCAAACAAGTAAACTATCCCAAAGCTCAATCACAAACAACCACCACTCACCTGCATTGTATCTAGCATGTGTATGATGTGCTCCTCAAACACCTTGCATCCCGTCCGCTTCTTACAGATGTGCTTTTTGTTTGGAGAAATTCTCGTATTTTTGTGCCAAAACATCATCACTATAGCGATGACTTTCACACTTAGGTTGTCTCTCCTTTTCTTGCATTCTGTTAAAGCCCATAGACTTCTCGATCATGCATTGCTTTTGCTCTATGTTCAACCTGCTGGAGCCACATTGGTCCTTCTGATTGATATCATCATCGACATTGTGTACCCAAGCTATTTCTCCTTTGTTTTAGGGGACACCAACATAGCTAATGTTGCCCTCTTTGTAGTTAGTTGATCTAAGCTATGCACCCCTTTCACTTTCTGTAGGACATATCTTAGGTTAGAGAGCATCGCCTCTTGTTTATGCATCTCCCGATGTGTTGGTAGGGTTATTACTCTACAAACTTAGGGTGCAGAGGCTAAATCTTGTGAAGACTCAAGACTGGTAATCACCTAAATGGAATGATGTTGCTGCCTCGAAAGCTCCTACCAATCGTGACACCACAGCTTGTGTTCTTCGCTCTGATGGCAATGATCGAATGTGTGCATTTGCAACTGCTCTGCAAGGACTCTTCTTTCTTCTCATTGTTTCTTCCTTCGCAGATGTTGCAAAAGTGTCTTCCGTTGCCGATTCGATACCATGCAAGCACTTTCCTCGACCCGCACTCTGTTCCTTGTGCCTTGACCTAGCTTTTTGGCTTTCCTATCTTGCAACCTCTGTTTGCTTTTCTCTTGCAAGCCATGGCGAGCTGCATGTTACCATTGATGCCATGGCCACGATCCAGTCTAGAATAGAGCCAAAGAAGCTAGGTAGGGAGGCAAGCAAAGAATAGAAGACAACTTACCCGAAAGAAGACAATGGTAAACCAAAGTCTACACAAGGTTACATCGAGGTGCGTGCAGGTTGCAGGGCATTTGCAGGGCGAGGGCAAACTGTAGGTACTTAATCTTCCAAGATTTGATGGTCGAGAGGGGTGAAAATTCAAAATTCACAGGAGTAGCAAAATTTCAGTCGCCAATTTTTCCCCCCTCTGGCGATACACGTTAATAGACTTGGATATCCCAAACAAGTGCAATGTGGCCTAAAATGCTTCAAAACACAAATAGGCCAAAGGGCATGCTATCGGGTTTGATGCTGTATATTATAAAATGCAATGACCTTTGGCATGCTTATGAGCCATATAGCAAGCAAGTGCATGGAAAAAAGAACAATTCAAAATTGTAAATAGTGTTCAATTTATTAAAATATCTTTGCACATGCACAAATTGCACTTTTCCAACTTCTTCCATTTTAGTGTGAATCTAGATACCAATACCAACAAGTATCAATGTTTTAAGACCACCATGCACTAGCCCCAATAGTTTGGACTCCAAATTTTCAATCCGTTTTGGTTTTCAACAAATCAAAAAAAAGTTATGGAGCGTGCCCTCAAATGGGTATGCATCACTTTAACACAACATTGGAGTCCTGTTAACCCATGCATAATGATCTCATTTAGGTGTGTCCTTGGGTTGAGGAGAATCTCATGTAGTCTACTTTAGAATGATTAATTGGTTGATGACAATGATGCTTTGCACTTCAATCTAATAAATCAAGGGATGGTATGTGATGTTACTCTTATGGAATCTCTTTTTAATGAAGATGTTTCTACACCTATGGAGTTTATAAGAGCAATAAGTGAATGTATCAAAGACCATAGAAACATTATCAATGAGCTATTGAAGCATGCCACTTTTGTTGAAAAAATCTTGTGGATGTCAGGAATTATAATATACATATCAATAAGCTTCATTGACCTGTTATTGACGATGACACTAGAACAAGAGTTTTAGAAATCCATACACATCAACCTTTGCATGTCCACTCAGGAGGGTCACTCACAGATATGTAAGCATGTCACGTGGGTTCAACAAGAGGGGTTTTTAAAATCCTTTTTTGTCACATTTCTTACATACAAAAGGGTACCATTTAAAGGGGGTATTCACAGATAAAATAAGAAAATAGTGTGTTTTATTCACGACAAATTCACAGATAAATTAGGCCTTGAACACACGTGATAAAGTGGATTTACATATAGGGAACCCCCCGAGCATGTTCATAACCTAAAGACTAGGATGAAGATCAATCCATTTGCTAATGTTCTTCCATTTCTTGTAATGCTTCATCTTGCACAATGTCCAATGAAAGATGACTTTGATGCTCGTCAAGTGGATCAATATGACTACTATTGCATTGGTGGTGGTCATTTTACACAAGCCAAGAGAGAGCTAGCACTTGAGTTTCCTGGGTCCCCATATTATAAGAATGTAAGATATATGAAGGTCTTAATTTAGTGGAGGCAAAGCTCTTAGCATGGGAGCATAACATTGACAATGACTATAGATTGGCTATGTTATTCATTCAATGCATTAGATTCTTTCATAGTGAGTATGTGGAGTGGATTGTAGAACATGATAAAACTTCCATTGAATTGAGGAAAAGTTGCTACGTCAAAACTCGATTGGTATTTGATGAAAGTAAGGCTTCTAATTCCTTACAAAAATATAATAATGTCTTCCAGTTGTGGCATTTAGAACTAGTCCAAGTTAGGATTTAGTGAACCAAATATTTACGTTGTGGGACATGAAAGAATTAAGAGGTCAAAAGAAGGCTATCTAGTAAGATGACGCAAATGTGTGGACTACAGAGGGAAAGAGAAAAAGGTTGATGTATCTATATCGATGAAGTCTATTCAAGATGATATAAAAATCACTCATTGGAAGTCAATGCAAGGGTTTGGTGATGAGAAGGTGATAGCTTCTATTTTATCCTACATTATTGGCAAGGAGTCTCACTTGATGAAATGGCAAATGAGTTTGATGAGTGAGTATTTTTTATGATGTTTCCGTACTTATCTAAGATATTGATTTATCAATGATGTTAATACATGTGCCTTGGCACAAGACTTATATGAAAATGCAGGAACAAATGATGTTTCATATAAATTGTTTTTCATGGGAGGAGGTTAGGCAAAATTACCCAACCTCAAGCAGTCATGACTCGTTCAAACAATTATTTGTTTCCTTCAAGAATATTGTGAGTTTTACTGAATGTCTTGCACTTTCATTGTTGATAGAGTTCATGTTTTTTTGCTTAGAAAACAAGGGTTAGAGAAAATACAATAGAGTTTCCATGTCTTGCCAAAATTTTTTCCATATTGAATGTGAAAAGTTTGAAAAGGAGAGCAGAGCCTGCAAACAACTATTTTTGCCAACTTGCGACATGAAAAAATTACTCTACTGGGACACCCTCTTGAGACTCTCGAACATGGAATCTTAAAAAATGATATAGTTGTGGACATGGTTGATAGGATCCCAAAGCTGAACTACACGTTTCGCATAGCTCACATTCCATTCAACTATAAGCTAAAGGGATCAACCTTTAACCAAATCCCCTTTAATGAGCAATTGACAAAAATGCTCCAAAAATTTAAACAGGTTGCAACAACCACCAACTTGGAGGATTTTAATATTCCATTCTATGAAGCAATCATCTGCAGTCGCAAAAGGTCCTCATGCAAGAAACACATGCACTTGAATCAATGTGCTAGTAAGCATCCCTATCCCCACGATAGTTTTGTATAATGGTTTTAAATATTATGCATTGATTATATATGTGTTGCAAAAGATTTAATTTTATGGCTTGTTTTTATAGGTATTAAAAAAATCTCACCCATGTACCAGGAGAAAGGATGGTGAGATATTTTGAGATGATGACAATAAGGTATTTCTCTGCCTCTAAGGAGAGAAAGGCTGGGATGTATTGTAGAAAAAAGAATGTTGAAAATGTATTTAAGCATCTTGCAGTGACAAGAAAGTTGTGTTTCTCATACACATCCCATGATATGGTGAATCCATATCAGAAGCCCTAAAGGCTAATCAATGAGATGATAGACTTATTCTCATTTGAGAATGACTTCATCTTAAAACTTTTCTCTGGTTTCGATACAACTATAGTTTGTTCTTTAAGGAAGGGCCGGAACTGTGTTGCAGTTGAGCAAGCATCATTCATTATCTAATGGATCAATGCCATGAATGAGTTTCCTAATCCTGATCAGAAGGTGGGACCTATAGCAGTTAATAGTGATCGGGTGTGAGCATCACTCGAGCATCATCATCAAAGCCTCATCAACCTCCTCTTTATGATTAATTTTTTGACCTAGAGCATGAAGCTACTGAGGACATTGTGTGGAGGTAAAGGCCACTATGCCTTAACCCCAGTTATGTACAGTACTCAAACACACACACACATATATATATATGGATGACACAGAATATTAGGGTGTTCTATATCCACCAAAACTTGTGTGGCTATCTTTTGGCTCTCCCTCTCTCTCATCCTCATCTGTTTCGCTTCCATTAAGAGAATTCTCAACTTTTTTGGCGAGAGCGCGGGCCCGCACAAAATTCAAAATCTCACCCCGGAGTGCATCATGTCGTGGCCCCAAAATAGTCCCAAAAATATAAGCGATTGGCTACATCCAAGCAAACATTGACCTAATGGTTGCGCAGCCACATCCCTTCACTCTCTCCTCTCCCTTTCCCTCCTCTCTCTCACCCATCCTGTCCCTCCTCTATCCCTTCCCTCATCTCTTCTCATCCCTTCCCTCTTTGTCTCACCCCCCTTCCCTCATCCCTTCTCTCTCTCTCTCTCTCTTACCCCCCTTCCCTCGTCGGTTTTCTCTCTCTCACCCCCCTTCCTAATCCCTCGTTCTTTATCACCCCCCTTCCTCCTCTCTCTCTCACCCCGCTTTCTTATCCCTCCTCTCTCTCCTTATCCCTCCTCTCTTCTCATCCCTTCCCTCCTCTCTTCTCATCCCTTCCCTCACTCTCACCCCCATTTCTCCCTCCTGTATCCACTCGTTTCCCTCTCTCCCTGCATCCCTTAGCTCCCTTACCCTGTCCTCTCTCCTTGCCCCTAGCCCCCCTTTCCCCCCTTGTCTTCCCAATCCTCTCCTCTCTCCTTCTCCCCCCCTCTCTCCCTCCCTTGCCTCCCTTCTTTCGCAGAATCTCCTTCTAACCCCACCTTGTCTCTTCTCCCTCTCTCACTCTCTCACCTCCCTTCTCCCCTTTCTTGACTCTCTGTCATCCCCCCCCCCCCCCCCTCTCCCTCCCTCACCCCTCTTCTCCGCTTGTTTGTCCTCCCACTCCCATGTTATCCCACTCCCATGTTATCCCCTCTCTCCCCTTCCACCTCCTTCCTCACCTCCTCCCTCATCCCCCTCTCTCTCCTCTTATCTTCTTACCTGAGCCCCCTCCCCCTCTCATCCCCTCTTAGTTTGTGGCTGTAGCTATGGCCCACCTCCTAACTCACCCTCTCATTTGCCCCCCTTTCATTCACCCCACCTCCCCCCATCTCTACTCCTCCCCTCCCTCCCCTCTTTTCCCTTCACCCATAGCTCAAAACACAAAAAGAAAGGGAGAATGCAAGCCCAAAATGAGGAAATGAAGGGGGGAGGGGAGGATTTTGTTTTTGGAGAACTCTTGTAAGAAGGATAGTTGAGAAAATTAACTTTTCATTGAGCATGACTTTTTGGATCTGTGAAAAAAAGTCAAAAATTAACAAAATGGATTCTATGATAGAAGACAATAATAATTGATGGACCTTGCTCTTCTCCCCAAAGACATGTTACATCATTGATTGTAAGAAGCCCTAGGGTAGAAGTTGGAATTGATGATTCATTGTCTGTTGAGTGGTCTATACATAGTCCATCATCTAGTGCTTTTATAGCATCATCATCATCACCATCTTTGGTGCTAATTTTAGCTATTATAGATCCCGACAATATAGGAGACATAGGGATAGAATTAAAGATAGATGGACTTGGTTGAGGATGAAACTGTTGATGTAAATGCTACTTCTTGATTAATCGATCATAGAGAGGGATTTTCCATCCTTTACTGTCTAACTTATATTGGCATAATGTTGTTTCATTGATTGATTTCATCATTATTATATTAAAGTATTTTAACCCAAACTTGGTATGGAAGTGCCCCCTATTTTTTCATTTTAAATGATCCAAAATCTAGAGCATTATTTTTTTGGTAGCTATTAGAAACTACTTTCTAGTCTCAAAGTCGACATATTCCTCGATATTTGCATTGTTGTACATGAAATATATTGATGACTATATCAAGCTATATACCGACTACATTCCTTAGTATTTGCCTTGATATTTGCATTGGTGTACATGAATGTGCCAACTATATTCAGTTATACATCGATGATAATACTGAGGCATATTCCGATGGCAACTAATCTACCAACCCTCTGCTATTTTTCTCGACCAAACGCCTTTTTTAGTGTTTGAAAAAAGATGTTAAAGGCGTATCAAATTAAACATTGGGAATCTATCCATGTGTAACTAGTTATAAACAAACACCATCATTTTGCCTTCATTATATTGGTAATACAAATACTATCCCTATAATTCGCCAAAGGAATTGCCTTACATCAATGATAGATTCATTTTCAACTCCTTATTCTTGTTAGTCCATTTTTCGAAATTGAATTGTCTATCTTATTAAACAAATTGTTTCAAATTTCTTCTTATCTCCTTCAAGTTTCAATGTGCTTGCTCTTCCAAAATTTGAATGGCGGCCACATTGGAAATCACAAAAACGTCCGTGTGGCTGGTCATAGTAGTTTCATCCTTAACTGGGTCACATATCTTAGCACGAGAGTAGTTTCATCCTTAGCTGGGTCGTTAGCGAGTAAGCCTGAACAAAATGCAAACAAACTCCAACATGCCACTCTCAAGCCTCTCCCACTTGACATTGATAACATTGATGTTTGCAAAGAAACTCAAGAATGGCGTCCCCGTTTGGAAAGGGCAACTCAAGACCCGCGCACCTTCCTGGTGGCATAAACCCTCCTGACTCTGCTTCTTTAGTACATAATCTAGCAAAATGCTGGCTGCTGCAACATTTGTTCTGAAGGGAATTCTTTCTGGAAAGAAGCTAAAAGTGCGGGAGAAGTTCGAGGAGAGAAATAGGCTGCAAAACTCGATGAAGTGGAGAAGAAGGAGGAATCCACTATGGCTATGTGGTGCCCTCGGCTATGGTTGCTGACCGCCGCCTCAGCTTGCTAGTGGCCAGCAACACGCATCGTTTTTGCTGCCCAGCAATCCCGACGTTCCCAGTCCACAACCTTTTCGTGGCGTCTCGAAATTGTCAAATTCCTTTAACGAATGTTCAGCCACGAATGTTCAGCCACCCTGGTTTCCTTGATTAACCTTCTCCTGTGGCGGCTTCGTACGTTACAGCATTAACCTTTAATTTCCAAAACTGCTCGAGAAAATTGCAATGGAGTAAGAGCCCAATTCTCAAAATATCTGGGATAACTGAACGGACTGGAATCTCATCACCAATTCGAAGCCAGGGAAGCGTCCTGCTGCTGTGGAGCAACGTGGTCTTTGCAGCAACATGTTTCTCAAAATTGGACGAAGTTGGGCACAGAGTTGATGGAACGATAACCCCAAATCTCCAGATCAATGAACAGGCCATAATGCTCTAGTCACTAGTGAGCTCTAGCCTCTGCATGAGAATGAACATAAATAGCATATGATAGCCTCTACAATCCTATCTATGCGACAGTCCAATCTCTCTTGTTTGTGCGTGTGTGGTCTGCGTGTATGTAGGTGTATGTGGGTATTGTGTATATTCAGCTCCAGTCTGCATCCCCCTGCAGCAGCTGCTAGATTCGCCTACCTCTGTCTGTGTGGTGTTGCCTTGAGTTGCAATGGCAAACTTCACACCTATAGCTTCCATTTATATGCTCCTCGTAGCTGTTGTGTGCCTGAACTTGGTGCACTTCGCGTACACTGTAGCTGGACCTGGCTGTACTCCAGTAGACTTGCAAAAAGTCTCCACCCTTACTCCCTGTCTCCAGCAATTCTACGTCCCGGTGGCTTATGCAATCCCTCAAGCAACGTCCTGTTGCTGCAATTCAACTTGTCAATGCTGCTATTCACTTCGCGCTTCGTTGCCAGTAGGAGACGATTGCATTTGTGAGTTTATGCAGCAAGCGGTGTGGGAATTAAGAGCCAAGCCGTACAGTGTAGATGTTCCCACAGCCCTTTCTCAGATTTCTAGTCAGTGTAGCGTAGACTTTGGCCTTTCTTCGGGCAAACAGTGTGGAGGTAAGACTGCATTTGCAGTATCTTTATGTTAACGTGCACTTTTATCTCTTCATTTGCTTCAATATTGCTGCTGGTATATTTTTATTCGTAGCTCAGTTGATGCATGGTTGTGCAGATTTTACAGTGCCGTGAGCATAAACGAGAATCGAAACAGCTAGCACAAGTTTTGCTGAAGCGGAAGACTGAAGAACGTCCTTGCAATATAGTTTTATCTAAGCAGCATTTCGTCTAAGCGAACTTTGTTTTGGTCGTCGTAAGCTCGTCAAGCATTTAGATGAAGACGAGAGACGCGAGCAGTATCCCTTTGATGAATGGAGGAACAGTTCAATATTCAAAACCTCTCTCTCTCTCTCACACACACACACACACACAGATTCTACTCAGATGTTGAATCGGAATATTGTCATATCTATTCCCAAAAGGGCATTGGAAACAAGCTGCATTGCGTTTCCTCATGAAACGTCGGAATAGTATATTTAGCAAAAACTTTTCGCTCATTGAGTTCTAAGTTCCAGCATAAACTTTCAATTGTCTTTTGCCATTCCTTGTGTCGACATGCAAACTTTCTGCTTTTGTTGTTGCGCTCTCTCTCTCTCACACACACACACAACAAGACAAAGCACCTACATACCCACACATAGACGCGTTTCCATAACCTTAAAAAAACTTACGGGTGCGTCTATTTGCGTGTCTACTGGCGCATCTATAGACCCGTGTCTATATAACAAACAGACGCACCTATAGATGCGCAAATAGACGCTTTGCTAGAACAGAGAGATGCGTGTATAGACACATTTATAGACGCGTCTATAGACGAACAAATAGACGTCCTCTTGAACAAAGAGACGCGTCCATAGATGCGTTTATAGATGCTCTGATAGACGCTCTACAGAATATGTTTTGTTAATAAAACACCACTACACACGAATCCTATTGCGATGCTTAGGTATCGACATCTAGCGTGTGCAAGGTGCTAATCGTCGGTGGTTTTGGAAGCGGGGTTCGGTAAGGGTCACTATATAGCGACTTTAGTAAAACGTCGCTATATAGCGACGTTTACCTAAAGTCGCTATATAGCGACTTTTATCAGATTAGTAATGGTCGTTATATAGCGACACTGAGATAGTTTTCTATAGCAACGTTTTACAAAGAGTTTTTTTACCATACCGACCTTAAAAGATAGTTTTTTCCAATGATAATTTTTTTAAAAAAAATACATGTTTGATCTTTTGAGAGAATAAAAGTACGAGAGCATGTACATCAAGCCTTTGAAGCTCATATACTCATGTCCAAGTTTGAGATGGAAAAAATCAATGAAAAGCATTTACATCAACGGTTTCATCTTGAGCAAGTCTAACGCGCCAAAGAAGTCTATCTCTAACTCTATACCAAGTTGATCTCCTATATCATCATCGTACGTTCACCTAAGAGTACTTAATCATCTTCTTCAATAAAGTGTGGTGATTCTTAATGATCGTCATCTTCTTCCTCAATATCTCTAACTCTATACCGAGTTGATCTCCTATACCATCATCGTACTCTAGCATCATACGTTCACCTAAGAGTACTTAATCATCTTCTTCAATAAAGTGTGGTGATTCTTGATGATCGTCGTCTTCTTTCTCAATATCGTGATCTCCATCTTCCTCCCATACGATGTCATTATGCGCATCTTCCTCTTGGCTCATATTGTGATCTTTATCTTCTTTACTAGGTTCATCTGGATCAATTGTATCCAGCATTCGTAGTGGCATCTCCATATCCACATCTCTATCTTCAAAATTTTGCTTACTTTGTGGTGCAACTTGGATCACGTACCACCATCTTGGATCAAAACGATCCGGATGAAAAACCACCTATATTGAAGATAGGTGCCAAATGCCATCAATTATATATATGAAATTATGCTTAAGTACATGTATCAATGGATCTTTAAAAACCAAAGCTTGAATAAATTAAATCATTAGTATGCACTTGCTCACAGTGCTCAGGAAGAACAAAAGTATCACTTTCATCGGTCCAAAGTTTGGTGGAGTCTATTGGAAAGAAACCGCTACTATCTTTTCTCACTGTCGCATGGGGACCGTTGTAAATAGTTGTAAACCATTTTACATCAAGAATGAAAATACTAAATCGTATGAAATCAACTTCATAGATTTTGTGTATGGTTTCACAATAATCCAACTATGAGGAGAGAAGATTGGTATCCAAAGCACTTGCTCGGCTATCTTGTGTGAAGTTAGCCATGGCTCCACAATCATACGTGACTCTCTTTGAATCGATGCGTTTCACACGAAAATGTCATCCATATGACCATAATGCACTGTACTTTTTATACTGTAACACTACTACACATGGATCCTATTGCGACATTTACGTACCATCATTTAGCGTTCATGGGGTGCTAATTATCGGTATGAAAACTGCATCCCGTAAAGCGTCGCTATATAGCGACGTTAGGCAAACGTCGCTATATAGCGACTATTACAAAGGTCGCTATATAGCGACTTATCAATGTCACTATATAGTGACACTGATATACTATTTGATAGCGACATTTTCCAGAGAGGTTTTTTACTCATATAGGCCTTAAAAGCTAGTTTTTTCCAATGTTTGATCTCATAGAGAATAAAAATATGAGAGCATGTACATCAAGCCTTTGAAGCTCATATATTCATGTCCAAGTTTAATATGAAAAAAATCAATTAAGAGCATTTACATCAACTGTTTCATCTTGAGCCAAGTCTAAGGCGCCAAACAAGTCTATCTCCAACACTATACCGAGTTGATCTCCTATATCATCATCGTACTCTAGCATCGTACGTTCATGACCTAAAAGTACTTGATCATCTTTTTCAATAAAGTATGGTGATTCTTGATGATCGTTGTCTTCTTCCTCAATATCATGATCTCCATCTTCCTCTCATGCAATGTCATTATGCGCATCTTCCTCTTCGCTCATATTGTGATCTTCATCTTCTTCACTAGATTCATCAATTGGATCCGGCATTGGTAGTGGCATCTCCATATCCACATCTGTATCTTTAAAAATTTGCTTACTTCGTGGTGCAACTTGGATCACGTACCACCATTTTGGATCAAAACGATCCGGATGAAAAACCACCTATATTGAAGATGGGTGCCAAATGTCGTCAATTATCTATATGAAATTATGCTCAAGTACATGTATTAATGGATCTTTAAAAACGAAAGCTTCGATTAATTAAATCATTAATATGTACCTGCTCACAGTGCTTGGGAAGAACAAAAGTATCACTTTCATTGGTCCAATGTTTGGTGGAGTCTATTGCAAAGAAACCGCTACTATCTTTTCTCACTGTCGCATGGGGACCATTGTAAATAGTTCTAAACCATTTTACATCAAGAATGAAAATACTAAATTGTCTGAAATCAACTTCATAGATGTTGCATATGGTTCCACAATAATCCAATTGTGAGGAGAGAAGATTGGTGTCTGAAGCACTTGCTCGGCTATCTTGTGTGAAGTTAGCCATGACTCCATAATCATATGTGACTCTCTTTGAATCGATGCGTTCCATGCAAAAAGGTCATCCATATGACCATAATGCACTGTACTTTTTGTACTATAAAAGAGCATCATTAAAACAATGAAGAATATGCATCTATTTTATAGTGTATATTGCCACAAATAATTACTTAATTACGTCAAGAGGTAAGAAACTTACATGCACCATACATCCAAACGATAACTCTCACTTGCGCTCGTTTATTGTCTCTCCATTGTGTTCGACTTTACGTAGAGCCAGTTGTAGCCAATCAAGTGACATGTGAGTAGGGAGAAGAGCCAGATCCCATGGATATGGTTGCGATCGCCTGTACATTACTTTGAATCTCGTCCTTGCATTTATTATTTCTACTTTGGCTACTTCATATCTCTCAATCCACTTCTGCATCTCAGGGCTATTGAGGATACAAAACTTAAAAGAAGTAGACATATGCTCATGCATAAGCATGAGCATACGTCTCTTTTTTCCTCTTTACTTTCCCTCTTCTTCTCTCTTTCTTTCCCTCTTTCCTCTTTTATGCATCTCTCTTTCCTTTCCCCCTTCTTCTCTCTTTCCCCCTTCTCTTATGCTCATCCATAAGCATAAGCATGAGCATATGTCTCCGTCTCTTATGCTGATGCTTATGCTTATGCTTATGCATAAGACTCCTCTTATGCATAAGCATAAGCATGAGCATAAGAGAAGGAGACATATGCTCATGCTTATGCTTAAGCATGAGCATAAGAGAAGTAGACATATGCTCATGCATAAGCATGAGCATATGTCTCTTTTTCCCTTTTTCATTTCCGTCTTCTTCTCTCTTTTTTTCCCTCTTTCCCCTTTTCCAATCTCTCTTTCCTTTCCCTCTTCTTCTCTCTTTCCCCCTTCTCTTATGCATATGTCTCCTTTTCTTATACTTATGCGTACGACTCCTCTTATGCATAAGCATATACTCATGTTTATGCTTATGCATGAGCATAAGAGAAGGAGACATATGCTCATGCTTCTGCTTATGCATGAGACATGTGCTCGTGCTTATGCTTATGCATGAGCATATGTCTCTTTTTCCCTCTTTCCTTTCCCTCTTTTTTCCTCTTTTTTTCCTCTTCTTTCCCTCCTATTTTCCTCCTCTTCTCCTCTTTTAATTCCCTCCTCTTTTCCCTCCTCTTCTCCTCTTTTCCTTCCTCTTTTCCTCTTTTTTCCTTCTTTCCTTTCCCTCTTCTTCTCCCTTTCTCCTCTTCCAATCTCTTTTCCTTTCCCTCTTCTTCCTCTTTTCCTTTGCCTATGCCTATGCCTATGCTTATGTTTGTTTTTTGTTTTTTGTTTTCATGTTTGTGTCTATGTTAGACATGGGATCACGTCGCACATCGACCGACGAGTACATAAAGCCTCGCAGGAGGAGAGCTCAGGATCTATATGCTCCAGAGGACTTTGATTCCTCTCAGGCGACTACACCGAGGACTATCCCTGGTCTGACTCCTCTCGGACTTAGCACTGTGACTACCCCTGGTCTGACTCCTCTTGGACGTAGCACTGTGACTACCCCTCGGGGAACTCCTTTGCTAGCCATGCATGGCTTTGTTGGGAGTCCTGACGAGTTTGTAGCGTAGATGAGCGATGAGGAGGCAGCGAGATTCTTCTCTCTACTATCTCAGAGGACCTCAGCAATTCCCTCCCCTACACCGATGGCTGGATGTATTGCCCAGCCATCCCCTTGTGCCCCTTTAACTGAGGGGTCATCACCTGTGCGTGCCTCTCATAAGGGAAGGAAGAGTAGGAAGGGCAGCGTATGTTGTGCTGACTCGAGAGATGTAGACGAGATAACACACTCACATTCCTACAGGTCTCCACTTGGTCCAGAGACATAGTATCAGTCAAGTCCCTTGCCCTCTCCTACTCCTCACTCCGAAAGCACTCGCACAGCTTCCACTCCTTCTGAGTCTACTACCATCAGTCCTCCTTACTCATCAGGGAATCTCTCCTATCAAATAATGGCTACCAGAGAGATAATAGAAGATAGAAAGGGCAAAGCAGTAATGGCCACCATGAGGCGGTTGATGAGCCATCACTTCAAGAGCATCATTGCTACCAATTGGTAGTATCAATATGACCAAAAGAAGCAAGCGGTCATCAATGAATTAAAACAAAAATACCCTAACCCGCCAAATTGGGAGTTTAATGAGGATTATATGCGAGAGCGCATGGGTTTGGTCTTGAAGCATCGTAGATCAACCTTGCATACTTCCATCACAAAGGGGTTGGCTAAACCCAGCTAGGTAGACAAAGCTGATTTGAAGTTCTTCAAGAAGCAGAATAGGGATCATCCCGAAATGTTCAAGGGTCAAAGGAGGGCTACGAAGAGATGGCTGGACATCGTAGGTACTTCGCACTTAGGTGTAGGTGGACAGTTGGCGTTCGAGGCAACCATGGTAAGTCTACTTCTTCTCATTTAATATATTGTTCTATTTGTTTTACTACATATTACATGCACTTTAGCTAACTCTAACTCTCGTGAATTGAATCCACAGCAAGCTGCGATGGGTCATCTTTCTACAAATGCAGAGACGCAACGCGCATTTGGCATAGGAATAAAGCTATGGTTTATTGAGCAAGAGGCAATGGGAGCGACGATCGATTGGGCTGAGGTGGTTGCTCGCATGGTATACGTCTACTCCTACTTGTAATCTCACTTTTTAAATTGTTTTATTCTTTAAGATTCAATCTAATTTTTAATTTATATGGTTCACTCTTAGGGTCAAAGCTCAAGCGTCCCATCACCAAAGGCGAGCGATCACCAGGGCCAGGGATTCAGATGCACGTGATGAGGATCAGGGAGAAGGCGCAACTCACGAGGACCAAGGATCAGGCCAACAAGATGAGGACGAGGACGAGGATGATTCAAATGAGTAGTAGTAGTAGTAGTAGTAGTAGTAGTAGTAACAGTTTGCATTTTCTTCGCCATGTATTTCATTTTGTATATCCACTCATTTGAGCAATTTTGTATCACCCTTTCGAAAGGGTAATTTTGTAACAAACAATGTTGTATATGTTCGACATGTATATGCTTTTGTTGCTCGATCATTTCATTTGAGCAATTCTGTATCACCCCTTTTGCAAGGGAAATTTCGTTATAAAAATCTTTGTTTTGTGATTACAAAAAAAAAAAAAGGATAAGTGGGGCTAAACAGGGCCATAGCAAGCCCTGTTTAGCCCCACTAATCCTTTTTTTTAGTTTTGTTAATCGTCGCTATATAGCGACATTTACCAGTGTCGCTATATAGCGACAATTAACAATGTCGGAATATAGCAACATTTATCATCGTCGCTATATAGCGATGGTTCTTTTTCGATGCTTTTAACAACTTTAATAACGACGTTTGCACTCGTGAAAAAAAAAATTAATGTAAAAAGCATCCGTTTTCCTTTTCCCTTTTCCTTGGGGAACCTCTCCAACGATGTGATCATCATCCTTGTTATGCCAAGCTTGCGGCATATTGAGATCTGTGGATGCAAGAAACTCCATGATATATACTAATGACTCTTGCACAAGCCATCCCTCTGCCATGCTTGCTTCTGGTCTTGCTCTTTGTCTTACAAATCCCTTCAAAGTTTTCATAAACCGCTCGAGAAAAAACATCCACTGACTATGAACAGTACCTGCAATGGCCACCTCATCAACTATGTGCACAAGCAAGTGCACTTGAGTTGTCATAATGCTCGAGGGAATGTGCTTCTCAAGCAAGCATATGGCTTCGATGGATTCCACCCTAGCCTTCTCGATGCTCGATATGGAGATCTCTTTTTGAGATACCCACCTATTTCACATGCCCATGTAAGATATATTCATAATCAGTCTACAGATTATTCAGCTTAAATTGAAAAAAATGCGATCAATGCAATTTGATAGTAAGCATACCTCACAATACCACTGATATTGAATATAGAATTTCTAACATCTTCTTGTAAGCACCCTTTTATTGTAATTGGGAGGATGAACTATCAAAGCAACAAAGAAGTCATGTCAACAATATAACATAATCATAATTATGCTAACGCATCATGATTATCGGTATACTAATCCTACAGCTTAGAATACTTGTAAGACCTTGTGCCAATCATGGGACTTGAGCCCACTAAGCTTATTGTCCTTTTAAAATGCTCCTTTCAAACAATGCATGTACCCTATGTGTGTTTGAAAAGAGGCAATGTCCGCCTTGACCATTGCCTCCTCTCTCGTAGAGAGGATCCATGTTGCTTTTGGGAGGATAACTTTTCCCGAAGCATGAACTTGGGGCCACAAATGAGACATCCTATTCATAGCATGCAAGTCTTTTCACACTCCTCTCGAGCCTTTGGAACCAACCAAGTCTACCCAAATAGTAGCCCCCACATTCTTAAAGATATGCATGGGATCCAAGAGATGATTGATTTGTAACTAACCTCAATAAGGAAGCTTGTGAAAGATCGATAGCCTCTTCATACCAGGAGGAGGTTCCTCTCCATTTGCCCTCCAAGCCTGAATCCATTCACTTGCCTTCAAATATGATGGTGTGGATCAAGCTGACCTCCACACACGAGATGGTCTAGTGGAAGGTATCGAGCAGACCTTCATAAACATTTTTTCTCATATGTTTGGAGTATTGTGCAAGCGATTTCAAACCCGATCCACAAACAAGACAAGCATGATACCCACTTGTAACAAGTCCTGCACACATGCATGAATGTATTAGTATAAGACATGCATGCGAAAGAGAGTCATAAAAGCATAATCCTATATTATACATGTAAAGACACAACCATGTACCTGCGCACTCTCCATATCCTGGGTAGTCATGCATGGTCCACATCAAGATACCCCTGTCCAAAATATCATTGGTATGTCTAGGAGCTCATGAAATATCAAAGACCCACACTCCTCTCCCTAAGATCTATAACTCCTCTATCAGAGGTGCCATGTACATGTCCATATTTTTGGCCTTGTACTTCCATGGCACAAGTAGTGTAAGCATGAGGTGTCCCTTCTTTATTGTTAGCCATGGTGGGATATTGTAATTCACCAAGACTATGGGCCATGTCGACCAAGATGTCGAGCATAACCCGAAAGGATTCACTCTGTCCATGGCGAGCCCAAGATGTAAGTTGCGTGGCACCCTCGCAAAGTTCGGCCACTGATTGTCTATGTGCTTCCAAGTTGCACAATCTATGGGAATCCTCAATGTGTCATCAATGGACTGATGAGATGCATGCCCTGTCATCGATTCCGCTATGGATTTGCATTGGAACATGTACTATATTCTTGCAATGATGGGAAAGTGTCTCAAGACCTTTACCAGTATCTGCTCACCCTGCAAGTCATCTCTATATCATTGTTTCCCACACTTCGGACAACTAGCCAAATCTCCATGCTCACAATGAAAGAGAATACGATCATTATGGTAAGCATGGATGGTATCATAATCCATACCCACCATTGTTAGCAACTTCTTCGCTTCATCTCTTGATGCCGGCATGGTACTTGGTGCAGGCAACATCTTCTGGAGCAACCTATCACAATTCAAACATACATAGGCTTCGAATAATGATGATTTGGTACACTAATCCTATAGCTTAGAATCCCTGTAAGATATTGAGCAAGCTTAGAACCTTACAACATACATAAAGTGGGGATATAAAGGCTTTTAATAATGATGATTCTCAAACACACATGATGATTCTCAAAACAAACAATATCCAAATAATGAGTCAAATTAATGCAGGAGCTAACCTCATTAAGGCCGAGACAATTGTAACCTCATTAAGGCCGAGACAATTGTATCCAATTGTACGTGGTATGCTGGACCGATGAGGTAAGTGGCATGTCAAATACGATGATCGAGGTATGTCGCATGTCGTATACCACGATCGAGGTATGTGGCATCGCAAGTGGTATGCTGGACCGATGAGGTATGTGGCATGTCAAATAGCACGATCGAGGTACGTGGCATCAGCATACCTTGATCGTGGTATTGAAACCCTAAATTTTCATATATAAAGAGAGGGACCCCCTCATTCTTCAAACCTCGATCGAGCTCCTCCTCATCGAAATCAACGGAATTGCTGGAGCAACCGAGAAGGACCGACGGAGATCGACGGAGAACGACGGAGCGACGGAGATGGACGGAGCGAGAGATTCCAGGTAAGGTTTTTTAAGTGTAGCTCTTTTTTTTGCAAAACTTTATGTAAATTTTAGTTTATAGGAATATTTAATTTAATTATAAAATATTTAAAGATTTAAAATGCATTTTAAAGATTTTTTTAATTACTTAAGTTTTTATTTAAATGTCAAAATGTATATATTTTGTGTTTTAAAATCATCTATTTAAAAAAAGAGAGATTAAAGTAGTTTATATGTTATTTTTTAAATTAGTGAAGTTTTTAATTAAATATAAAAACGTTTAAATTTTGTTTTTAGAAATCATTTATTAAAAAAAAGAAACAAGAGTTTAAAGTAGTTTTTATCTTATTTTTACAGTTAGTGAAATTTTAAATTAAATGTCAAAACATATATATTTTGTATTTTAAAATCATCTTTTTTTAAAAAAAAGAGATTAAAGTATTTGAAAATTTAAAATGCATTTTAAAGATTTTTTAAATTATTTTTTAATTACTTAAGTTTTTATTTAAATTGTGAAAACATATATATTTTGTTTTTTAAAATTACCTATTTAAAAAAAAGAGATTTAAGTAGTTTTTATGTTATTTTTCAAATTAGTGAATTTTTTATTTAAATAAAAAACGTTTAAATTTCATTTTTAAAAATAATCTTTTTAGAAAAAGAAAATAAGAGTTTAAAGTAGCTTTTATATTATTTAAGTTAGTGAAGTTTTTATTTAAATGTCAAAATGTATATATTTTCTTTTTTAAAATCATCTATTTAAAAAAAGAGAGATTAAAGTAGTTTTTATGTTATTTTTTAAATTAGTGAAGTTTTTAATTAAATATAAAAATGTTAAATTTTGTTTTTAGAAATCATCTATAAAAAAAAAGAAAATAAGAGTTTAAAGTAGCTTTTATATTATTTTTCAAGTTAATGAAGTTTTTATTTAAATGTCAAAATGTATATATTTTGTTTTTTAAAATCATCTATTTTGTTTATTTTAAAAAAAAGATTAAAGTAGTTTTATATTATTTTTCAAATTAGAAAAGTGTAGCATCTTTAACACAAAGTTTGAAATTTCTTTGAAAATGAAATAAGACCAAGGATGTACATCTAAATCCCTTTTTCAATAACACCATTAAATAACTATTGTGTGTGCATGTTCCATTGAAGAGTGGAGCAACTTAAAGCATGTAGGGAGTGCATGTGTTGCATTTGCAACATAGCACTGTTGTAGGCATAGCCACACATTTGGCCCATCTACCGTTAGGTGCATAAGATGATCCCAACGACATCCTACCTCATCAAGGAGTATGTGACTAAGTATAATCAATCAAACAAATAGGATGATTTGAACAACACATTTGCCTACACATCATTTTCAAATCATATGGTGTGAGAGGTTGATGCAAGGAGAGGGCCCAGGGGATTCACAAGAGGAAACTTATGATATTACGTGAGTGTACAATAGGGGGGTTTTTTTTAATGAGGCATAAGCTTATACATTAGGGGTGGGGGGCCTTTTATTTTTTCCCAATATTGAATTTAAGTTAGGGGGGCCATGCCATATTTAAGAGGGGGGACATAGTATAGGCTACCTTGGGTGACTAGTCCAAACAAGTTTGGTTTTGTGTATGGTTTTAAATCGTCATAGGGAAAGTAATCTAAATTTTCTTATTGTGTGATCTCAATGCTTGAGAAAGAATGTAGATTTAAGGAAAGGGGGGACATAATAGAATTTTGGTGGTATCTTATAAGCTTAGATAGGGGTGTTTTATCATCCTACATGGATCTTAAATAGGGGGTTTTCTTGAAGTTCATGCACGCAGGTGGCATCCCCCTTTCATGAAGAGTGAATCCCCCGGGGGAGAGGGCAGATCATGTGGCTAGCAATCCCTTTAGGTGGCACGTGAAACTATAGAAATAGGGAGCTAGGGAAGGTTGTAGATCTATGTATGGATATAGTTACATAGACAAATACAAAGACTTATGTGATTCCATGAAACCTTGTCATGAGCTTTTGCAAAAATTCAATCAAAATTGGCTAGCTAAAAGTTTTCATTACCCAAAGAGATTATTAAGTCCCATTGAATAGAATATTAATTTTCATTACCCAAAAAGAATATTAATTTCCATGTGTTTTTTTGTGCATGCGCCAGCCAGCACGCAGGTTCTGGCACCACTGTTCATATGGTGATTTTGAGAGCTGAGATGAGGGCACTACAGGATGCTGGGGCACCCCCTCACTTGGTCGCGAGTCTCGATTCAGTCATTGATGCTCTAGGTCGATTGGACACAATTGAGGACATTTTGGATACCTTTCAGGCACAGACTGAGGCCATGGCTTGGATTGGAGAGCTATTCGAGAGTTGTTTGAGTGTGAGTCACCTCATAGGCAGGCCTTAGAGGATATGTTTTGGGATGGTCACACTGAGGCGATGCGACCACGATCAGGGCAGCCCTGTTATATTTTACTAGACACCCTGTCATAGCAGTGCACATTTATCCGAGATATCTTGTTATTAATGGTGGTCGATTGCCTCACAACCGTCAGATAGCCAGGTCATTTGCCATGCAGCTATACGTCAAGTTTGTGCTTGGTCATCGGGTAGACTACCTTAGTACCCATCCAAGATCAGGAGCGGCGGGACATGGTAGGATGGGGCGTCACGAGCGTTAGACTGCAGGTGTTCGGTGTCGACGCAAGGCACTAGAGCTGCACACTATCCCTGCACCGGCATTGCGAGCTGTTTGAGTGCGGATTAGGGGGGATGTCCATTTAGTGGCCTCATCCTTGCACGACATGGTCTCTGTCCTATCAAGATCACTTTCGATTCCACCTCCCACATCTACACCACCTCCCACATCTACACTGCCTCAACATGAGTTGGATACTCAAGATGCATGGATTGCAGAGTTGGAGGCATTGTTGGCTAAGTCTATAATTGAGGTTAGAATTCTGATTATTTTAGTTTACTTTTTTGTTGCGTGTTTTGAACTGAAATTTTTTGGTTCATTCCCACCATGTACGCAACATGTTTGCTTGGCAGGCACATCTATTGCAATAGGATATGGAGTCTCATGTACGACAGTTGGAGGAAGATTTGGAGGAGCAGAGGATTCAGACATGCATAGCCTACCATCGAGTGGAGCACTATATTTTGCAGTTGAGACATATTAGTCGTGACCCATCTCACCATAGGATCCACCCCAGTGTGGCCTCGTACCCCGCTCCTCCTGTAGATGTGCTGACTAGGACACCCATAGATGCACCAGTCATAGCTAGGCTTCCTACCACCACTTGCGTCCTTTGCCATGAGGATTTTGACACTGTAGGGTGGTTTGGTGGACTAGGGTGCGGCCACATCGCACATCTCCATTGCATGACCCGCCACATGGTGGCACGATCACTGTGACCTGTGTGCTTTGCTGACATTGATGTGGCCACACACAGAGGACTAGGCATGGATGATCTGTATCCTGGTCATCATCAGGCCATTGATCCATTTGCCCACGTGGTCTTGATAGAGCTCTACAGGGAGGAGGCATAGAGAGCTTTGCTACAGTAGGAGGGTGCTGATACTTCAATGGTTGCAGCGTGTGTTCCGCAACGCTTCTCATATGGTGATTTCATGCGAGGTGATGAGACACGAATAGAGGAGGCACATCGTACTGAGCGAGAGGTAGAGCTTCATATATCATTGTAGCAGTGGGTGGAGCAGCAGCTTGGATGGGGCCGAGACCAGCGTCTTCTACATGTAGAGATGATTACTTGAGCTGGATTTGAGGCATGAGTATTCACACATGCACGACTTTGGGAGCTCAAGCACACATACATAGAGGAGGCAAGGGAGGCATGCCCTCCTTTTCATCAGGATGAGGCTGGCTCATCTGATCCAGTAGATGAGGCTAGCCCATCTGATCCAGCTTTGCCCGAGGGCACATAGTGGATGGTTGGGCAGTAGGTCATACAAGAGCCACATCAAAGGACGACTAGAGGACCATATGTGGAGTTATCAAATTCTGATTCATGATGATTGTTCAGGCTTCACACATATCTTGTTTAGGGATGCACTTCATGATGATGATGATGATGATGTACACATTCATTTTGGTACTTTCATAATGTTCGTACTTTTATGATGTATGAGCATTTTGGTACTTTCATGATATTGTTCTTACTTTATTTATCTCATTTTATAGTTTGTTTAAATCTAACATAAACATTTAAAATTAGGAGTATCATTTTGAATTTCAGATATCTCAATTCACACATCTAATACATAAGGTATTCTAAAAATAATGCCGTGTGAAGTAATTATAAACAAATCAGTTGGAGACGAAATCTTGCATGGATGTAGGTATAAGGTAGCCTAAGAGCCATGCAAAGTTTCATCCCGAATAGATAAGTCCACATGCGTGTTTGGTTAGTATGTGCGCCATTTTTCATACGTAGTCACTAGTAGGGATTGTAAAAATGTACGCATTATACCTTCCATGTGGCACATATCAAATCAGTTGGAGACCAAATCTTGCATGGATGTAGGTTTAGGGTAGCCTAAGAGCCGTGCAAAGTTTCATCCCCAACAGATAAGTCCACATGCATATTTGGTTAGTATGTGCGCCATTTTTTATACGTAGTCACTAGTAGGGATTGTAAAAATGTACGCATTATACCTTCCACGTGGCATATACCAAATCAGTTGGAGACCAAATCTTGCATGGATGTAGGTCTAGGGTAGCCTAAGAACCGTGCAAAGTTTCATCCCCAAAAAATAAGTCTACATGCATATTTGGTTAGTACGTGCGCCATTTTTCATACGTAGTCACTAGTAGGGAGTGCTTGCAAAAATGTACGCATTATACCTTCCACGTGGCACATACCAAATCAGTTGCAGACCAAATCTTGCATGGATGTAGGTATATGGTAGCCTAAGAGCTGTGCGAAGTTTCATCCCCAACAGATAAGTCCACATGCATATTTGGTTAGTACCTATGCCATTTTCCATACGCAGTCACTACTAGGGAGTGTTTGCAAAAATGTACGCATTATACCTTCCACGTGGCACATACAAATCATTTGGAGACCAAATCTTGCATGGATGTAGGTCTAGGGTAGCCTAAGAGCCGTGCAGAGTTTCATCCCCAACAGATAAATCCACATGCATATTTGGTTAGTACGTGCACCATTTTTCATACATAGTCACTAGTAGGGATTATAAAAATGTACGCATTATACCTTCCACATGGCACAGAGATCAAATCTTGCATGGATGTAAGTCTAAGGTAGCATAAGAGCCATGTAAAGTTTCATCCCCAACAGATAAGTCCACATGCGTATTTGGTTAGTACGTGGGACCATTTTTCATATGTAGTCACTAGTAGGAATTGTAAAAATGTACGCATTATACCTTCCACGTGGCACATACCAAATTAGTTGGAGACCAAATCTTGCATGGATGTAGGTCTAGGGTAGCCAAAGATCCAAGCAAAGTTTCATCTCCAACACATAAGTCCACATGCGTATTTGGTTAGTATGTGCACCATTTTCCATATGTAGTCACTAGTAGGGAGTGCTCGTAAGAATGTACGCATTATACCTTCCACATGGCACATACCAAATCAGTTGGAGACCAAATATTGCATGGATGTAGGTCTATGGTAGCCTAAGATCCGTGCAAAGTTTCATCCCCAATAGGTAAGTCCACATGCATATTTGGTTAGTACGTGCATAAATTTTCTTAGTCCATGAAAATTACAATGGTACGGTCACACAGTGAGCCTATACATATCGAATACAAAAATATGTAATCAACTAGTGATACCCAATAAAAATCTATCTGATCAATTGATGATCCCAAAACTATGATATGTAATGTGCTACTCCGCAGGATCGTCTCTCATGCCAATAGTTACAAGTATGCTCTGATGATCCTCCACTGCACAGCGCCATCATGGAGTGGATGTCGCCTTGTGAGTGCGAACATGACTCAAAGTAATCTTGATCACAACAACAAGATGAGAATACATTTATGCCTCCTGATCCGCCATGTACTCTTGGAACTCAATATAACGACCACGCCTCTGTATCTGTTGAAAATAGTAGCCACCTATGTGTAAGAAAATAGTACGCAGCGGAAGATAACAACAAAACGCAAGTACACGATGGAAAGCTGGAGAGAATACAAAAATTCTGATATACCAAACTGCTGATACAACTGATGGTTGGCTGTCCACCCGTGCGCTCTACAGACAGAGCTTCGATGGTGATCTAGACAGATGCTGGACGGAGGACTATGAGCGTGAAGAACTGGTGATATGATGATAGGGGGTGGCTACTTATATAGTGTAAGTGGTTGACGGTCGTGAGAGTGCTCTCAACGGAAGCAAGAATGGAAGAGGGAGAGAGAGCGAGAGAGAGAGACAGAGAGCCACACAAGTTTTGGTGGGTGCAGAACCACCCTAATCTTCTTTTTCATTCATTTATATATGTGTTTGAGTATTATACATAACTGGGGTTAAGGCACAGTGACCTTTAACCCCCACAACCTCCCACTTAAAGGACAATGTGCCTTTAAGGGAGAACAACCAGTGAGCATACTATCCAATGCCCATCAATACACGACAATACTCAAACCGCTGACTAGGTAGACTCTTCGTCAGCATATCTGCAGGGTTATCTTCTGTATGAACCTTGACAAGCTCTATGCGCTTGTCCTCAAGTACCTCCCTGATGAAATGGTACCTGACCTCAATGTGTTTGGTCTTTGCATGAAAGACCGGATTCCGTGCTAGCTGAATAGCACTCATGGAATCACTATGCAATGTCGGTACACCTGTATGAATCCCCAAATCTCCCACTAGCCGATCAAGCCATATAGCCTCCTTGAAACCCTCTGTGGCTGCAACATACTCAGCCTCTGTGGTAGACAAAGCAATGCACTTCTGTGCACGAGACATCCACGACACTGCACCACCTGCAAAGGTGAACACATAACCAGAAGTGGATCTCCTACTATCCACATGCCCTGCATAATCTGAATCTGTGTACCCAAGTACACGCATGTCTCCTTTACCAAAGCAAATGCACATCTCCTTGGTACCCTTCATGTACCTCATGATGCACTTAACTGCCTCCCAATGCCTCTTTCCTGGATTAGCCATATAGCGGCTAACAACTCCCACTGCAAATGCAATGTCTGGTCTAGTAGCTATCATAGCATACATAAGACTCCCAACTGCTGATGCATAAGGAACCTTGGCCATCATGGCCTTTTCCTCATCTGATTTGGGACTATTTGTATGACTCAGTTTCACATATGGAGGCAATGGAGTACTCACTGCCTTCCCCCCCTCCATATTGAAACGCTGTAATACTTTTGTAACATACTCTTTTTGTGAAAGCCAAAGGAGTTTCCTACTCCGATCACGCGTGATGCGCATACCAAGAATATGACCTGCAAGTCCCAAATCCTTCATATCAAAGGCCTCATGCAACTTGGCCTTTAATGCATCTAGCTCATAAGTATTCTTGCTAGCCAATAGCATATCATCCACATATAGTGCCAGGATTATTAGGCTACTATCCTTAGCCCTTTTAGTGTAGAGGCAGTGATCAATTTCACTCCTTCTAAAACCCTGGGACCCAATGAAAGCATCAAACTTCTGATACCATTCTCTAGGTGCTTGCTTAAGACCATAGAGACTCTTTTTCAGCTTGCAAACTAAATGCTCTTTGCCCTTTTCTTCAAAGCCTTCCGGCTGCACCATGTAAATTTCCTCATGCAAATCCCCATGCAAGAAAGCTGTCTTGACATCCATTTGCATAAGCTCCATATCCTCTGATGCCACTAGTCCAAGCATGCATCTAAGTGTGGTCATCTTCACAACCGGAGAGAATATCTCATCAAAGTCCACACCCTTCTCTTGCTTGAACCCTTTAGCAACCAAACGGGCCTTGTATCTAGGCACATCATCACCTGTGACCTTCATTTTGTAGACCCATTTACATGGCAATGCTTTCTTTCCATGTGGCAAAGAAACCAAGTCCCAAGTCTTATTCTTCATAAGTGAACTCATCTCTGATTGCATAGCATACTCCCACTTGCGTTGATCCTCACGCATCATAGCCTCTCTATAGCAAGAAGGCTCCCCGCAATCAGTAAGCATCACATAGTCTACCCTTGGAACAAACCTATCAGGCGGTCTAGACACTCTAGATGATCTTCTCAAGGGCATTTCAGCTTGCTGTCCCACTTGCATATCAGCCACATTTGGCTCATCATTTCCACCAATAGATGATCCATCATCTACCCTTGATTGTATACCTATGGGAGTACTTGGTTGTACCATTTCTTGCACATTTGGTGCATGGACAGCTTGCTGCCTATCAACATATGCAGGTGGATTCACATCCTGGAAAGTGATTCTCCTCATTTCCACATCCCTCATGGGTGCCTTATGCATCTTCTTCTCATTGAAGACCACATCATGGCTGCGTATGATCTTCTTTGCTTCTGGATCCCAGAGACGATAGCCCATCTCTCCACTTTCACCATAACCTAGAAAGATGCATTTCCTAGACTTAGGATCTAGCTTCTTTCGAAGCTCTTTTGGCACATGTGCATATGCCTCACACCCAAATATACGCAAATGAGAGTAAGAGGGCTTCTTGCCACTCCATGCCTCTTCAGGAATACCACCATCCAAACTCTTGCTAGGTGATCTATTGATCACGTGCACTGCAGTCTTCATTGCCTCAGCCCAAAAACCACCAGAAAGACTTGCATTGGAAAGCATGCATTGCAACCTTTCTTGAATGGTACGGTTCATCTTTTCTGCAACTGGATTTTGCTCTCTGGAGTACGAGGGGATGTGAGCTCCCTCTTAATCCCACGTGTATCACACAAATGCTGAAAGTCATGAGAGAGATACTCTCCACCATTATCAGTCCGTAGGCATTTAAGCATTCTACCTGACTGATTCTCAACCAAGGCCAGCCATTTCTGAAATACCTGGAACACATCACTCTTCCGAGCTATAGCATAAGCCCACACTTTCCTAGTTGCATCATCAATGAATGTCACATAGTATTCAGCCCCGCCTAATGACCGTGTAGGCATGGGACCACATACGTCTGAATGCACCAAATCAAGCATTTCAAACTCTTTCTTTCCCCTTCTTTTATGGGCTGATTTAGTTTGCTTCCCATAGAGACAGTGCTCACAAAATTCAAAATCAGAGAAATATTGCCTTAGTCTCCGCATCAAAATTCATTTTCTGAGCCTGAAGCTGGCTGAAAATAATATTGAATTCATTCAAGTGAGAAGCAATGGAGACCCCTTCCTTCATCTGCAGCTCAAACAACCTCTTCATGAGGTAAACTTTATTAGAGGCAGTTTCCTTTTCATAAGTGGCACACAGTTTCTTCCACAAATCTTCCGTAGTCTGCTCATTTACTACTGTGAAATAAACTGACTCTGCAAGATGAAGTCTAATAGTAGACTTTGCTAATGCATCCAACTCATTCCAATCATCCTCAGACATATTTGCAGGCTTAGCTTCAATCCCTGCCAAGGGTTTAATCTGCTTCTTTTGAATAAGCACATCCCTTATCTGCTCTTTCCACAAAGAAAAGTTTGTCCCATCAAACTTTTTAATGCTGAAAAACTCCTTTTCAGACGTGGAAGAGGATGCCATGATGCAAATGAAACAAAATCCCAAATTCTAGTACCTGCAAGAGAGAATCACACCAAATACTAGGTGCACCCAAATGTTATGCCACAATAGAGTGAAATATCACCAAAACTCAAAGCTCAAAGCATCTGACTCATGTGCATATACTATGCATCCATATGAGCAAATCTGGCCCAAAAAAAAATGCCAATAAGTGCCAAATGACTCAAGCATAAACACCGTCCACTGCATATGCATCAATAATGTCTCATCCAAGAGAGCATAGCACTATCAGTGCATCACCTGCAATGTATCAAAGATGTCCCTCAGCATAAAATAGCATCCATGTGCAAAGCGTCCATAAAAATAGCATCCCACAAGGCAATTTGGGCCTATCAGCGCATCCAACAAGGACCGCAATGCATCCAAATGGCCTATAAATCATCCACTGCAACCCAATGCATACCACGAATGAGCGCACACTGCTCAAACTGCAACCAGAGTGATCTGCATAAGGTATGCTCAAGAAATCATAGTCCCACGGTAATGAGCGCTACTGAAAATAGGACCTGAGATGCTTCAAAACATGGGCGCCATCGCATAATTGGACTCAGCAAGAAAATCTGCAAATATCTCTCTTCTGCCAGAACTCCAAAATCCCAACCGATGAGTGAGAAATGGGAGTCAATACTTATCCACTGCCATGTGGCATAAATCTAAGGTTTCAAAACCTTAGTATGAAAAATGCATAACAGAGAGACGAAATCGAATACACAGAGATTCATAACTCTGAAAATCCTCCACCGAATCACGCAAGAACTGATAGGTAGGGGTTTTTGGGCGTCCGAAACGCAATGGGACAGACGGTTTTGGAAACCGTGGCCTCAATCACTGGGTCCAACACACGGACTGAAAAACGTTTTTGGAAACAGAGCTATCTGTAAACTCCACTGGAGTGCGAATGATGAGCAACATAGAAGTTTTAGGACCTCCTGAGTCCACCGGAACTGACAGATCTACAAATGGTTGCTCCAAACTTGAGTTCCAACACCCGGGCAAAAAACGCAGGAACTGACACAGTGAGTCAGAAATCCAATGAAATGATCTCAGATTCAAGAATGAAGGTGTTTCCAAGCTCCTGAAGTAATGTGGACACCAAAAGCAAGCAATAGTTGCCTCCACAAGTCAATACGGAGTCTCTGTCATCGAACGGAACAGGGAAAAGCTCAAAAAACGACTTTTTCTTTGAAAGCTCTTAACAGGCTCTCAAAACCACTTCGCAAAGCCAAAGTGACTTTTCCAAAGGTTCCTCCAAGGTCTCTGCACACTCGGATGCAAGTAAAGTCACCCACAAAGCTTCCCACAAAGCTTCTCCTTCCTCCCACAGAGCTGCTGAGCTTCAAGCATTCACGCACGCTCAGCTAGATCACCCGGGCTCTGATACCAGTTGAGAGTGCTCTCAACGGAAGCAAGAATGGAAGAGGGAGAGAGAGCGAGAGAGAGAGACAGAGAGCCACACAAGTTTTGGTGTGTGCAGAACCACCCTAATCTTCTTTTTCATTCATTTATATATGTGTTTGAGTATTATACATAACTGGGGTTAAGGCACAGTGACCTTTAACCCCCACAGGTCGGCCTTGTAATAGGCAGTCGGCCTAATAGACAGTCGGCCTGAAAGACCAACCGACCCTTCAGAAAACATGCCGCTGGGGGCTTTGCCCCCAGACCCCCACCGGGGGCCTGCGCCCCCCGGACCCCCTGCTATCAGGGGGGCTATCGCCCCCCCGAACCCCCCCTTTGTGCAGACGGGTATCTACTCTTGGCTCCTAAGCCGTCTCATAACCATCTGGTCTACTCTAAGACCCCTTCCAGTGTCTAAACTGGGGATCCCTCCCAATATCTAATACCCATCATGGCTTCTCCTCATATGGGGGCCTTACAACATTGGGTACACAGAATATTGGTGGGTTACATGAGAGGTGGACATTTGAGCTAACTCTAACACCCCCCCTCAATGTTCACCTGAAGATGAACTATGTGATCGGACCAATGCCGAGTCGATGTAGATGCCGCAACAATAAATCACTCCCAAGAGCCTTCGTGAAGATGTCTGCGCAATTGTCCTCTGTGGGACAATACTCCAGCTCTATGACTCCATCCTCGATGAGCTCTCGTACGTAGTGATACTGGATCTCTATGTGCTTTGTACGAGCATGGAACACAGGATTCTTTGCAATGGCCATGCAACTCTGATTGTCGCATTTTAGAACCGTCGCATCTTCGATTGGAACTCCTATGTCTTGCAGGATCCTCCTTAGCCAAACTGCTTCACAAGCAGCAATGCATGCTGCCTTGTACTCAGCTTTCGTCGAAGATAGTGCCACTGTTGGTTGCTTCTTGCTAATCCAAGAGAACACTCCTGAACCAAGTGAGAAACAATATCCAGAAACTGACTTTCTAGAATCACAATCTCCCGCCCAATCTGAGTCACAGTAACCCGCCAAGGTCTTCCCTGCTCTGTAGGTAATGCCATACTCCAGTGTACCTTTCACATACTTTAGCACATGCATCCCTGCTTTCCAATGGTTCTCTCGAGGTTGATTTGAGAACCTACTAAGTACACCAACTGCAAAGCTGATATCAGGTCTAGTGTTGCACAGAAAAATGAGACTCCCCACAAGTTTCCTATACTCCTTGATGTCGACAAGTGGTGATGCATCCTCCATTGAGAGCTTACCATTCACCTCCATGGGAGAGACCACGTCCTTACACTCGGTCATATCGAATGCCTTCAAGATCTCGCGAGCATATCTCTGCTGAGAGATGAAAATCCTGCCAGGTTTTTGCCAAACCTCAATGCCGAGGCAAAAGTGCATGAACCCCAAATCTGTCATCTCAAACTCGGAACTCAACGACTCCCTCAACTGTTGCAGCATCTTCTCATGATCTCCTGTGATGATCAAGTCATCCACGTAAAGGACTATTACCACATACTTGCCATCCTGCTTACAAACATACAGGTTAGCATCAGAAGCACTTTTTGAGAAACCAATAGATATGAGAAAGCTATCAATCCGTTGGTACCATGCCCTTGGGGCCTGTTTCAGCCCATACAATGCCTTCTTTAGTCTGCAAACCTTGTTCTCTGAATTGGGCACCTCAAGTCCTGGTGGCTGGAACACATATACCTCCTCCTTGAGATGTCCATTCAAGAACGCAGATTTCACATCCATTTGAAACACCGGCCATTGCTTATGAGCAGCCAAGGCAAGTACTACCCGAATAGTTGTCATCCTTGCTGTAGGAGCAAAGGAATCCTCAAAATCAAAGCCTTCAACTTGCGAGTATCCTTGTGCAACAAGCCTAGCCTTGTACTTTTCCAAAGATCCATCAGATTTGTACTTGGCCTTCCATACCCATTTGGTACCAATGATCTTCCTTTTTTCTGGACGATCAACCAAGTCCCAAGTCTGATTCTTCATGATGCTGTCATACTCCTCTTGCATGGCAGCTTTCCAATTTGGATCCGCCATTGCCTCATCCAAATTCGTAGGCTCTTGAACTTTCATAATCTCAGCCATCAAGGCCATATTGACTATGTGTTCAGAAGCCCTTTTCTGCTCCTCTATCCTCTTTGATCGTCGAAGTCCATCTGCAGATGACTCCGCCAAGTCTGGAACCGGATTCTTCTCATCAAAGAGCTGCCTTGCCCACTTTGAAAGTGGCTTACCTTGTGGAGCCAAGGCATGTTGTGTTGTTGGTGGAGTCTGTTCCTCGAAGTACTCCTCCTCATTCTGCAACTCTGCTTTAGATACGGGCACAAGGTGAGTTACTTTTACGGCTGATGATAAAGTGGAAGGGCATACCTCCTCCTCCACTGTATGTGGCTGTTCCCAAAACACCACATCACGACTTACCACAATCTTCTTTGCCTCTGGATCATATAGCCGGTACGCCTTTGACTCCTGGCTATAGCCCATGAAGATACACTTTCTGCTCTTTGGATCTAATTTCTTTCTGGTGCTATCTGGAACATGAACAAAGCACTCACATCCAAATGTTCTGAAATGAGAAGCGGAAGGCTTTTTACCTGAGTAGGCCTCCAAAGGTGTTGTGCCCATCAAGGCCTTTGTGAAGCTTCGATTGAGGAACTCTCCTCCTCGATCCGTGCGAAGCTTCTTTACCTTCAGCCCGCTTTCATTTTCCACCATCTTTTGCCACTGTTTGAATTTTCCAAGAGCTTCAGCCTTATCTCGTAGAAAATACACCCACATGTATCTACTGTAGTCGTCGACGATAAGCATATAGTAGTTACATCCCCCCAAAGCTTGAGTCGGAGCTTTCCCACTGAGATCAGCATGAACCAATTGTAGAGGAGCCTTTGCCCGATAGCCGCTCTCATGTGGAAAAGCCTTCCTTTGTTACTTGCCCATCATACAAGCTTCACAAGGTTCCTGCACCTTTGAGAGTGCAGGCAAGTGTGCAACCATCCCTGTTTTCTGCATTTCCAAAAGAATAGGATAACTAAGATGACCAAATCTTTCATGCCATACCTTACTGATGCCCACTCCTGCAGAGACTGTTAGTGCCGTCAGCTCATAGAGATTGTTCTTCCTTACTGCCTTGCCGACCACCTTGCCCACTGCATTAAGGATTTCTTCTCCGGTCCTCTTGAAACGCACCTCCAAGTTGCGATCAGTTATCGCAGCAACCGAAAGCAAGTTCTTCTTTAGCTGAGGAACTAGTAATACATCAGAAAGCTCTTTAGTTTCACCCTCTTGAATGGAAAGAGAGATAGTACCTGTACCTTCCACAGGGCATTTTGCATTATTACCGACCGTCACGTTCATGGGCTCTTGTAGAGGCTTGAAAGAGCTATACCAGTCCTTCTTTCTGGTCATGTGACGGGACGCTCCACTATCAAGGAGCCACGAATCATTCGTTGTTGAAACTTCTGTTGAGGAGCATATTTCTTCAATTGCAACCCATAGCTCCAACTCAGTTTCAACTGTGTTGGCAGATTCCTTGCCTTTCGAAGAAGACTGTGTAGTGCCATTCTTTTCGTCCTGCTGCTTCTTTCTGCAATCCTTGATCATGTGATCGCTTTTGTTGCAGTAGTGGCACTTACCTGAAAACTTCTTCTTCTTACCATTCTTCTTCTCTCCACCCTTCCCTTTGGATGTGGTTGAGAATGCTGCATCACTTCCGCCATCGCGGGTCTTCATTCGCATCTCCTCCTCTAGAAGCATCGCGCTGAACTCTTCAAAAGTGAGGGGTGGATTTCTTACCTGCATGTTGAGTGTCGTGACCAACGCATCGTACTTTTGTGGAAGGATCCGAATGCACCTTCTGGCCAACTCTTCACTGGTCTTTGTAATCCCAACCGCCGCCATCTGATCACGTAGATTCTTGATCCGTGTGATGAATGTCTCAGCTGATTCTCCATCAAAGCACCTCTCTGCAGCAAGCATATTCTCCAGATTTTGAATTCTGGTCTGATTCCGTGTTTCATACTGACCTTTCAGTATGTTCCAAGCCTCACTTGCCTTGTCTGTGTGCTGAATCAGAGTCAAAACAGAATCACTTGAACTGGTAACAAGAGCGCAGAGTGCATCTGCGTTCCTTCGTTTCCATGCCCGAAGAAGATCTGCATTTGGTGGCATTATGACGTTGGGGTTGTTTGGATTCGGTGATCCAACCAGTTCTGGATCCAATCCCAGAACAGTATCCAGAAGCTCATATGAATCCAAGATCGCGCTGATCTTGAATTTCCACAAAGTATAATTCGTCCCATCGAGCTTGCCTTCATTGAAGGCAGGTGGACGAATTCGCAACGGGGTTGGTGCAGCCATCACTCCTAGTAGCCTTTGCTAACAAAGCTTGTTGAACTTGCAATAAAGTCGTTACTCAGATAGCCTGAGCTCTGATACCATGTAAGAAAATAGTATGCAGCGGAAGATAACAACAAAACGCAAGTACACGATGGAAAGCTGGAGAGAATACAAAAATTCTGATATACCAAACTGCTGATACAACTGATGGTTGGCTATCCACCCGTGCGCTCTACAAACAGAGCTTCGATGGTGATCTAGATAGATGCTGGACGGAGGACTATGAGCATGAAGAACTAGTGATATGATGATAGGGGGTGGCCACTTATATAGTGTAAGTGGTTGACGGTCGGCCTTGTAATAGGCAGTCAGCCTAAAGACAGTCGGCCTGAAAGACCAACCGACCCTTCAGAAAACATGCCGTCGGGCAGATGAAGGATCGCGCATAGGTCATACCGTCGGGCCTGGGGCTACCGGCAGCCCCCGGACCCTGCCGCTAGGGGCTTTGCCCCCAGACCCCCACCGGGGGCCTGCGCCCCCCGGACCCCCTGCTATCGGGGGGGCTATCGCCCCCCTGAACCCCCCCTTTGTGCAGACGGGTATCTACTCTTGGCTCCTAAGCTGTCTCATAACCATCTGGTCTACTCTAAGACCCCTTCCAGTGTCTAAACTGGGGATCCCTCCCAATATCTGATACCCATCATGGCTTCTCCTCATATGGGGGCCTTACAACATTGGGTACACAGAATATTGGTGGGTTACATGAGAGGTGGACATTTGAGCTAACTCTAACACTATGATCATGCTATGAGCATCAAAGTGCATCCCATGCCCATCCACTGTATCCTCATTCAGCACACTCTTTGCCATAGAGCATCGCAACAAGTAATAATCCACACCCTCCTCATTGCCCTTTGAAGCAATGACCACGAAGATATCACCAATACGCAACATATCTGTAAGCTGGTCATAATCTCTAGAGGAACTGAATCCCGCATCCTAATCATCATGTACCTCCTCCCAAAGCTAGAAGGGAGAAAGCACTCGCCATGCCCATTGATCGGCCCATGGTATCATGGAGCACCCTCCCCAATCATCATCAATGCATGCAAAGCAAAAACATGCAAACCGTCAAGAAAAGATCATGGGGTGAGACTCACCTATGCTCCAAATGGAATGGAAATCAAGAGTGCCAGACACTAAATGACAATCAAAAGGCCTAGATCGATCAAGACTCCCAATGTCCATGCACCAAAAATAGCAGCTCACCACCCTATCGTCACGCGATTGAAACGAGGAGATAGCACTAGTGGATAAGTGCTGGTTGCACCACCACACCACATCATGTGCACCCTTGAAGCGATCGGCACTATGATGCAACTGGTATCGATGCAAAGCACGCTTCATGCAAGCACCTACACCATCGTGCTCTCCCTTACCGTGCCCTATCTCAAAGTAGCTCCATGTGATCAGAATGCCTGTCTCATGGTGCCATCTGCAGAACCAATAAAATTGTCTAGCAGATTTGAACTGACCACCACAGCCGTCTGACCAGATCCAACGCCACTGCCATGTGACACCATGGTCCCTCAAGAAACTATTATGCAAAGTGAAGCAATGCTGCACAAGATGGGCATCATGTGATCGATCATCACTAACGTAGAAGTGATACTCTCGCACAATGACGCGTGAGTCCATGGTGCTATCAATGCCATCCACATGAGCTTGTGCATGACAATAGCTAATGTGCACAAATATAGCAACCTATTGAAATAATTCAATATAATGAGGCCATAAAAAAACCAATAACTCAATCACACATCACTTGTTTGGAGAAATAATACTCCGATTGGATGTCATGCTGTGGTGCAAAGGTATAATTCTTCGCAAAGTCCACCACTGAGACAACCACCCCTATAGGAAATGTCCTCAAACATGCACGGAACTGACGATCCTCCCACTTTGCAGTGTGCGAGTGGTGTATGTAGCAGTACAACTTCCCTCGAAAACTGTCAATGAATACAACATGTGGTGTCTCCTTCCCCACAAGGTGCAACCTCCTCGACAGTGCACCACCATCTAATGTCAGGGTATTGTACTCATACTGCTACCAATGAACCATCTACATGTCACAAGTATCTAGTGCAACTCGTGGCACTCTAGCAAAGTCACCAGACAAAGTATACCTTCCTTCCACACAATCAAGGGAGTGGAATAAAGCATCCCCATCTCATGTACACAATATGGAATGAATGAAGACACGAGGGCTAGTAGGAACCACTCCCCTATGACCAGCAAGGGAATGGAATATGCCATACATCAATCCAAAATCCACATGGTAGCGACAACAGCACGTGTCATGCTCCTGAGAGCATCGCACAAACCATGGCCTACATTGCTCAAATGACCTCTACCCAATCCTGAACTCCAGGTGTGCCTCTACAAACTAAGTGTACAACTTAGTTTGGGTACACTCCAAAAAACATGCACCATGCTCAATGTACACACCGTGTGACACCCTCTTCTGCAATGCCTTCTTGAATATCGGGGATGCTCTGCAATGCTCCTCCCAAAACTGTTGTATGAAGGACCTAGTGGAATCATCCAACAATCGATCGCTGTGAGGTGCATGACCACTCAAAGCCCAAAGAGCATCAGTCTCACTATCCTCTAGACTCTGCCTCCTAATCATGCCTGCTTGCAATGTGCACGGTGAAATCTGAAGAAGACGTGAAGTGGTACGCACATGGCCTGTCATATGAGGTCTACTAATGGCAGCCACAATAGCACGACATGCTGCCAAGGCATCACTGGAGTTCCTATGCTTAATAGAAGCATAGGAACATCGAACACTACTAAGGACCTCGCTATATACCACCATATCTCTACATGCACCAAGACCAGCAAGCCTCCTACACTCTACTAAGTCAAGGTGATCAATCAGGGACGTGAGAAGAGCAGACTGTGAAGTTGGCGTAAGGTCACTAAAAAAAGACTACACAATCTTGCTAGTACGACGACAGATAGTGGACTTTGGCAAGTCGCATCATGAAGCAACACTGCTGCTGCAAGGTGGGACAAGGGGATCAATGGGAGATGGCAGGGTGGAGGGGGGAAGGGAGGCACCAAGGGGAAGGGGGGGAGGGGGAGGGGGAGGGGGAACGGTGGAGGGGGAAGAGGTAGAGGTGGAGGGAAAAATGTAGGTGGCTAGGGGAAGGGTGGAGGCTAGAGGTAGGGGAGCAGATGAGGATGTGGAGGGGGGGACAATGGAGGTGGGGGTGGGGGTGGGGGTGGAGGTGGAGGTGGGATGTAGAGGTGGAGGTGGATCAGTGGTGGCAGCACGAGCTCTAGCTCTAAAGGCTCTCTTGCGCTCGTGAGCCTTCCGCTTGCACTCCTCGTCAATGAGATTTGGGGGGGGGAGGGTTCCTACATCTTTCATGTCTACTAGCTCTACGGCTTTGAGAGCCTATTCTCAATGAAAGTAGGATGGAAGGTATGACAAAAGTGATGGGGAGGCAAGAATGGCTAAGAATGGGTGAAATGAACCAAAACGTGGTGTCTTATAGAGAGCCTGAACTCATCCACTAGATTTCTCTTGATTATTATTGGTGGAGAAGGTACTAAGATTGAAAATAATTGGCTACTAAATTCTGTTTGATTTTGTTTTGAAACTAATTTTTATGGTCTACTCAAATAAGTTGATTTTAATCATATTATATATACATGGAATCCAATGCTAATTTTGAATATTTGCATCATTTGATTTTATTTCAATTTAATATTCACATAACATATGTGCCTATCTTGATTAATATTTTCGTTAATGCAATTTGAGAATAACCTATGTGATAAACCATGATAATTTGCCCTCGATCGTGGTCATAAACCATGATAATTTGATTATTTTGCCACTTTTGGATACCTCCAAATACCTCGATCGTGGTCATAAACCATGACAATTTGATTATTTTGCCACTTCCAAATACCTCGATCGTGGTCATAAACCTCGATCATGGTATTCTATGCCTCACGCACTCAAATCACATGCATGTATAACTTACATGCAGATCATGGTCATAAACCTCGATCGTGGTATTCTATGCCTCACGCACTCAAATCACATGCATGTATAACTTACCATGCATGTTGATGATGTGGCTCGCCATCATCATGATGTGTATACATGTGGTTGATGTGGCACCATGCATGGTGATGATGTGGCAATATGGTGTGGAATATATGAGGCTCTTCCATGACGCAAAAATGTGATGTGGCATGATGAGTTGGCATTCATGAGGTGGTAGATTGACATGGCAAATTGAGGTGGAGGGATTGGTGATGTGGCAATGTTGATGAGGTATGCCAAGGTGGCAAGGTGTGATGGCATGGCTCCAAGAGTTTTTTATGATGTGGAATGATGAGGTGGCACATGTGGCTGATGTGGTAGCACGTGTGGCAATCTAAGGTGACATGGCAACGAGTGATGTCACATCTCCTTGATGACATGGCACCATGTAGTCTAACAACATGGCATGGTGGCAAGGCAAAAATAGATGACTCAGCCTTCCACATGGGCAGCATGCACACTCCAAAGGCTTGCCACTAGGGTCGGTGATGCTCCTAGCCTACCTCACCAAGCCTAACACCAAGCCTACCTTTTCTTAGTATTAGGCTTGGGTGGCCCTTTTTCCCCCACAAAAGGGAGATTTCACTCTTGGAGGGCATATTGTATGTTTCCCTTACTCAAATTTAACCAAATTTTTTTCCTCTTATTCATCATGCAAAGGACTAAAAATATTGACATTTTTGAAATGTTTAGTCATGTTTGAGAATTACTACATTTATTTTTAATATTCTTTGTTGATCCTCTAAGGAGTAAAAGTAAAAATTAAACTTCAATCTTCCTAAATCTAGCTGTTGGATTTGGGATTTGATGATTGAACCACACACCCTTATGTGCCAACTAACCTTCCACCGAATTGGATTTGCTTAATTATTCAAAATACTAAAAAAATGTGGTGTGCTACTAAAATGCATGTATTTTATGACTTTATTTATTATAAATAATTATTTATAATTAGATAAATCATTGACCATCTACAAATTTTCAATAAATTTTATTCTAAAATGAGTAAGAAATTCAGAATTTAATATGACACTCTCTATTCGTGACAGAGGTGTGACCCGCCTTGGAACCATGCCGTGTGACACAAAGCAAATTTTTGATCAAACTATACCATTGTGTGCACATTAGCATGCGTGATGTTGTGTCTGAAGACTTCAAAGACTAGATCCATAGGGAAGTAGGTGAGATTTGCATTTTTGTGTGCTGAAAAGCTTGTTTTTCCACCTCCTAAGGATTGGGGAGTGAACAAAAAGTGGACACCCTTAGCTTGCTACTTCCCTATAATGTAGTGCAGCTAAAAATAGAATCCATCATGTCCACCATACCCTCGTTATCATCCGAGAGACTATAGTGTTGCTCAAAGTGTGAAGGTATATGCGCACCCTCATCACCCTCAACCTGTTTCAAGATTTCGTGTAAATATAAGATCTTGTCTCAAGGTTTCATGTCATAATGGTATCCAATATTAACCATGAACTCAAATAGCATTGACTTACCAATTATCCATCACCACGTGCAACACCAACGGTGGGTACTGGTTCGGGGGATTTTCAAGGGTTAAAGGAAAAAAATGAATTTTGGGAAAGAAAGAAGACTCACCTCTTCTCTTTTTTGTATTTCTCTTCCTCCTCTTTCTCCTTGTTTGTAGGCTTATGCTTTCTCCTTGTTTGTAGGCTTATGCTTGTCTCCTCAATCCAATCCCTTTGAGAAGTTGCTCCTCTAAACTCCTCCTTCATCTAACTAGTTATTTGAAAAATGGTATGTTTCCTCTCTTTTGTAGAGCTAGTCCACAAAACACCAAGCCGGACACCAAGCCGGACTATTCCAGGTAAGAAAGTCCTTTCTCTTTTTTCCTTTTGTTATTTTTGTTATTTGCATTGGCCTGCAGCTAGCGCCTTAAGCACTAGTTACAATGATGGGCGTAGGAACCCTCTCTTCCCCTATTCCCTCTTCTTTCCCTCTCTTCCTCTCTTCCTTCTCTTCTTTTTCCCTCTTCTTTTTCCCCTCTTTCAATCTCTTTTTCCCCTCTTCCTCCTTTCCTTCTCTTCTTTTTCCCCTCTTTCAATCTCTTTTCCCCTCTTCCTTCTTTTATGTTTATGCTCTTTTTCCCTCTTCTTTTTTCCCTCTTTCATCCCCTCTTTCAATCTCTTTTCCTCTCTCTTTCCCCTCTCTCAATGTCTTTTCATAAGCATATGTATTTGCCTATGCTTAAGCTTTCTCTTTTTCTTTTATGCTCATATGCTCATGCATAAGAATAAGCATATCCTTTCTTTCCTTTTCTCTTATGCTTATGCTCTTTTTCCCTCTTCCTTCTCTTATGCTTATGCTTATGCTTATGCATGAGCATATGTCTCCTTCTCTTTCTCCTTCTCCTCTTTTCCTCTTTTCCTCTCTCTTTCTCCCCCTCTTTCCCCTCTTTCAATCTCTTTTCATAAGCATATGTATTTGCCTATGCTTAAGCTTTCTCTCTTTTTCTTTTATGCTCATATG